>NC_084663.1:8509392-8812422 GCF_028389875.1 Rhea pennata
CCTCAGGATTGCAGGGAATAATTGGAAAAATGTGAATCTTAAAAACCAAGAATCTGGAAAGTTAAATGAACAGGAGCTAAGCTGCATAGTGTTTTAAGATCCTGTGGCACTTAAATCAGTTGTAAGAATTTGGTGGGGTGGAGGTGATGCTGCTTGACTCGTGGTTTTGGAAGGCTTTATGTGGCTATTACTGAACATACAACTTGATTAGCAAACTTTGCCATTATTCACCTCTGGCATTTACAATGCAAATAGTCTCCTGATGGCGACCCAGTGGCACTTCTTTAGGAAACGTATATTTTGGAAATAAAAGCAAATTACTGGGGTGACAGACTATGTCTATGCTGCTAAATGCGAGAAGCCCAAATAACGGTGGTCTCCTAACTGTCCCTGTTGCCTTGCTGTTAGCATGTTCCTGGCATGGTTTTGACCCATGGCAGCCTGCTTCTACCTTTATTTTATTTAGTGAATTAGACAGTAAAGACCAGTGGAAGGAGCTTTGTCACGGTTACTGTATCTGGATACAGTTACTCGGATACCTACCACATGAGAAGGGTACGTAGCATCCTCGTAGTTCATTAGGGCAGCAGAAAATCAGTGTGAACTAAATATATTCAAAGTTAGGCATCTAGTCCAGTCTCCACGTCTAGCTGCCAGTGAAGTGGCAGTCATCCTTCAAGTGCGATTTTTCCCATCTTGAACGGGTGGTGTAATTTGCCTGCTGAACGCGTCCATTCTACTCCATTGACTACTGGGCGTCTCTGGCTTGTATGAGCTCGACACCTACCTTTTAGCTCTCAAAAGTAAAACCAAAGGAATCTGCGCCCAGCAGCGGAGTTAATTTCTGCTGAAACCTGGCTAAAATGAGTGGAATCCCATTAGCTGTGACATGAGCCGCGCGCTCGCTTCTGCCGGTGGAAACTGCTGTCTGTGCTGTGTATGGGATTAAGTCATGTAAACTTATCTCTAGTAAACAGGTTGTAATATACTGGAGCTGCTTGTCGAACAGGCTAGGCCTGCGTCTGGACTTGCTTTCGCAGGGTGAGGAGGTGGGCGGCTGATTGCCCCAGCCCCGTTGCCCCAGCCCGCTCCGGCGCCAGGGACGCTTGTCGCTCCAGGCACGGGCCGAAGTTCAACCGAAGCAGCTTTTCTCTCCATCGCTCGCTTGGCTCGGGCTGTCTCGGGTGGTTAGCTTGTCCTCGGCTTTATTTATTGGCTATTCTTGCAGTGGAAACGTACTCTGCGGGCTTGGAGGCTGCCCAAGAGGGAAACATTGGATGAAGCTTTCTCATAAGAATATACAGCACTGTATTCTTCTTGTCAGGCTGCGATTTAAGGTCTTTCTTTGTATGGTGGACGGGGTGTTTTCAGCCCTGTAGTGTGGTTTAGGTCTCACAGAGGTGCTGTCCAGAGGTTGCAAGCTGGGCAGACATTACTGAACTCAGTGTCTCCAAAATAACCTCCCTCTGATATTGCAGGTGTCATCATTTTTATCCCCCCCTTTCTTTTTTTAGCAAAAAATGGGACATCTACAAAGTGTTCAGCAGTCCCTCAAGTTTCCTAAAGTTCATTAACAATCAAGATTCTCCTAAAAGTTTTTTTTCCTAAGAAAAACCTTATGTGCTATGGAGAAAAACCTTATGTGCTATGGATAACTTTTTTTTCCCCCCCTGTTAGAAAATATTCAGCCATCTGGTCAACAAACAAACAAAATGCTACGTGATACTGGCAGCAAAGCACACGCTGCAAAACAACTTGTCTGCTAAGCAAGCGTCCACAGCCTATCTGCAGTCTGGTGGGGGGTTTTCTTTTTTCTTTCTTTCTTTTTTTTTGTCCTCCTCCCTCCCATACCTCCCTTTTTTTTAATATTTGTAAAAATCTGGATTTTGTCATGGTCTTCAGTCTTAACTAATCTCAGCCGGTAAAAATATTTCTGTTTTTACTTTTTACTCTGAGGATTAATTAGTGAAAGAAGCACACCCCTCCTCGGGTTTGCAGCATTACCTGCATGGGCGACAACGTAAGCTTTGCTTGCAGGCAGGTTTTTGGTCAATGTAACCACTTCGATTAAAAATCTGTCTTGAGGCAGCTGCATCAGCTTAACTCCTAGCGCAAATCAAGTGCATTGATACAGAAGTGACTAATACCAGTAACTCTCATCCCACTTCTTTCTGGGACTATACGTACTAGCAGAGGAACCTTTGTTTTGGGGTAATTTGGGGTAATTCTTTCCACATTGAAGGTTAGTTTCCGTGCGCCGCTGCCTAGTTGTAACTCAAGCGCAGCCTCAGAGGGAGCTGGAAAGTGAAACTCTGGGCGCGGAAGCCAGACGGGCTTATCAGTCCCTGTTGCTCGAGCAAGGTACACGCCAAAAATACACAAAACTGTGCAAATAACGACACGGAAATCAGGGCTGGGCTTCACTGCCGTCACCTGCTGCAGCCGAGCATCCAGCTGATGGTTCTTAATATTGCAACATCTCTCTCCTGAGAGAGAAAAGGAAATATGAAATAAATGTATTTAGAAGGAAACTGTAGAGGAGGTGGCAGGGCATAAAAATGATACAACATCAGGTGGGTGAACATCATCCAGACTTTCCTCTAATAACAGCGTTGTTCCTTTTCTAATATTTTTCTGCTATCTGGTGCCGCATGAAAAACTCTCAGACCTAATGGACACTGATAACCCACAGCAGAAGGGCAATAGCTGAAGCTTTGCAAAATGCTCATGTTTTTGCCCAGTTTAAAGCACATGAATAATTCCACTCCAGTTTTAAATCCAAGCCTCATTTAAAATGAAGTTTATGCTTAAATACTTTGCTGGATTAAGGTCAGAGAATTCCGCAAACTGCAGTAAGTCAGCACTCTGAAATAACAGTGCTATACTATTACATTCAAACCATTTAATTCCAGTAACCTGAAGATTTTCCTTTAGATGCAGTGTTTAAAAAATGCATTTGCTAATGTAGTTTAAAAATATTTACATCTTAAGTCAGTCCAATATTAATTTCGTGTTCTTTTTTGAGTCTTCATAAAAAAAATCCTTTTACACTGTATACATTCAGCAGACTCTTAAAGACTAACTCATGATGTCCTTTTATATGCTTTATAAAATTTAATTTGTGCAGCAGATTGGACAGGATGTTGCTGTGGGACTCTGTTATTGGAGAGGAAATGCAGTGAAACAGGCTACACTGATTCCTAAAATGATTAAATCTGGCAATGGTTCAGGTCCTCACTGGATTAAAGAGGACAACCTGTAGAACTGTATTACTTTTATACTGCTCCGCACAAATGTGTTGTGAGTCAGGCAAGAATGAGATGGGCAGTTTCGTAATAGTTTGTGAACCAAATCCTTGGAGATTTGATACTAAAACTGCCAAAGTTAAACTTTGTTCAGAGCACTTGCTGAATGAACGAGTGAACATATGGAAGGAAATGCACAGGCTTTAAAAAATGCCAGAAAAATGTTTATGTTGCCCCAAATGGTTCACTCAGATTGGAGTAGCCTCATAAATAAATAGGCTATAATATTTATTTTAACATTTGCTCCATCTGTCTTATTTTTCTTAAGTGCATGGAGAGATTTTTCCCACTGAAATTGTCAGCTCAAGTCCTCATCCTGGTGTAAACTGTTACCTTGTTCTGTTGTTTTACATCTAATGGAGTTATAGGCCAGTGACTGCACCTTCTCCAGAGGGCCCAAAGTAAGTACATTGCTGTATCCTTTATTTTGAGAAGATAAGAAAGGGCCCAAACTTATGACATATCTTTCCTCAGATACAGAAAAGTTGTGAAGGGCTTTACCAGCTGTGTGTGACAAGAAGGGAGTTCACTTGGGTGATGCTTAAGGAGCTGCTGAACTCGGGCACAGCTTTGATATAAAGGTTTGGAAGGAGGGCAAGGGACAGAACGAAGAAAGAAAAAGTCGGCTGGCGGAAAGGAAAGCTGCGTGTACAAGGGCAGCTTAGGGGAAGTCTGCAGATGATCTGTAGAAGAGAGGTCTCCTGGAGAGGTCTCTCCTGATGCTGGTGCCAAAATCCTGTCACTAGTCTTGGAGCAGTTGAGTCGCCTTGTTAGTCACCATCTAAGGTCTTGCCCTGTGCAGTCTGGAGCCTCCCCATGGCTTTGATTCTTTCACAGACAAAAGCTCAGCTTTTTTTTCCTCAGGTTTTTATACATCTGATGTAATGCTGCCAGTACTTTAGCTAGTTGTCATAGTGGGATTTGCTTTGGGGCTTTTAAATAGTTATAGTCTGAACTCTTCATATGCAGGTTACCCTCTGAAGAGGCAACAATCAGAAACTTCTTTGCTCAAGAAAACAGAACACTCTTATGTCTGTTTGCCAGTTTTAAGCCTTGAATAACTGAGGATAAAACATCAAGATTGAAAAGATGGAGCAATGAATAAAATCCAGTATTTTAAAAGTTATAACTAGAACTGTGATCACATCCAGTATTGTCAGGCCTCCTCAGTTGTAATAACCCTGTAGCTTTGATTAAGAGGCTTAACCACATTTGCAGTGAAGTGTGCACCCTGTTCTTGGAGAATACTTTGGTTTATTACATGATGCTGGCATGTGTACCTTAGAGTGTGCTTTACTGAGATCCGGTGGGTGGCTTTATCTAATGTACATATGCACGTGGTGTGGTCTGCCTAAGGCATACCGTACAGTTGATGTTTGTGAGTATTAGGCCCTAAAATTTACTTTCCTCAAAGCAATAGCAAGTTTCTGTGTATGGAAGTAATCTTTTGTGAATAGATGTCTGCAGACATGTCTGAAGTTGCTCTGCTCATGTGGTAGAGAGTGGGCAAGGGGCACCCATGTAGATGAGGATGTCTGTCCTAATGGCATGTTGGCATGTGGGGCTAGGCTATGCCTGACCACAATGTCCTTGGGGATCATCTTCCACCTCTGCCTGGAGCTTTCCTTGCCATAAGGAAGGCAGATGAGTGTTTTTGTGTGGATAGTCTTCAGTAGGCCTTCAGTAAACAATATCCTATGGCTCATGGCTAAAGCACACTTGGCAATTCCTTGTGAATGCAGCATACAGAGTTGAAGTGTGATCATTTTCTTTGCAAGAATGCTGACTTGCTTTAACACTTGAATGCTAGTACTCAAACAACAGGACATGAGGATGTAGCAAGTTTCCTTTTTTATAGCTCTGTATCAAGAAATCTATGACAGTGGGTGAGTGTAAATAGTTTTGTATCAAGAGCGTGAGGCATTACACCTCTTTCATGGAGATATAAGAGCGGATATGGGGAGGATTCGCAGTATTTAAGAATGGAAATGTTTGAGCTGTGGATAGAGCACTTAAATACTGATTGTTAAGAGTGTAACCCATTAATTCTACATTTGATGGGCTTGTATGGGATCATCAATATTGGCAGTGAATCTGACAGTTCTTGCTTAAGTCTAAAATCTGTATTAACACTCGATCTTTCAAACCAGTAGGACTTTTTCTCTGACTTCAGTATTACAGATTTAAGCCCTGAGAGTCTACCTTAACAAGGCATTTAAGGCATGCTTGCTTCAAAATCCCTTTTCAATCCTTGTCTTTTTTTTTTTTTTTTTTTTTTTTTTTGCTTTAAGACCAACGTGTGTTCAGTTCACTTGCTGAATCAGGGCCTTGGGGAAAACATAGATTGAAGTAGACAGGCAAGTGCAAAACCAGGCATAAATGCAGAGTATCCTGTGAGCTGCCTGCCTCCTGCCTATGTGGCTGTCTTGGATGCAAACTGGTGGCCACCTCCCTGGGCATGCCTGGTGGCACATTGACCCATGAGGCATGATTTAGGGTCAGGTGAGTGGCTTTCAGATTCTTGTGGAGTTCATTTTTGCGGACAATTCAGCTGGTGTTGGGGACTCTCTCAAAACATGCTCAGAGAGCCTCAGCTATGGAGCAGCTTGGCTATGATGCCTGAGGTAGGATATTGAATGTCATTTGCTTCTAAAATAAAGGCAGAACATCTGGCTGGTGTTCGGCTTCTGAGTGATGCCGGACTCAGAGGCAGTCCAAAATACTTTGTGAAAGCTCATGGAGAAAATGCACTTCTACTCTCATGACTGTTCTCCACCACAAGCTTCCACATCCAGGAAGCTGAAAATCTCTTTGCACAAACAAGAACATCTGGAAAACATTGTTCTTTTTTAATAATTTGTGTTGAATGTTGAATTAGGGCTTTCTACTTTGGAAGAGGCAAGTTCAGGAAAGCTCAGTATCATTGAAAAGGCTGGTCTAGAAACAGTGGGATCTGATAACTCTTGGAAAAAATGTTTCTAAGCTGTGTGGAAGTGAAATGAAATGAGGCAGTGGGGTGACGATATGTAGGGTAGTGAGATATAATCTCAAATTTGCTGTCACAGGTAGTGGAAGTATCACTGAAGAAAGTGGGCCACATAAGTTTTGTGGGTGTTTATTAAGTTTAATATGTTGTTATGTGCGTATTGAACTACTTGTAATGAGTGAGACTTTCTTTCAAAAGAAAACAAAACAAAAACAAAACCCTTCTTGGATCCACCTCGAAACTATAAGATTTTGTTCATAGGAAAACATAGTTGCCATGTATAGATTGGTAGTGATAAAAGTCATTCTTACTTTTGACAAGCTATTTTTTTTATGGCTATAAATATAAGAAAAAATTATGAAAACTCAGATAAAACTCATTGCAGTTAATGGAAGTATCTTCATTTTATGGAACTGGGTCAAATGTATCCAGATGTTACTACTAAGTGACTACAGGCTGGATGACTCAATAATATTAGACCAATGAACATTAATATATTTATAAATATCCTGGGACAATGAAGATTAATATATTTATAATCATCTGTTACCAATATGTTCTTTGTTTCAATTTTCTTATTAGCATTTTTTCAGACGATTTAACTTTGAGCTCACTTAAAAATTTAATTTTTTTCTGTGACCCCCTCATAAATCTTTTTGAGAAACAGTCAAGATTTGCAGGTGAATTTTTTAGGCTTTGAGGATGGGGACAGGAGAGGAAATACCAAACAAACTCTGAATTTCTGAGGTCATTGGGAACATCCTCCTGCTTGCTGGCAATGCCTGGTGGTCTGTGGGGAGGTCGAGGTTAGAGGGATGTTCTCCACCTTTCTGATGACACTGGTCTGCACTGCAGAAAGGCCAGTGAGAGAAAGGGTCAAAAAGGAGGGCTGTCACTACGTGAGGGCTCTCTGGGGAAGGACAGCTCTAGTCTGTGGTCCTATCCCTAATGATCTTATAATGAATGTTAAATATTAAGTCAATTTCTGTGTTGGACATTTAAGTCTCACCTACAGACTGTCAAGGGAAGGGACAGAGAAGGGAAATGAAGGCTGTTCATGCTGAGCAGTTGGCCTGCACCAGCGCAGAGCTAGTTGGGGATGTCTTGAATCCTGCTTCGAGCTGTGGGGCCCAACTGGGTGGACATGCCTCACCATAGCACTTTCTTCTGAAGACTGGTCCCTGGTCTGAACATGAACACCATTCTGTTCCTGTGTTCAACCATACTTGCCCATTTTATGGGCTCTGCTGTCACTTGAACCTTGGCCTAACTGAGGTGAACACATTCTGTCTTCTGCTCGTTCTTCTGTTGAGACACCCCAAACTGAGCCCTTCCCCAACCATTTGGATGGAGCCAAGCTGATCTGCTTACCAGTGTGTATTGCTAGTGGTGACTGTGTGACTTTTAGCAGAGTGACTCATTAGGACAGTCTTGTGCCTCACTGCACCGTTCTATAGCCTCTGACCCCTCCTCTTCTTGTGGGAAATGGGCAAGACAGCTGTGATGCGGAAAAGTAGGGATACGATAATGGCAATTGTTAGGCTTTTTCCTTTGGCTGTGGAGTTAACTTCAGCCAGGGTAGAAGATGCTAAACAGCTCCCTGAAAAGAAAGCCTAGAAGACTAGGACAAAATGACAGTATTAATGGGTAATTAAGGCGTGAAGCAAGCTTTTAAAGAGATGTTTGAAATAATCGGCCACTTCCCTCTACTGAGAATATAATGGTCAGGTCTTCTGTTAAAGGAAAAGAAAACAATCATATTAAAAGCATGCTGTATGCATATGAAGTTACGAATCTGAATTGTTGGGCTTCTTTCGGTGTGTAAAATGGAAACTGAGGTGGGGATTCATCTCCTCTAACTCCACTCATCCAGTGAGCGACATGGCAACCTTCTACCTGCATCCTACCTTCTCCCATATTAAGTACCCTCTTCACATGGTCTTGCTGAGTACCAAAGTCCCACCTTTTAGATGGCTAAAATTGGATGAGGTAAATCTCTCTCTCTTCCACTGAAGTTCATCGAGCAATGGGAGTAGACAAAGGCAGTGTTAGAAAGCTGGGAAAGTTGTGTCTTAGAGGTGTATAAACTATGTGATTGCATCCAACAGCATGTTTTGAGTCCTGGAAAGCTGAAGCTGAAACATGGTGCGGTGTGCATGGACACGAGGTGTGCGCCCTGGGTCTGTCCTCTCTCCACGTGACAGAGCTGCCCTCCTGTGCCCACCTGAAGTTTACTTTCCAAGAACCCCCATGCAAGAGACTTTCACTGAAATGTTTTGCTGAGAAGAAAACAGAAAAGTGAGAGAGACTTAGCCATGGTGAATTCATTTTTATTGAGGTTAATTTTCAAGAGGGAAAACCCTGAACTCTCCTTTGGATTCTTTTAATGTTTGTAGAGATTTATGAGGATGAAAGGCTAAATAAGAGCTCAGTGTTACAGTTCTTAGAGACAGAAGATGACATGCTGCTACCCTGAGGTCAGGCAATGTACAGCTGATAAGTCTACTGCAAAAAAGGTCTGGCTCTGGCTTATTGAGTTCAGCACCTCTTTACAAAGGGTAAAGAGAGTTTTGTGGGAGAGTTGTGATAAAATGATTGAATCAAAGACAATGCTAGTGCCAGAGCAGCTGATCTCATCTAAAGCAATGGCTGTTTAAGGACATAAACTGTAAAATCTGGCCTTACAATCAAATCTTGTGTGGTATTTTGGCTGCAAAATCCTTTGTAAAAGGTCCTCTGGATTAGGAAGAGAAAGATTATGAGTGGTTTAAGAAATATAACTGGATGAGTGCATGTTAGAAATACATAGGGCTGATGTTAGGAATCCTGAAAGGCAAATTAACCCACCTCAGAAAAGGTTAGCAAAATATTAGAGGTATTCCAGAGAGATGGGAAAGAATGATAATCAAATGTGTGGCCAAACACTGACAGGTGAAAACAGGGATCTTCAACAAGGACTGGCAGGAACAGAGGCTGTAGGAAAAAGGGAGTTTGGGAGTTTTTGACACTATTGGAGAAAAGACTTAAATGACTGTAGACTATCTGGGGAACTAGTCCTTGTCTGTCCATGATGACACATGGGAACCCCTTCCTGCCATATTCAAATGTCTTACAATGATCTTTGTATATTCCCTTGCAGTAACTTTGAAGAGTAATTTTCTTCTAGCCTTATTTTGCAGACTGAAAATGATGGCACAGGAGACTAGTTTATGTCTATTTAGCTACAGTTGACAGAGGGCTCTTCCCGTTTGGTGCACAGTGGTCATTCAAGCCCTGGCAAAGATCTTCCGTTCCTTCTGGGTTTAGCTTGTGCTAGCTGCTACTACAGGGTTCCTGCTCTCAGCTGAGGATCCTGCAAATGAGGATGGAGAACATCACCAGACCTGGCCTCTCCTGTACTCCAGCTCGTGATGCTGCTTTTTCCCAGCAGGTTGTTAGAACAAGTGTCAGAAATTCCTGGAAACCTTTTATCTGGTTTGATTATGTTTTTTTTTAATGGTGAAAAAATGACATCCTGAGGAGTCAAGGGAGGAAGGGGATTTACACATGCTTTAATGTTGGTCTGGTTTAGTTGCCAAAGAAGTCGGAGGAATTTTGCTAGTGATTGAAATGAGAGTAGACTTAAACTGGTTTCTGAAAATCTTATTCTTGTTTCTTTATCTGTTGCTGTGCTGATCTTACTCTCTCCAAGATTATAATGGAAAGGCTGTGCCTAGCTGAGACTGGATTTGGGCCCTAGAACTGGACCTTGGAAGTGGTATTTTCTGATGGTGATGAGACTGAATAGTGCATTCCCCATGGTATTTAGTCTGGCTACATTAACTAGTCAGATGTGAACAGAGGCACAGGCAAAGAAAGTCAATTGTCCGTCTGGAATTCAAAAGCAAACCTCTTATGGCAAATTTGTGCTTTCATAAGAAGCTTGTCTCCTCTTAAATCATTACTGGGTTACTCTTCACTGGTCCAAAACCCTGAGTTGCTTCTATTCCAGCTGTTTTTAGGACAAATTCTGAATTCAAATGGGTTTTCATCTTCAGACCTAAGAGTGTAGAAAATAAACCTGAGGTGAGTTGCTAGAGAAATCCTGAATGACACTCCTTCTTCACAGCTCTGGCTTTGGTGGCATTTCCCTGCATGCTTGAATTTTAGCTGCAGTCATGCAAACATTGCATGCAGATGTGCTTGATGTTGGCCCCGGACAGACCTTTTGCTTGTCTTTCTTCTCCAAAAAGTGAAGAGGGGTTTTCCCATCATGAAGCAGGACCTCTACTCACTAGCCTTGCATGATTCTCCGCTTGGTCACCGAGATTTTGGCAGCCCTGTCTCTGAGCAGTGATTTGGCATATCTGCCATAAAACTGTCCTGGTGTTCCTCAGGCCTTCTGGCTAAGGAGAGTTGTAATAACTTTGTATTCGCCCCACCTCATTGAGGGATTAATTAACTGTGCTTTTAAAGAGATGCTGACAGTTTTGAGGTCTTCAGCTCTAATTGACCTCACTGTTTCATCTTGAATATTTTGCCTCTAAATTGGATGGATTTTTTCTGCCTTTTGGCAAATTTGGTGTCAAAGCTGTTATTTGCACTACTACAATGGTCTGATTCATTCCTTCCCCTAATTATACAAAAAAGGAAAAGTGGCATCTTCAGGAAAGTTTAGTAGCACAGTATTTACCTTGTTCCCCACGGTAGCAGAGTTCATTAGCAATGGTTAAACCCAGTCCTGTTCTCAGCTGCTGGACCTATATCCATAGTTATAAAAATAGAACAATAAAGAGGAAATTGTTTTCTCAGTTTTGTTGTAATGGTGCCTTTTAGATTAAGTGATGCCCTACTGAAACCGGAGCCTTGACAATGGCTCCTATTATTGGATATTGCCTTTTGAATCAATCTGAGGTCTCAAAGCTAATTATTTTTAGGAGAGATGACAGTGCATATATATTCCCTCCCTTCCCCCATGCTGGCATAGCCTACGAGGACGGAAAGGATTTGCACAAAGTCCATTATAGGTGCTGACCCTCTCTGAGTGAGTTAAATAGGAACTGGAGATATTGATAGGAGTGCTGAACCCCCTAATCCTAATAAGAACGAGCATTCAGATAAGAAGTGCTTTGGATACTCCGATGAATACACGGTGAAATTTTAATTATGCCCTTTTGTGACTCTAATACTAAATTGCTGCCTTAACAACTTTCCTATCAGTAAGACTAAATGAAATGGCATTAAATAATGCTGTTGTGTGTTAGCTGTTTATCACAGGCATTTCTTAGGAGCCTAACTAGTCTGCGTTACTCTTCCACAAGTGGCATTTTGTGTCATTTTACGCTTTGCTGCATCTCTTGTTGTTGCTGATGGGAAGGTGCTTTCTGGCCAAAGTGGGACTTGACTCACAGCACCGTGTCCAGGCAGCAGAGGCAAAGGTAGGCACTTGAGCTGATATCTTAATTTCCAGGGTTTTGGGGTCAATGCAGGCTATCTGATGTCCTGGGATGCTAGTTCCCAGTGCAATGGGGAGGACTAGGGTCCGCCTTTGATTTTTTTTTTTTTTAATAGTAGATGCAGAATTTAGGCTTTGCAACTATTTGTCTTCCCTGGCTGTGCAGGGTGAGGGTAAAACTTGCATTACTATCCTGAAGTTAAGTAGCCTATAAATAATTGTGCCTTGTGTATGAGCTTTCCAAGTTTTCAGCAGTGAAGCATAACACAATATGCTGCATTGGAATATTAGGGCATTAACAAACATGGGTGTGCATATATCTTGTGATAAGTAGGTCCCGTAAAAAAGGTGATGCTTTAAAGGTGTTAAAGGCAGAGAGATTTAGGTGGGAGGCCCAGTAGTTTTCTTAGAGCCATGCAATGCCTCAAGCTGCTGGCAGAAGGAGGATCACAAGCTGTAAGCCCTGTTCCCAGCGCTGTCTCTAAACGCTGATGAACACACTGGTTCCTAATGCAAAGCCAAAGCCTGCGGCCTCTGTTGTGAAATCTCCAAGAGAGTGAAACTCAGGATGTTTATAAGCCAGTTATCTTCAACCCTCCCAGACCGTGTGATGCCGAATCGTAGTCCTCACTCCTACTTTGGTACCATTATGAGTAACCAAGCTAGTGAAGTGGTGGAAATAGTTCCAAGTGCTTATAGCAGTGTTTCACATTCAGGGGAAAAATATACAACTAATGTGCAAATTAAAGTGGCTATGAAAACTATCTACAGCTCAAACAGCAACAGTGTTAATTCTTCTGTACATGTTTTGGTGAACTTGCTCATCAGAAGACTCCACAGGCAGAAAAATAAAAATGCACAATTGATTAGATGGACTGTTGGGGAAAAGTGGGTGGAAAATGAGTCAGTGAATCTTTAGTTGTTATGGTACCCAGATATGCAAGTTGTGGACAGGTCTAGTAGTTTAGTTTGGATACATATTCATGAGTAATTCCCTCTTCCCTTCTGCCATGCAGAAAAAGCATCTGCAGTCTCATTTATTAATCTATGAGCAACCTTTTTCGTTCAATTATAAATGTCAAGGTAAAATGATCTTTTCTGGTAATAGAAATGGCTCTTGTACTTAGAGTAATGTATGCTTAGAAAATGTTAATATATTTTAATTAATGGAGATATGTTAAAACTAGCCTGCTGCACCAAGCTTTGTAGAAATAATCTTTTGGAGGAGATTCTCAGAAAATCTGAGAAAAAAAAGGATCATTATTTTCTGGTGGATCCAAATGGTCATTTTTTGATAATTAAAGTGCATGCTTTTGATGCAGTGAAGTATCATTCTTGTACATTATGAAATGCTTCTGTTGTGGATTCTGTTGTGGATGCACACAAGTGTAATGTGTAGGAACAGACTCGCTGGCATCATGCATATGCTTTTCAATTATTATGCTCTTCAGATTTGGTAACATCCCCATTTTCTGTGTTGATTGCTATCCATATTTAAATTCTCAGCAGCAAATTCAAAATCTGAATGGATGTGAAGTTGAAAGAATTCTTCCTGTATTTTCTTGCATTGTATTCCAGAGAAAAAAAAAGGAGGATACAAAATATACCATTTGTCTCTAGCAGGAAGTCAAAGAGAGAAGCATGAAAGAGGTGAGGGTTAGGCCTGCCAGTCATACATATCTTAAGAAAAGCTCTCTTGAATTCATAGAAAAGGCATCTGTCCTTTGGTATTTGGTCTCCATTCCCTTTCTGCAGGTGGCATGGCCCAAAGAATGCTACAGATTGCTTAATCTTGTTTCCATGATGGAAATATTGGAGCAGAGCTCTGCCAAACAGAATGCTGCTTTTAGTGTTAAATGTCACCTGGGGACAACATCACTTGAGGTCAGACCCTTCCCTTCATGTTATCCTGGGGCTGTTCTGACCCATTTGTGCTATAGACAGGCCTTGCCACATGGTTTTCTGTGCTTTCATGTGGCTGGTGGGAAGTCCACAGCCTTTCATGTTGTCAATCTTTGCCAGATTACCTAGCTTCATCATCTTCTCAGAATCTTTGAAAGGAGCAGCTGTGGTAAGATTAATATGTTTGAAAGCGTCAGCTGATAAAAAAAAATGGTGTTTTTCTGCATCCCTGCTCACATGAGTAATTCCACTGAAGTCTGGGATGACTTGCTTGAGCAGAGGCCATTGGTCATGAAGTCTGACTTTGTACATCCTTGACAAAGAGCATATCACTTAAGGAAGGTTGCTGCTTCTAAGGAGAAGGCACAGCTCAAACTTCCCAAGTAGGCAGTTGTGGGCAATCATTGTCTATCAGTAGTTTCATTGTTTTAAGAAATGTAACTCAACAAATTGTTCCCATGAGATATTCCCATTATATTTTTATTTGGATCAGATTAGGTCCTAGTGGATTGAAGTGGAGTCTCTGTTTCCCTAGAAGCTATGTGCATTCATGTCATGAATCATCATCTTTGGTCTATCTATTTGTAAGCCAAAGACTAGATCTTTGGTGATGTGTTGGTTTAACTTCACTGATTTCAATAGTCAGTTATATCATAATTTCTTTAGCAGGTTGAAATAGCCAAGACAGACTAGCCTGCAGTGAAACTGTTACATACAGATGTCTAAAGGGAAAACAAGGGATAAGAAGCCATTCAGTTCAGATGTTTGGTAATATTTCCAGGCTTTTCCCAGACAACTGCACATTAATTTTCTTCAAGTTGCAATGTGTTTGCATTGCAGTGAGATGCAGGGTAGTAACAGCTGGGAGCAAGTCTTACAGCTTCAGTTGTGCTGCTTTCTCAATTACTAGTTTTTCTCCAGGGATTTATTTCAGCGCACTTTTTGATATGGAGGTGTGGAAATGTGGAGTTATTAGCCTTGAAAGGATGCTTTTCTATGAGCCAGGTCTGCAGTAAGACTTGGAAATTCTTCTCAAAAGAAGGAAAAAAATCACTGTAGTGAAACAGGACTTCTGAATCCAGAACAGCTTCAGTGAAGCTGGTGGACGGGCTATGCCTGCGGTGAGAACGGTCCTTGTGGCTCTGCTTCCAAAAGCTACTCGAGCACACAGATTTATGACTTTGGTGGTGCTCGCGCATGGCTAGAGCGCTCTGCGGGGCTGGCAGCCCCTGCTACGTGTGCGGAGCACTGAGCCAGCAGCGGTGCCGGAGCTGGGGCTGAGCCCCGGCACATGCGTTACCCTGAGAGCTGTGTCCTGGCATCTCCACGCTGCTGCGGGAGCTGGGCTGGCTCCTTGAGTGCCAGAGCAGGGATTTCCCTGCACTCATGCTCGAACTGGGGAGTAGCCAGAAAAATCCAACACCAGTTAAAAAAAAAAAAAAAAAAAAAAAGAAAAGGCAATATTTAATGTAAAATAGTAAGGGCTAGCTTCAGAAAAACAAATAAATAATACAAGCAATGGTATCAACAAAATGGTGAGGATAAAAATATCTGTATCAAGAAAGGTAAACAACCAGATGAAGATATAAAGAGGCATCTCTGACTAACAGAGGAAACATAACAACCAAGAAAGTGGAATTACATGTATTATAGAAAACAGGAGATGTTAGCCAGTGATGTTGACCAAAATATGTGAAGTAAATGGAGAGAGCTTTCATACGCTCTTTGAGGGGGGAGAATAGCGAGGAATACTTGGTCTGCACTAACTCCTTTACTAATAATGTCTTAACTATTTTGTATTGGAAGGATACTCCTCTGTGAAATAGTTGTATGGCAAAAAATTAGATAGAGATCTTGTGAGCTACCAGGGAGAGTGATATGAATCTAGAAGACAAACACTCAAATAATGTATGTAAAGAATTTGGTATAATAATGAGTCATGGAAAATTCCGAGAAAAGGAAAAAAAAAAGCTGTATCTTTTTTCAAAAAAGAGCAATCTTGGCAGTCACTGTCTGTAAACCTGACTAAAATAACACTAAATAAACAAAAATCGCTATTTATGAAATAGTGAAATTGTGGATTTCACCAGAACAAACCATGTCAGACAAATTTGCTTTTTTTGATAAAGACAAATTAGTGCATGAGGGTGATTACAGCTCATCTTATTTATTTTGGAACTGTGATAAAACACTTGTTATCGTATTGCATTGAAACTTGCTCATAAAGTGAAGTCAAGCTGTGTGTGTGAGTCCTGTCACGTGGATTGAAAAGTGGCTGAGGAGCTGTAAACAATGCAGTGACACATCCAGACAGAGATTCACAGAGCAAAACTCATTTCTATTTAACATTTCCACTGATAAATGTAAGCTTCCACTACCCTAAGAAAATAGGTAGAAACTGGGAGCTATAGGAAACATAGAGGATAAAGAAATGATTAACAGCAAGACGATATTTTCCAGATAGACATGTGACTTAGTGGCACAGCACCCAACAAATTAATTTTAGGTCCTTAGTGTTTGCTCTCTCTTTTTTTTTTTTTTTTTTTTTTTTAGGATTTCATGAGTACACAAAGAACTAGATAAAACTCTTGCCTCTTCCTACGTAAGAGGAAGAGTTGGCTGCAAGCAGTAAATCTCCTGGATGTCTCCTAACCATATGTTTAGTTGCTTTACTCAGAATGATACTGAGCCAATGTTTGCAAACAGCTGATCAAATTTGCAGTGGGAATCAGTATTTTCTTACATTCCTTCCAGAGGTCGTTCATGGACACTTAGATTTTTGTCTGCATGCATGTTTGCTAATCTTTCGTTTTTAAAGCTCATATTGTTGTGTAAAGGAGCAGATACAACAAAGCATGCCACTGGCTGGCTGCTAAAAGAATACATTTGAGACATGTTTAGATGGGACACATGGAAATGTCGTCACATGCTGGAGTGCTCACCCAAATAATACGGTTCCTGCATGCTAGCTAATATCTACCCATAATAAAAAAAAGACTTTCTAACGACTTCTTGAAGGAGAGAGGATTACATTAACCAGAATAATGACTTCCAATGAATAATTCAAGTATCTGTAGTAAAAATAATCTAAAAGACCTGTTCAGTGGAAAGCAGAAACCTGGAAATAGGGAATATTTAGAGAGATCCAGGGATACCAGCTGACAACATAATAGACTAAAATTGTTTTGCGATATAGTGAAAAAGATCAGTTTGGCAACAGAAAGTGCCAGTCTGTCTCCTGGTGCCTTTTCATGAAGAATATTGGTCCTGGTTCTTCCTGTCTTTGCCGTTTATATAGCCCTTTGCACCATGGCAGAATGAGATGTACTTGATGTGGTAGTTATTTTATTCCCATTCTATGCCAGTTTAATTTAAACCTGTGGAGGTTTTAGAGAATTCAGCATTCTGTTTTTTCACTCCTTCTGGACACCTTGGTATGTTGAGTCTTCGAGGTTAGTCATCAAAAGACAGAGAAATTCCCTTCTAACAAGGTGACTCCTTTGAGCTGGAGAGTGACCCAGACTGGTTCCTGGGCTGCCGAGTCCATCTCTCTGACCCGCTGTGATGGTGACGATGGAGCGCTTTCTCAGTGTCCTCCCAGAGGAACACACATGTGCCATAGAAATATTTTCCTGGGAAGCTGAGATGGATTTTGACTTTCTAATTTAAGGTAAATGTCCTCAGGGACACTGCTAGTAGAACAGCTTTCATTCAAGTGCTTTTACAAACATGGTCAGGGCAGACTATTACTGAAGCAATCTTAACACAGCTTTTCTGTCTTTTTCATATTACCTTATCAAAGTATGTCCATGTGCCATGATTCAGTGCAGGACGATCCAGGGAGCCGGCAGCTTTTCATACCCGTTTTGGTCCAGCTCTGGTGACAACCCGTGCTGCTGAGGCAGCTCGGCTGCTGAAGGCTTTACCCCTTCCTAAAATACAGCTCCCATTAGTGGCCAAAGTCGGGAAGGCTTTAATGAGTCTGCCTCGCCATAGTTCAGGTGAAGGTCCAATTATAGGCGGTGTTTAGGTCTCTGGATTATTAAATTCATCAGGAAATAGGCATCTAAACTGCTGTGAGGATCTTTGTGCTTTGCAGGTCATAGATTAGCAGCCTGAGAGACTGTTTTTCCAGCTGCCTTTGTCCACTGCCCAAAAACAGCAAGAAAAACTTAAAAAAAGAAATCCTGCCAGAGGAAAAATGACTTAAGCTCAATTTAAAATTGTGTGTTTTAAGATGAGGCCAACCATAAATACTGGCTGGCCTGTTGACTGTGTGACCATGCTGCAGTATTATCTGTGTCTGCTTTCCGCTATGAGTGTATAATGTGGCATCTTACATGCAGTTACATTTCCCACACTTAAAACAAACCACAACTGTTGCTTTGGCACTGGGGACCTTGCCTTCTGCCTGCGTCTTATTCTTGATTCCTTGGTCTCCTTATCATCCTTTTTAGAAAGCCATTTAGCTCCTTTCTCTCCTAGCCTTACGCTTCCTCCTCTGCTATTGCATGCTTGGATTTAGAAATGAATTTATAAACTGCACTTTGCAGAGACAGAGCCAGCTCCTGCAAGTCGTCTCTACATAAAAGACCAATTAATCTAGAGAATCAATTTTGAAATAAGCTGAGGAAGATTTCTAGTATTCACAAGCCTGATCTATGTAAGTTTGGTGTTATTATCAGTTGCCTATGGTGTTTTTCCCCCTCTTTTCTTTAAAATGTATTACTGGATCAAACTCTTAGAAAACTCAGTTGACTTCAGTGGTATAAAAGAAATTGTGTTTTGATACTCGAGTTCGTTTGATAGGAGCTTTCTTTGAAGAATGCGTGTTCTGGGAAAATAGCATTGTGACGGCTTGTAGCTTCAGTAACAATGGAGCAGCGTGACTTTGGACAAAAGAAGTTTATTTTCATCAAGAGTGCTCTCGAGATCATTTTGATTTAGCGTTTTTCACTGCTTACTCTGGAGCAGAACTTTAGTTTTGTCAAGTTTGATATAAATGCGCCGGGGGTCATTTCACAGACAGTTATTGTAGATAGGAACTATCGAAATAGAACAAATAATTTCTTCAAAGAACCAGAAAACAGACAACAAAGAGAAAGACAAATACTGGCAAAGAAATTCTCTCCTGTCATAATGATAAACCAGAGATTTAAATGAAAACTTATTTCTGAATTTGTGGTGAGATCTTTACCTTTATACATAAACTATGAAATGTATCAGAAGCTCTCACTGCTTTCTCAGAACTTGGCGGTTTTAGTATGTGTGCTATATATAGATACCCTTGATTTCAGTAAACAATTTATTCTTCAGGGAGCACTTTCACCAACCTAAATAAGGTCTCAAGTATGACATGCTACAAGCTGGAAATTGTATTGCATTTGTAATTTTCTCTCCTAATTTTTACAAGATGTAAGTAAAGTTGAGCTGAAGAACCTTAATAAAGGACCAGAATTATCATTTGCATAATGAATCATACTTTGGAATTTAAAAAAAAAATCACATTAGGGAAATTCAAGGAAGGAAACTCTTACTACAAACAGGAAACTGATAAGAAACAACAAGTGAAGCCAAGTTGGACTAGGAGACTGGAAATTCATAAATATTTGCAAATTGCAGTGTGGTAATCCTGAAAAGTGTTTAAGTTGTCTATGAAGTTCATAGGAAATGAGAAGGCTTCTCCCCTAGTTGAACTCCAGGATATTTTCAAACTTTGAAGTAAATGTTTGTAGGTTTTATTAAAAAAAGGCAAAAAACTTAAAATACTATTCACTCACAACTTTTACTTAAGGAGGGATGGATTCAAAGTGTGCTGAAGACAGTGGGAGGTTTTTCAACTGATTTCAGGTAGTTCTGGAAATGATCCATGCTCTCCTCTCACTCCATCTCTCACTTTCATAGCTGTGTAGTTGCTTTTTCACAATAAAATCACAATTTCTCTTTTACTGCTGGCTTTGCAACAGTGTCATAAGATGCGTAAGACTAAACATAAATGTAGAACTAAAATCTTTCATAATTCTGGTAGCGTAGAAGTACCACAAATTATCAAAGATCATGTTGCTAGTAAGCCTTTTCACCAGGACATTTCAGGAACTGTAAATGGGGATAATAGTAATACTCTCTTGGGGCACATATACCTCCCTGACCCTATTTATACCACCTACCCAAAGTCTCTGCTCTGTGTTTCACTGGAAAGAAGGTTGTTATAGACCGCAGGAAGGAAGGCAGGCTGTGATGTGGCAGGACTTCTGATTTCTTGTTAAATACTGCCTAGCTGTGTCCCTTCCGGGTACCGTGGTGAGATACAAGCCATGTCCCTGATCTGGAAAGCCCCCACTGAGCTGCCTAGACGCAGTTGGGTAGCAAGGATAGGTTAGGGATTGGGATTTTTGTTTTGTTTGGTACCTGTGACACTGCACTGTGATGTGCTTGAGGGAAATACACCATGAAGAATCATGTGGTCAGACGCAGGATAAGGGTAGTCCTGTACATCAGCAGTAACAACGGGCAAGTTTTATCTGATCTGGATTTGTATCTTCCTACCGTAGGTTCATGGTAGGCTTCTCTATGTTGTTTTAATGCAATGCTGATGGATACCAGAGAATAACTTGACTAGTGCAGGACCTTCTTGGCATCTCACAGGGTGGTGAGTGCCCACTGAGCCCTAATGGTCACCTTGGTGGTTCCGGCCAGCTCACGGCAGTTCCCAGCCCCTTTCCCAAAGCAATGTGTTCCCATGTGCTCTTCAAAAATGGAGACCCCACAGAGGAGGGAGGATTAAGAAACTTTCAGTGGTGTTTGTGCCCTGTGATAAGATTATGGATGATCTGTCTCGTTCCTTTTCCATTTGAAGCCAGTTCCCTTGGGTGGTGGAAAAATGCTGCTGCTGAGGAGTATCTGCCTCTACTGCCTTATTTGGACAACCTTCCCTGTACCTGTCACTTCTCAGCTGATGACCCTTGTGGCTACATTCTACTCCCTGTATGTTCACATAAACTCATGTTGACATTAATAGTTATATATGCAGACCGAGGGACTCGTAAGGACCGCTACTGTCATCCTTTGTGAGTGGGCGCAGTAAGCACTAGCGTACACCTCTGTTGTTTGGATGCTGTAACCTTTGTCTCCGTCCTGGGTTGCTGGGATACATGGCAGCTGATGTGACAGATACACATGGCTGTTAATTACCCGTTTTTCTGTCAGCAGGCTAGGACTGCCAATTTTCAATACAGTCCGCTCTGTTTCTAATTGTGGCTCTAGATCTATCAAAAGCCCAGCTGAAATCTGGGCTAGGTGGCTTGTCCTGTTCAGCTCTGCTTTTAAAATATTTAATACTGTGTGGAGAACTCTCCTTCTAAAATGATTTTTCCTTCTCCCATTTAATTTCACTGCTGAGGTATTCGTGTTATATTTATACATTCATAGAGCTGGGATACTGCTGTCAGGTTTGCTCTGTTCACTTTGACTTACTTCAGACTCCCGAAGTACCAAAGCAGCAAACTCAATCAGACTGAAAAGAGGAGGTGAAGCATGGGCTGCTTCTGCAGCAAACCACAGAGCCCTTCTAACCACTTGAAGTACAGATAATACAGATTTTGCAAAATGTTGTTCCTCTGTTGAGAGATCATATTACATTTTTTGGTGCTCATCTATAGGAATGACAAATCCCCACTTGCAGGAAGAACTGTGGATGTAATCCCGGATGCCCTTTCAGAGCTGCATCCTTTAAAGGGTGCAATCTTCTTACACCGTGAAAGTCAGGAGAATTTGGTGTATTGCATGGTTTGGTCCTGTGTGATACCTTTGGTTGGCTATCTCAAAATTCGTTGAAAAATAATTACTGATTTATTGGATTTGGATGGTGGCCCTTTTCTGAGACCGTTAAAAGCTTAACCTCTACAGGGCCAACTGCTTCTTAGCTCAGCAGGAATACCAGAAGCTCAGAAGTCCAGTTCATTATGGAAGCTGAGTTTCGTTTTTGTGAATCAAAAGGTGAAAAAGGCATCTGTTGAAAAGTAAAGGTTTGATATTAAGAGTTTATTTACTTGGAGTTTAAAGTATTCTGGCCCATCTGAATGAAAAAGTAAACAGTCCGTTTATAAAATCACTAACTAGGACATGGGAACAATATCAGTTTTTGAAAATGTTGCATTTTGAGACATTTACAAAAATTTGGATATTTTCTACAAAATATTTCAGGAAAACCCTGGAGGCCTCAAAGGCCCAGGAGGGCAGATGTGTCCCTCCAAGCACTGTGGTGCCAGTGGTGGTCTCCAGGCTCTGCCATTGCTATAGTTTCCATTTTAGTAGGAGGATCTGAGAAAGAAGACATTCTTTGAGGGGTAATTATTGTCTCTGATAGATATTCAGAGTCTTCTCTCCTGAGCTTAAAACCAATTGTTTTTTCCTATAATTTTCCCCCTGCTCCTATTCCCAGAATAATCTATTTTCTGTCCTTTCATGTGTAGTCTTATAGTACTAAGCTTACAAACGTACTGTGTTTGTGCTGAATATAATCTGTTTAACAGAAAATGTTTGCCTGAGGCTACAGATCTTAACCAAACATTAGGCAGATCTAATTCAACCATAGTGACTATTGGTCTGCAAAAGTCAAGGTTGCTCTTTTGTTTGTCTTTTTTTTTTTTTTTTTTTCTTGGCTGCATAAATCTCAGAGAATCCTTAGTCATGTGTTAAAGCTTGTTTGGCCTGAGGAGTTAATCCTTTCTAAGACAAGTCTTTTTCTCTCACATGTATGGGTATGCATGAAAGCATGGTCTAAATCCAGAATAGTTTTCTTTAGAAACTAGCCTTTGCAGTCCTCTGCTGAGGAAAGCACTGGGCAAAATGTCTTTGACAAAATATAAGCTTATTGAAAATTGACAGCCTGGAAACCTGAAAATTATAATTGAAACTGAATTTTAAAATATTTTTAGTCAGAGGAAAAAGTGGGATTTTCTTGCTGAATTTCAAAACATTCAGCTTATCCTTGGGAAAATGAAATATTTCCTTTTGGCATTTTTAAATAAAATATTTCAACCTGACCTTTTTCTCATTTAAAATAAGAGTAAAATATGAAAGGTCTAAGGAAATGACCATAATCCTTTTGTTCTGGTTTATCAGAAACATATGGAAGTTTTCATTTCATTGGAGAAAACAAGTATCTTTGGGCTTGCCCAAAACTAAATGTTGATTCAGCTCCCAGCTGAAGAGTACGTTATGCACGTATAGAAGATACCACCGACGCTGCTGTCTTTAACATTTCCTTGTATGTCACAACCTTAATTTAGGACCATTTCTCAATTCACTTTGGGAAATTAAACTGTTTATTGTTGGAAATATAATTCTCTCCCTAAAACAGGGAGCACAGACCCTCCTGCCTTCTCTTCCTATAGCTATAAATCAATCTGAGTTCCAATGATTAAGAACTTTTAACAATGATGTCCCGACTTTTAGAAGGGTTTGATAGGCCATTAAAACTGTGCCTTCCTTTCTCCCTGCCATTTTTTTTTCTCATAAAAATAATTCTTTAGCTGTTTGGGCTCACATTCATTTTCATGAATTCATCCTGGTTCATCAGGACTTCAGGGGAGGCTAGTTAAATGAGACTGAGCATGATTATAAAGGAAATTTTTTTTTTGAGACGAAAGGATTATAGTTATGCAGACTGCAATATTGTATAATGAAACCATTTCTAACAGGAAGAATTATGTGTAAGATCCTACTAGGTAAAAGGACAAATTTTGCTTGCATGCAAGTACAAGAAAACCTCTGTACTTCTAAGATTGCCCAATTAGTTTCTTCTCTCTGAGCCACCTGGCACATACTAACTCCAAGAGCTCCTGAAATCGGTGATTATGAGGCATATTCACTCACATCCCGACTCGTGGCTCCAGGAGCGCGGATCTTACTGCAGTGCTGGTGAGCACACTTTTCCTGGAGAGCATGGGTAGCCCTGCCAACCCCTTCCCTGACCCCATGTGCAGCTGTGGGGGCAGCCTCTTCCCCTTGGGCTCACAGCTCGCCTTCCCTGGTCCCACACATATCTGCCTCCAAGCCTGCAAACCATCTGCTCCCCCTACTGCCATGAACAACCCATAATATCACTTTTGTGGTTTGTTTTTCCAAGCATGCTTGTTGCCAAATGACGATACAGATTTAGGTGTTCAGCAGCTATTTCATGTTCTGCACTACATGGGTTATTTTCAGTTGGGCATCCCCCCTTTGGGAGCCCTGTTACAGCTACAGTGCAAAGCCCTGAGCGTGAAGCATCTGCAAGTGGAGAATATTCTAAACTGTTTGGGCTGTGGGTTGTGTTGTGCAGGTTGCGGGCTTGTCACTGCCAGCCTGAAGGTGAGTCCTTGTGCTAAGTGATGAGCTCCTTATAAGCTAGGAAAGACAAGGAGAAAATGTCTCCTGTCTGCCATGTCTACCATGAGAAAACTAAATCGTGTTTGATATTGGGTAGCAAAAATCCCATCAATAAGGCATATGGTTATAGAAGAAAAAAATAATTAGTACTTGACTTTTGCACCTGGTGGCATCATTCACACCACTTTTTCTTCCTTAATGTCACGTTGAGTGTGAAAATGCAGTGGTCCTGGTCAACTAGCTATTAGCCAGCAGCTCATATAATTATTTTGCAATGTATTATATAGGCTTGTTGTCTGTGAAGGGTATGGAGATAGCATTTAATATTCCGTTTGCTCTTGCTTCTGTCTGCAAAACTTCTGTGCTGGCTCTGTAGGGTGTTTCTCTGTTCAGGACTGATCGTGGTGGCAGCACGTGGCTGGTGTGGTGGATACTTGGCCCTCAGAGCTGGGGGTGGGGGGGGAGCCTGTGAAGCCCTGCAAGACCAAGCCACTGGCGGGTACAGATTGCTTCTGGGATGGACGTTTTTATGAGAGCAATTGGCTTTCTGTTGGCAGTACGCCTTTCCCGTCTTCCCCTAGGTAAGGTAAGGTAAAGTCAGGTAAGCTGTGGTGGGGAGAGTAAGCCCTGAGGGCTGGGTCTTGTTGAAAGCCCATAGCAATAAAAGGTGAATGGGAGGATTTTTCACAGCCGAGGAGCCTGGAGGACATGGCAGTGAGCCTGATGCCCTTCTCCAGCCTGAGGTGGCCGAGTTGGTAACTGTTACCAACCAGGTAGTTCTCATCTCCACTCTGACTCAACTAAGTCTTCATTTCCTGGGTCTTGTTCGTGAGCAGGGGCAAGGGCATCTCCCATCCTTGGTAAAATTTTGTGTGGTGTCTCCCTCTGCTCATGAAAGTGGTGATTTTGGTCACTTAACTGCTCCCCAGTGACAAGCACCATCAGCACAGACCTAGCTTCTTGTCGGATACCTCCGGAAAGACGCTTCCCTGTGTTAAACCTCTCCGTAATCCTGGGATTATGCTCTCTCCTTTGGCTGTAGAGTGCAACACCTACCATGGTTATATCGTGGTGACCTCCAGCAGCCCCGCTTGTCCTCTTCCAGTGGGTCCACCGGAAGGATGTGGCCGGGACCCACCGCAAGGCCATTGCAGGCTCTTCTTGTGCCCCTGAGGCTTGTGCCTTTCCACAGCTAGCCCTGGCCATGTCTCTCCACGACCGAGCCTTTTATCCGTAAGGGCCAAATAAATCACTGATACCATCTGTCTGCCCGTGATGAGTACAGAGTACCGAACGTTTTGCTGCGTAATTATGTGGAGGCACTTGTTTCTTTGAGACTGTTCCCATGAATCACTGTAATGTACTTGCACGGTGAAAGAGATTTAGAATTAATGCTGCCAAAATCAAGGCTGTAGATGTAGCCCTCCTTTCTGTTTGATGCTATTTACGTTTTTTAACCAGAACACGTCGGCCTCGCGGTTCCTTTTCCCCTGAATCATTGTCTGTAAATCACAAGGTCAGTTTGCTTTTTTGTGTCAGCCTCCCTGATCTGCAGGGTGGTGATAGCAGCACTTGGAGGGCAGCTCAGCCCAGAAGGGGTTTGGTCACTGTGGGGTCATGATTGCTGCAGCATCACACAGTCAAAAAAAAAAAAAAAAAAAAAAAAATCCAAGAGCCTGAGCTCGGGCAGATGGCCTGTGCTCGTAATCCTTCATCGTCATGGTTGCTGACAGAGCAGCTGTAATTTGTTGCTAGTCAGTATTTTCCATTAGAGACGCTAGTTTTCCTAGGATATGAAACTTGGCGGTAGCAGTTTGCTTCACTCAAGCATCTTTCATACAAAAGAGCAGCACAGTAGAGGGGAATCGCTGTTTTGGAAAGGGACTCAGCCACACTGCCTTCAAGAGAAACTGCCAGCACATAACTTTTGCTATCTCTCCGTCTTTGTGCATTTCTAAAAATTGCATCTGCATTTAAGTTGTGGTGTTACGAAACTTTTATGTTGGCTGGAGGTGAAAGCTTAAAAAAGCAAAATGGCTTCAAAGTGGGCCACGGATCTTTTTTAGAGGCCAACACAGAGGCTACGGTGAATCAGGGAGCAGCGTAGCTGGGATTGCTGGGGGAGGATTTAGCACTTTATTCCTTCTGTCTGTGAACTCCATGGTTATAAAGCTGTTTTTCAACAGGAGCACCGCAGGAGATTAGCTGATTTTTGCCTTCTCTCGTGTTGGATTTGCCAGTCTTGCCTGAGGTATCAGGCTGATAAAGGCTGTAATTTATATTTGCTAAACTAGGTTCTGCGTGTGCGCATATGTGTGCAAAATACTCAGCCAGTGGTGTAGGATTCATAATTATTTTTTGTATTTCTGCGCCTAGCGAAGCATAGTTGTCTATTGATTTGCTGTAGTAGAGATGAGCAGCCTAATTATGACAATTCGTTACGAACACTGAATTATGGCAGGGCATACCAAGCTTTAGATAGACAATTGTTTGCTGTTTGACAGATGATAATTTGTTAGTTAAGGCTGGAAAGGCATTGGATGACTTTGACCGAATTTACAGGGCCACAGCTCTACCTGCTCCGATATGGAGTCTCCCTGAATGCTGCCTTTAAATCACATTGATGCAGATTATCTGTATATTGTGTGTTATGCTGGGCTAAATCAGTGCTGATTGTATCGGCATCCGACATGCTAAAGCTTTGGCTGTCGTCTCCCCACGTAGCCCATCAGCGGAAGTGCGTTACAGGTTGTGTCTGCACCTTAGTGATAACTACATGGTTGTATTTTGAGTCCTGACAAAATTTCAGTCCTCAGAGTTTCAAATGAGAGAAAAATGTCCACCAAGTTTTCTTAGAAAGAAATGTTCTGCTGCAATTTGAAAATCTTCTGCATCGAAAATGTTGTTTTCTAATGCATTTTTGCAAGTGTGCTTTTAGCTGGAGAAGCTTACATTACTATTTCAGCCTGAAATACCACGTTTTCCTTTTCAACTGAGGAAAAAAAGAAAACAACCCACAGCCCAAGCAGTCCTCCATTCTTGCCTCCTTCTAGTCTTCGTAATGAATGAGTTTTACATCCCCATGGGTTCATCCTAAATAGTGTTAGATAGTGGACACCTACCTGAAGTGAAATGGCCTGTCCTCAGGATGTCCAGTCTTTCTCCATGGAGTGAGAAGGGGGGTGTAACAGGTGACTCATGTAAGGCAGCTAACTTGTAGATTCCTAACTGGGGGAAAATTTGATGCTGTTAAAATAGCTACACTTTGCATAGAAAAATTGAAACATGATTATAATATGTCTGTGCTTAATTCTGATTTTCAGAGCCATTAAGAATGTGTTCAGTTGAGCACGGCAGTCCCAAACCAAGGTACAAACATCTGACACCCATATAACATGGCTTCATTCTCACGTGACCTTCCTTGAATATCGAGGCTTACTTAGCACTTGAAAAATGCGGTGTGATCTGTGGAAGATGCTGCGGAAACCATTAGTCTTAAGAAATGCAGAGTTAATAGTACCCAAAAATCAGCTCTTTTATATACGCATTGCCTTTCAGAGTATTATTTATTTATTTATTTATTTATTACATATAGATTGCACTGACCTTGGGCTGGCTCCGTTACGCTGGTTGCCATAAGACAGATGATACATATGAGAGGCTGGTGTAAGGACCTGCATGTCAAGTGCCTTTGAACAGTATCCCTCGGCCTCGAAGGGAGGAAGCCCGTTTGCATAGTAAAAGCACATTTAGCAGTGCTAGCTGCCTAACTGGCTGAGTACATGGCCCTGCTTTTACGTGATGAGCTTTTCTTGGCAAAAAGACAGATGAATTATCAGGCCAGCTTTGCAAAGCTGCAGCTATGGGGCCAAATGCTCCTATTTTGCCACTTTTTGGAGCTCTGCTAAGGTTTTCTTATTACTGCCACTGTGGGATCTGCTCCAAGAAGCAGCTTGGAAGTAACATTGGAGCAGGGCACTCACTGGATGTCACGGTGCAGGGCTGTGTGTGGATATGGTATATGGGTAGCCCTGAAAAGCTGAAGTCAGGCTGCTGTGGCATGGCCATCAGTAGTGCAGGTGAGGTGCTGGGGGACTGTGCGAGGTGACCAGCTGTCTCTGGGAGTGAATTTCCCATCCAGAGGCTCAGCGGCAGCTGGTGCTTCATCAAAGTGTCTCTTCATCCTACCCAGTAGGAGCTGAATGGGATCCAACAGAAAATCTGCTCAGCTTGGGCAGGCTGAGGTTTGCTCTGATACTCTGTAAATACTGAAGGAAGCAGATATAAACTAAAAACTGAAATAGAAGATTTTTCATGGGCTGTCATTTAAAATTGCAGAACTAGATGAGAAGAACAGCACAGAGCAGGTATTGACATCAGAGCTGTTCTCACTCTTTTCAGATATTAGGGCATGGCACAGCTATTGCTTCAAAATTTCATATTTTCCAATAACAATAGGAACACAAACCGATGCAGAGGGTTCCTCTTTAGGAAATGAACTTGCAGCAAGCTAGTTGTATATCAGTGTGTGTGTGGTGAGCTGGTTAAGAGCTCAGATGCTTAACTTTAAGCAGTCTGAGAAATCCTTTGCTGAATGGAGGTTAATTTAGGCATACGCTTCTGTTTTTCATTGAACATGCACCTCAATGCAGATGATGCTCCAGATGTGAGGACAGGGATAGTTTCATGTTTTTCTTATAATTACTATTTTGCGTTGAATTTTGCCTTCAATGCTTTTTCGGATTGATTCCTGTAAGTGTTAGGGTGTTAGCCCCACAGACAGTGCTGCACCTCCTTCCCCACCTGTCCCCGACAACCTGAGACGCAGCAAGGACATCTAGTCCAGCTATCGCTGGTCACTGTGAAACAGCAAAACAGAACTAGCCTGCCGTCTTGTAAATCCTTGTAAAACAAGGAATTTTTTTCTGACTTTGATCTAGAATAAATAATGCCTATCCTGCTGCTCTTACAGAGGGAAAATACCTGATAAAATCGGGGAAAATTGTATGCAAATTCTTCAATACCAGGAACAAGCATAACACCCACTTTAGCTCTGCATGTGGTCAAGCCTATGCAACTCTTCCTGTGCTCTGCTGTGACGGTCACTGTGGTCTTGTTTCTATTTAGAGCCTAGACTCACTGAACTTTTTTTTTTTTTTTTTTTTTTTTTTTTGACAAGTATTGGATTTTTAACTCTGTTCCTGCATGAAGGAGGAACTGGGAGTAAACACTGTTCCTGAGCTATTGTTTCTGCCAGGTGCAGATGTGAGCTGTTTGCGAGCACGCGTGTTAGCTGCGATCCTCAGGGGCGATGAAGGGGACGAGGACAAGATGGGATGTCTAGCACTTGCTTCCTGCTGGGGGCTGAGACTGGTCTGGCTTGGCAAGGACACAAGGCTGGAAAATTCTCATTGATGTCTTGAATATTGATAGGGAGGGAAGAAAGTTGCCACCACCTCAAGAGAAGTAAATTGTTTTCTCGGTTTGATATGGCTCTTCTGCTTGCTGAGGAGGATCTCTGTCCAAATCCTTTATAACTTTTTCCCATGGGAGTTTTGCATATAAATATAAAATAGAAATAATGAAAGAGGGAAAAGTGATTATGAGGGGTTTGCAGGAAAGTACTACTGCAGCTGTTCTAGCTGGAGCTTTAGGTTGCTGCCTTCAAAGGAAGGGGAAGACCCGCATGCTGCGTTTTGCTTCACTCCCAGTTTATCTGCACGTCTAAATGATTTTCTGCCTTGTCCAGAGTTGTGTTTTTGCCCTCCTGTATTCTGGCAGACTGCATCACTTTCAGATCTCCAAAGACATGCCCTTGTCCCAGGCCAGGTTAAGGTGTCGTTCAGCTGGTGACCGCCAGCACACACTTATCTTCAGAATTGCTTTTTTATCTCAGCAGTGTCAAAGTATCTGTATGTGTCTCAGGTTAAGCACATACTTAAGCACTTGAGCTGGTAGGAATGGGTGGTTGCAATACTGCTATGAGTTTTTTTTCCCTTGATGTCCATCAGGATACTATTCATAAAGCTCTGCAGACCTTCAGGGCCAACACACTTGTAATCCTTTGTGAGGGTATCTGACATTCAGTGTCAGGGCGGAGGAAAGGAAACTGAAGTCTAACAAGCTTGTGTTTCCATTTATAAAATATGTGTGTATCTGTTGGGGTTCCAGAGTGAAAGGCAGGCTGCAGCATTTAAAGGGAAGCATGAGGCCAGGTTAGCATAGGCATTGGATCTATAATTCAGAGAAAAGAACAAGTAGCTTTTGTTATAATGCCTATGTTTATATTTAATGTTAATGTTTTTCCCAGAGCATCAGCTTTTAGGTGATATATAACAGCATAAAAGTACCTGGGAAGAGAAGGGATGCACTGCAGAAGAGAGTACTTTCAGCCTCAGAGTGGCTTTTTATTCCAGGAGAGAGAAAGCCATCAAGTCCATACTCTGCTCTTGCCATTCACATCCTGGTGGGCCTTGCCGGTGGGAGAAGAGCCTGGTGGAACCCTGTCCTGCCAAACTCCTTAAAGAGCCTCCTCATGCTGGGATTTGCTGCCTTGCTTAAAATTGGTTTCCAGCTGGTTCTGTGAATGCAATTAGTCACCAGCACACAGGTGGAAGATGAAAGTTAATTCTGCAGCACCTAATTAGCTGGCATTGCCAGAAGACTTTGCAAGTGGAGACAAATTATTGAGACTCTGGCTGCACGTTCAGGAAATTTGACAGCGCACAGGCATGGTATACTATATTTCATCTGAGAACCCGTTGTTAGCTTTAATGATCTTTCATCTTTCTATTAAAAGACAAAGAAGAAGCTTGAGTGTCAGCTGGCATAAGTCAGTGCAGCTCTGCTGAAGACCAAGGATCTCTACCAAATTTTAATAGCTGAGGAGAGATGGATCCTCTACGTTAAATGATGACAAAATTATTCCTGTGTGCGCATATGAACACACAGGTGTGTATACACCCACACACTATTTAAAGGTGTCTATTTGTTTGTATTTAGTTCACATTAAACTAAATACACTTCCAACAATCATAAATAAAATATCATCAGATCATTAACAAGTCCTTTACTTATTAATAAAGTAATCAGATGATTTGTAATTAAAAAAGCCAATTAAAAGACTGTCTGAGTAATACTCGTTCCAGTCCCCTTGACGCATGCATATATTAGAAATATATCCAATACAAAGCATAGGACAAAAATGATCGATAGCAGGTTACAGTGCTCTTTATTACAATGAATTAATTGATTATATCTAGCAGACTTTCCTCCCAGCGGAAGCTTTGAGTATTGAATGTCTCTCTTATTTCTATTCTATCTATGTTGTTGGAAACTTGCCACGTGGTTTCATACTACCATTTAAATTTATTTGTGATTTGAGAAAGTTGTGTCACTCTTGAGACAGTTAACTTTCAGCTAAATAGTTTGGTGAAGTTTTAGGGGATTTGGGAGTGGGCATTATAAGAAGTTTTCTGATAGGAAAGTAGAACTCTCCAAATCTAATTTGGTCAGTAGGTGCCACCTGAAAGCTGTGTTGCTTAACTGGTTTTCCTGCTGCTTGATTCACTCTTACTTGATTGGCATCCCATTGTAAAACTAACATACCCCAGTGATGTTACCTAGCACCATTCTTCATAGCCGTGGGTGATGGAGACCAAACGTGAATGGGTGCAGGGAATATCTCTTAGGTCTTGAGAGGTGTCTTGTATGAAAGATGACAAAGATGTATTAGTGGGGAAGTGGTGGGGAATACTTTTGCTGTATGCTATATGCTGGTATGCTATACCATTTGACAGATTACGCCCTCTTTCTGGTGGACATTTGATGGCTCTCATGCTTTTCTCATGCATGGAATTCCTTGTCAGAGTCACAAGACATGGAAGAATAATATGTTATTTTTACAAGCGCTTACCCGATGGAAAGTGTCCTGTTGGAGGCTCATAGAAATGGTCTATTTCAGAGTGTTATATGTAGATAAAATAAGTATTCCAAGACTTTCATCCTTCTGAAGCTATGCAAACAATGGATGAAACACTAAAGAATGGTATTAGTTATTTTAGGACTGCATTCTATTCTTTTTTCCTTACCTGTAGATTGAGAAGTATTATCTGTTTAAGATGCAGGACTGGGAGCAAGAACTCAACTCCTGGATTTTATTCCTGACTTTTCCTATAATTTGGCTTTAGGTAAGGCACTTGAAAATATGGTCTGGCTCTCTAAATTAAATTCTAAGAAGTGTATTGCAGAGAAGTGTATTATCTCCAGTGTGTAAAGTGGGGATTCCCTTGTGGAGTAGATGGGGAAGGGCATTCCCTGGGACTCCACAGCAAGCCAGCAGTACACAGGAAGGATGACTCATGCTACTGGTCAAAATTAACCTGCCTGTGGATTTAAGAGAAGCCAACTCCTCCTTTTTGCAAGGAGATTTGAGATCTACTATTCTTACAGAGCTTTGTTTACTAACTCCTTCTCACATGCTTTAACTGAGATGTGTCTACAAGCCTCGTTCTTGCAGCTTCAAACCTATCCAAGTCAAGCTATGGGTAGTCAATGGAGCAGGGTCTAACTCCTACTTTCTCCCTTAGGAAAAGGTATTTTGGAGCTTAGGATATTAAAAAGCATATATAGTCATCTATGAGTTTCTCGCTGATAGGTTTCCTGGGAGTTGCGTTCTGTGAAGCAGGAAGGAAAATAGTAAGATAAGATTCAGTGTTTTGTCAAAGGTGCAGTCAAAATACAAGCTCATTGTTTAAATCTCTATTTTTAAGGCCTGATTGGCCTTTAAAAGTCTCTCTTTGGTGAAGATTTGTAAGGTTTTTTTGCTGTGAACCAGAATATGCATTTGGAAATTTTATTGCCTGCCTCTGGAGATGTGTATCCCTAGAGACCATCTTAATTTCCATATTCATTGAGCTGTTCTGTGGTGTTTGAGGGAGGCCAAAATGAGGAACTCCATAAGGCCTGAAGCTTCAGCAATTTCTGTGTTACTGGACCAGGCATTTTGCTGCTGTTTCCTGGTATTTTGCTGTTTGAGGGATACAATCCTCAGGCGTGTTTAGGAACAAGAGGCAGCCCCGTGTCACAGAAGAAGGGTGAGAAATCTAGATTTAATGTTAGGAAGAATAAAGAAGTCACAGATGATGCTCTATCGCATGTATGAGATATTTCTTCTTTGGCTTTTTCTCTTCTTTTGCGTATTCTTACACTGCTTGCAATCCAAGCAGTATGAAAAAGGGTGAATCTGCCTTTAATCGTTCATCCTGGGTCTCTATCCTGTCTGTGCCTAAGATGTAACTTCTTCCTCTGTGCCTGAGCTCTAGCCCCTTCCACTCAAGTTGTGAGTCTTCAAAAAAGAAATTCTCCACTCTAGTGAGTGAAGAAGCACCCTAGTGCTTCACAGTGTGCAGGATCAGCCTCTAGATAAGCATTTGGCCCTGCAGTAGCAATTCATTAACCTTTCAGATAGCAAATCCCCAGCCTGCTGCCAAGGTTTAAAATAATGCTTACCTACATCATGTGGTGTTCATCAAATTTCTGTCTCCCTGTTACACTTTTTTTTTTTTTTTTACAACTTTTTAACTTTTTTATTTTTTTAAAAAAATATATTTTTTCCAAATATAAGCAAATAAAATGTTCTTTTAACCCAAAAATATAAATTGACAGTAAGTCCAGTAAAGTCTCTTGACTGACACAGCTGTGAAAGCTGATGGAGGTGAGATCAGGATCAAAGTGCCAGCCTCTGTAAGCCAGTCTAACCATACAGCCATGAAGTCAGCGCTGTTCCCTGGTCTTCTTCCCCTCTCCATCCTTCTACCTTGGCCGCTCTTTGCCACTTTCTTCTTTATGTCTGCACTAGCATTTGCACAGCTGTGTACTGAATCATATCAGGGAGCTGTTCTAGCTGAAAACTATTAAAGGGAAAGTTGCTTTTCTGATGGATCCAGTTCTTCAAAGCACAAGTTTTAGTGCAGGCACTAAAGTGGAGGAGAAACATGTAGGTTGGGGGAGGTAAACTCCCCCCTAAATCTTCTTAACTTTTTAAACTATTATTGAAGAAACTTACACACTTACAGTTTTTCTGGCTGAAAATAATAACGTTTTCCAGAACATTTTGCACCAACCTGTAGAAATCTGTATGGTGAGTATCACCACTCATTAAATTTAATGGGATGATCATAAGATATTGAAAGTCTTTCACTTTCTTTAGGGGTTTATTTGCAAGGATGGTAATGCCATCTTCTGCTATCTAATACTTAAGGTGATGAAAACTTGAATGGTGATTCATCCCATAGTCCTTTGGAGTCAATGGATGTCTTTTATTGACTTAACTGGGCAGCAGATGAAACCAGATGAAAGAGCGACTGCTTTACTAAACACTACTTTTCTCTCCAGGTTGCAAAAATAAATAATCTCAAATATTTTCAAAGATGGCTTGGCTAGTGCTTCACATAGTTTTTGAAGTTTTATTTAAAAGGAAAATAAATTTCTCACAGTGAAAGGGTTACAGGCTGACCTGATCTTTTTAGGCTGAAAATGGACACTGAAACGAAAAATAAGATAATGGTAAGAGTCATTACTGGACTGCTGCTGAAAGGAATTTGGTAAAGGCTGGAGAAATGTCACAGTTAAAAAGAACATCGTCTCCACTGTAAAATAATTGTGTCTGACCCCATCTGGTGCCCACTGAGGCCCACGAAAACTTACTTCACTTGTTCCAGCAAGAGCTAGGGTGGCTGAAGGCCAGAAGATGACCCTGCTCAGCGTATAGCCCTGAAATTCCATGCTTGTGGTGGTGTGTTGTATGGGGATGAATTGTCTGTAGCGAACCATGTCCAGAATATAGTAAATGCAACTTTTTGGAGAGATATGGCCAGCATCCAGTGCCAGCCACGCTCACAGGATTTGTTTGGGTGTCTAAGCGGTAACACCTTCCTTTCAGACTGCGTTTTTCAACAAGTAAAGCCCTCACTCACACATTTTGTTCCCAGCTCTTGTACTCAGCTTTCTTGATGATGATAACTGCTTCATTAACTGCTTGATGAGTTGTCCATGCACATTAGCATCATTTTATCTAGCCAGTTACCCTAGGAAGCTGTGTAACATCCATCACGGGAGGTTTCATGAGAAGTTAAGCAAATTTCTGCCAGGAATGCTTTAGGTATGGTGGACAAGATGATTGACTAGACGGCTGCTTACATAACCTTCCAGCCCTGTCATTTCTTGCTTTAAAAATCTGTGACAGTATTAACACATTATTTTTGTAACAAGCATTTCTAGGAGGCTCAGTGAAGGTGTGGGTGCCGTTGGACCAGGAGTTGGACTGCACCAATACATGCAAAATTGAAGTGGCAGCCCAGCATGTCATGGGTGGGTGAAGAGACACCCCGAGAAGGGTTGTCCCACCTAACTGGAGATGTTTGTACAGTTATGTATACATTGAAGCAAGTCACCACCAGCTCCTCCAGCACTGGACAGGGAAATGAGTACGATTTTAGATATTTGAGATGAGTGGGAAGCGTACTCCCCCTTCCCGCCAATCATCATCCTAGCAGTTGAACTCTGCTGTGCACTTAGCAAGATGAAGTCCACCTGTGGTCGGGTGAAGGCAGATCATATCATTTTCCTCCTGAGGGCCAGATGGCTGTGATCTGTAAGTGTTGTGAAAGAGGTGAATCAGGTGAAATTCAGTGCCTCTGCAGATGTGTAGGTTGCAACATGTCAGCCATGGGTGAGGACAGTCCTTTGGCCTTGTTGATGTGAAAACTCAGTGGTTTTCTCATTTCAGCAGGGACAAAATGTTCATCCATTTTCTGTCAGGTCTTTATTTCTAAACATTGATAAGGATTGTCTCTGTCCTCCTGCCACCAGAGCTGTTTATGGCTCTCTTAGCTTACCCTATCAATCTGCAGAGGTCTACCCACTGCAGATCACACTGCTCCCTGGCCTAGGACTCGCCATTCACTTTAACGTGTTTGGGTTGGATTCCTGGAAGTTATACTTGAAAAGGTTATATAAAAAACTTACCTGAAATGTCATTTATTTTGATTCCTAACAAATATTGATGATACATTTTTTGCTGAATTGTGGCTTTTATTCAGTAAATCTCTTTTTGGTTCATCTTTAATTTACAGATGGCTCTGCCAGCATTTCATCCTCAGCTTCTGGTGGCTGAAATCTGGTGCTTGAATTAGGCTCAAGATGCAAATAGCCTGATTTTTCTGAGAGTGTGGATATCTGCAGCTGCCTTATAGGGTTCTAAGTAATGCAGTTAGGTCTGGGTTTCTCACTGCTGAAAAGGCATAAAGAAATTAGGAGTCAGGAAAGAGAAATTGAAAGAATACGCATAAATAACTTTTTGCATATTGTACAAAACGGTTTTGGATTTAGGAATAAAGATGGAAATAATGAATAGCTCAGCTCAAGTTTTCAGCTGAAAAGCCCTAATATAAGTAATTTCAAAGGAGGTTAAAGAGGAATGCGCTCATGTTCAGGGGAAGCTTACAACTGGGCGTTAAGCCTGGGTGAATAGTGTGGCAGAGCACCGCTGACAGATTGGTGTGCTGCTCACTCGTGGGCTCTGGATGATAGGAGCAGGAGAGGGAGCAGGAGTATTTACTGATGCCAGAGGATATAATTAGAAATAATGAGTGCAATAAAGGAAGAGGATGGGCTGGAAGCCTCGAACTAATGAGAAATGGGAACTCGCATCTTCTCTTTCAAAGCCCAGGAATTAGGAGAAGTGAGTGACAAGCAGCTCTCGAAAGCACAGGGATAGTTCTGGCGTGTTGAAAGCTCTCTCTCTGAATGCAGCAGTGCTAAGGAGGCCAAACACGGGAAATACAGCTGCAGGAGCTGCTCGGACCCAGCACGCAGAGAGATTTTCATGTCTGATGTCCAGTCCTTTGGGATATCACACCTCAGTGTGCCAGGGAAATGACAGTGTTTTCTCCCTTTCAGTGTGATTAGTCAGGGGGTCACAAGAGTGCTCGATGAGGTTGAACTCCCTTCTTGTCTCCTCCTGACTCCATTCTTTCTTTAAAGAGGCATTTTCTTTGTGCCTTTTTTTTTTTTTAATGCACAGCTAATCCCTATTGCACATGCAAATACAGATAGCACATAGGTCTCTAAAGATTATGGATGCCCCTTTTGGCAAACAATATCTTTTAATAGCATTGTGTGCAGTTAATCCAGTTAAGCTAAGCAAAAGTATTGCTGGGACAAGCAGTGCAAATTCACGGAAGGAATAAATGACAGTACTCCCAGGAATTGTTATTTGGTAACACTGAGGCAGGTAGGGTGGAAGTGGAAGCTTCTTTTTTCTTTCTTTTTGGCTCTACGATGTCTATGGTTGGAAGGCAACATGAGCAGAGCAAGCTGTTAAATTGCAAGACTCTTGCTATTATATTGCATTACATTATATTTCCTAACAGATCTGGGAAACCTTTATCGCTCCTGGCCTCTTCCAGGATCAGGTTTTCGGTGCACCAGGAGCTGCCCGCAAGAGCTTTTTCCCTCTTTCTCATCAATTCTGATGAAGTGGAAAGGGATAGAGGCAGCTCCTGTCTGAGTAAAGAGTGGGAATGGGAACAGGTCTGCATGGAGAGTGCAAGTGGGGGACAGCCTGGGTCTCCCAGATGATATCCATGCTTTCTAACCCAGCACACTGCACACGTCCTGCTGTCTTTTCCTCCCCCTTCCCTGTGACCAGCAGGGTCTTTGCTCTCTCAAGGGTAAGCACGCAGCACTGACATTGGGTGATGCCTGAGGGCTGCTTTTCTGCTGGTGCACGGTGTCCTTCGAAGAGAACGTGTGAACATCAGGGAGTTTCTTATAGCAGCTTTACATAGCTGCACAGCTGTGATTTAAGTAATTCTCCTAGAAGAATTAGGCAAAATTCAGCATAAGGAAAACAAACACACTTGCCTGTTCTTGTTTTTTCAGGATACTATTAACCATTCATTTTAAATTTAACACTGGAGACTATACATTGATTCTGATCAGCTTCTTGGAATGATATCAATTTTCCACTTAGAAAATTGCTTTTCTTTCTTTTTTCTTTTTTTCGGACTGAACTCTATACAGGGTATTATTGGTTGGTTTTGAGAGACACTTTCCTACAGAAAATTACTCTTTGGGCCTGAAATTCAAAGCAATCCTGCCAAAACTTAGGAATTTTGAGCAATAAAAAAATACCGTAGGAAATGACAGCTGAACTGGGGAAGGGACATTTTAGAACATTAAGGCTAATCCCAGAAAAGTAATGAAACGAGTCAGACCTACAACTAAAATAAAAACAGATCGTGGCCAAATTTAAAGATACTATATGCCTGGATGATAGCAGGGAAAAAAACATTACAGGAAAAAGGTGTGTAAGAGCTGGCAACAAGTGATAAATAGCCTTAAAATTCATTTCAGAAAACTGTTGCATGAAGAAATTTCTTAGGCAATTCAATCAGGGAGAAGACAAAATCACAAAATAATGGAATTGCATTTTTCAATGAGATACAGAAGAGTTGTAGGAGTCCCATGACATGGTGAAGGCTCCTCCATCAACCTACTATATTTGGAAGTTCAAATTGCTGGGGCAGATTAGAGACTCTGAGCCTGGTAAGCCAGTGTTAATGGGTGATCTCCAGTGCTCACATACATCATGTTGGCTTTGTGGTTATGCCTGTGCTGCAATCAAGGCATAGATCCAGCTTGTGTGGATATATCAGAGCTTGTCTGGGTCCTGAGAACAGTGTCATCATGGCTGCAAAACCTACTCAGGATGCTGGATCATTTAGGCGAGCCCGAGCTCAGTGCAGTTACAGCTGACCTGCTATAAGTAGCCAAACTGGCTAGTTTAAAGTTGGCCAGTGGTGCAGCTAAAGCTGTGAGCTGCTGTCATGCCTTTAACTGCAGTGGAGATAACGTCTTGATTTTAAAATAGAGATACAACCCTTCCCTTAATGGTTGTTTGTTGGTAAAGCTATAGCACAGGAGAGAAGGTGGTGGTGATGGTGGCTGGTGGAGAGTTTTGAGCTACGCATGTGTAATCAAGTACAGAATTTCATTTGCAATGTCGATTACAGTTAATTATCAGAAGAAGAACATAGTCCTTGGAGTGATATTTGGACATACAGTTAGGATGAAAGCGTGATAGATTACAGAAAATAATCCATCTCTTCCATGAGGGAACTGAGCATGGTTGAGGCAAAACTCATGAAAAGAGCCCACTTAAGAACTTAGTTATGCTGCATAACCTCCCCTGTGACTCTTGAGGCTCCTCTGTGGACATGGCTAGCCACAGACAGGAGTAAGTGGCCAGAGGGAAGGACATCTGTTGGTTCCATCTCTCCTGGAAACCACATCTGACCAGCTAAAGGTTTCTGCGGAGAGAAGGGGAGAGATACTGACCTAACTTTTCCACTTGAATTTGAAAGGAGAGCAGAAAAACATTTTTCTTAATCATTTTTGCAACTCACCTGAGTTTTGAATCTCTAGTTGTAAAATGACATTCTGATAATGCAACTCAGGATGTTTCTTCACTGCACAGTACTCTATGGCACAGTTCCCCTCCCATCTGCGCCATGTCTGAGATTCCTCTCCCTACCCTCCTGCTGGCCCTTGCTTTGCTGCAAAGGGGTTGCGTGCTGGGTGAACATCTTGGAGGTGTGTTTGGAGAGCGTTGCCGAGACAGTGACCTGGATGGCTGACACCAAACAGCTGTTGATAGTTTTGTTGACCTGATATGAAATCAAAAGAAGAGGATGTCTGAATGTGAGTCAGATTCAGAGGTTTTCAATATCCTTTTCTTTGCTTTACTTTGGTTTTGGATATTTAATTTAATAGATTTTTTTTTTTCTTATGTGCTAAGAACTATGAGATGGATGTATTACAGATCTGTGATTTCTGTATTCTGGTTGCCTTATAGGCAGGTTTCAATAAGCAGGTGATTATAGATTGTTTTTGCTGTTCCTTGAGGATTACATAAAAGATGAAAAGGGGAAAATGCAAATGTTAATTGAGTAAATTCATAGTCTTGAGAGTATGCTGTAACATATTTCACTTGTAGCTCTGGATTTGATAGTATTTTCTTATGCTTTACTTTATTTTTGAGACAAATATTTTTCCTTTCCAGTGTACTGTTAGTTGTGTTTCAAACACAACTGTTAGTTGGGCCACAAATATATTTATTGAACCATAAAATTATTAACTCCAGAGCAATCAGAATTTTATTTGCAATTTGATGTAAAATACCAAAGGCTGTAATAATGTTCAGGAAGACCTTTATTAACAGCAAGAGATCTCTGGAAAGCTCTTCTAACAGTAGAAGAAATAGTAATTTCCACATCATTTCTTTTTCTATAAGTGAACAAGAGGAGAATTTCAAGTCTTCTCCTTGCAAGTCAGCTGAATATTTGTGGGGCTGAACTAATCTGTTCAAAAGCCAACATGGTTCTGTCTTTATCCACTTGATTCCCCCATCTTTTCCTCCACTGTGTGGGCTGTCACAACAGCAAGAGGTCATAAAAAGAACAGGGAAAAATTACCCACAGAATAATCCTAATGTGTACGGAGGACCTGCTTCTCTAGGGCAGCATGGTTTAGGGACTGATGCCTGCAGTCACAGCAGTGCAGATCTTTAGGAAAGCTGATTTGTGCTGCCTCTCGGATGGGTTTTGCCGCAGTGAGAGTGAGATACCTTAGCTGAGGAGCAGCTCTCCTGCAAGGTGTGGCCATGCTTGTGCCCTGGGCTGCTTCGGGCTGCTGTCACCAACACTACCTTACCCCACTGTGACTTGCTGCCAGGGGAAGCCAGGTAAAATGGAAGGAACACCAAACTGTGAGGTTTGCCTCATGGGTCCACCAGGTCTGCCCTAAAGCCAAGCAATCCTCTAAGCCCCTAGCTGAAGCTCTAATCCCATTTTTCCTCATGCCCACAATTTTCTGTGTTACTTTTATGGGTCAGGCAGGGCCATACAGTGTTATCAGGGATGAGCATGGGGAGCTGTTACTCTGGTGGTGGAGTTTGCCTGAGAAAATGGAGAAATCTCCATCCAAACTATGTGGCTTGTCTCCCTTTGTAGCCAGTGGAGAGAAGGAAGTGTTTCAAAGATGTGGATTATCTGCTCATCCCTGCTGCTGCAGATGTCTGAAATAGTCCTATGGCCACCCTCTCTTGAATGCAAATACAGCTGAAAGTGGCCTATCCCATGTGGAGACACCTTATGGAGCTTGCCAGAATATATCATTTTAGTGTACGTCTGTTTCTTCTGAAGAAAAGTATACACCAATTCTGCCAGTTTAACCCTAAGTCTTTCTTGATACCTGACCAGTTCAAAAATGAGAAGTTCCTCAGGTTTATTCTGAACAAATCAGAGATTAAATGAATTTGAAAGGTTATGAATGTGGAAACAAAGCTACAAAGTCAAAACTAAAAAAGGTGCAAATCTAGACTGTATCTAGGATCTGAATCAACGTTGTTAATAAAATCAATAGCTAAGGTTCTGTCCTAGCTAATGCTAGGAAATTCTTAATGCTTCTTCCTCAGACCACTCAAGGCCTTATCTAAGTCAAAAAGAGTATGGGAATGGTCTCTCCTCACACCATTGTTCTGCCTTGGGGTACTCCTCAGAGCTGACCCTGCATGGTATTTTCAGCAGTATCCTAGTAAGGAGATCATCTCACCTGACTTGTATGGGCTTCCTCTGATATCAGTGCAGAGAGGAAGGTGATACATCCCACTGTCTTAGGCCTCTGACTCAGCATGGGATGACTTGTGGCCTGGAGGTAGCTTGCTCCATTGACCATGGAAGAAGCCTAAGGGGCTAGTGTAGGCCAGATAGTGACCAGATACCGCAGTAGCTCACTGTTTGGGATTAATCCTTCCTGAAGAGACTAGGGAGAAAAATTCTATTGGAATTTGTGCCTCTCTCCACGGAGCTTTTGCAAATCCCACCTTAGCATGTGTGCTGCATGGCACCCAGTGTGCTTTGTGCTTGCTCTGCGATGCTAGAGGATGATCCTCAAAGCAGGGAGAGTGTCTCACAGTATGTTCTGTGCCAAATACTTCCTTTCTGGTTTAATTATAACTGAGCTTGCTAATCCCAGTCTTGATTAATGAGCTTAATATGCAAATGTTATGATGAAACTGAAACTCTTTGTGATTGTTTGCAGACAGATTACCACTTCGAGTACACAGAGTGCGACAGCAGTGGCTCCAGATGGAGGGTGGCTGTCCCGAATCCGTCAGTGGAATGCTCTGGATTACCCGACCCCGTGAAAGGGAAGGAATGCAGTATGTTGGCACTTTTCATTTTACAAACCTAGCTGTTTGTGTTGTTTATCCTTATGGCACTGACACCGGCAAAGTCCCGTGGAGGGACTAGTGGGTTGTGACTCAGGTGATATGGATCTCCTTAGCTCTATCAGTGATATCCTGAACGTCCCTGAATTAGTCCTTCACTCCTGGGTCTTTTTTTCCCCTCCAGCCCTTCCCCTTGCCTCAGAGCTGTGGAGCAGGGACTGTCTCTGCAGGGTAGTTGTATAACTCACTAATATCTGTGGTAGGAATCCTTGTATGCTAACTCACAGTCAAGCCATGTCCACTGCAACATCCTCTGAAGAGCTGTGGTTGCTTGTCTTGAGCTGCCATACTGTAAGTTTAATTCTAGCTACCATCACACTGGCATGGTGTTTGCATGCTTGGTACCTGAGGATGCCAGCATTATTTGTCTAATCAGCAGAATGCATAGGTAATGATAAATACCTTATTTGCCTGAGTTATTTCCATGATGAAGCTTTTTTCATTTTAGGCTTTTAGAGGGGTATATTTTTTAACAACTTGGAGTGTTCTCGTGTCACTTGGTCCCTTTTTTTTGTGTGCTGAAATATTTCTTTTTTGCATCTGGAAACGTAAATAAACAACTGCTCTGCAAACGTATTTGAACTGTTCCCTCACTCTCTTTTAGCTTCCCAAGCTGAATGCTGTTTCCTATCACACTTCCTTGCTCTAGCAATTCTCTTCAAGACCGATCCTAGCAGCTTTACTTTGTCAGCAATTTGTATCATGAGCTATAAATTATTGTATCTGCCAAGCTGGATAAAGGCAAAGTTCTTTCATTTTTACTGTAGAAGAGGTGAGTTTTTATTCACTTCTGACACTTCTCCTCTAAAGGTTTATTGTTCATTTCATTACTGCATGTGTTCCAGCCTAGAGCCCATAAATGTTTTCCATAACACTGATGATGACCAGAAGATTTCTGACTGCTTGCAAGAGTTATCTAAGAAGCTGCCTCTGTCATTCCTGGTACTTGTGCTTAGCTGCTGAGGTTTTACATGTGGGTTCTCTGTTTATCCTTAGGATTCATTGTTCAATTGCAAAACTAGAGAGCTGAGAATCAACTCAAGTGATCCCTTAGTTCACCCTCCATCAAAATAGCTATAATAGCCATATCCTTGGCTGACCCTGGGCTGGATTCACTTCATCACTTTGGTCACATCCAGTGATCAAAGTCCACAGCTATTCCAGCTAGTTGCTCATCTGTTCAATTCTATTCATTATCCCTCCTATTGCATTTTTTCTCTTTTTTTTTCTCTTGCTGTATTTTAAGTCTGATGCTTTTGCTGTCTTCACTATAAAAGAGCAGATAGTATTATACCCTTCTGCTGCACAACCACTTTTTGTGTACCCCAAGGTGTATGGCCAAAATTAATTTTTTCTGATATTGACTATTTCTTTTTTAACCTTTTGAGGCTTAGGGTCCAGCAGCATTACATCTATCCTTTCTGCTGCACTTTTCAAGAAGTGGTGCAATTACTTTTTCATCTCTACTCATATGTGTGTCCTTCTCTGGTCTTAAATCAATTTCAGTTAAAATTCAACTGTTTAATAACAACAGATGAGTTTCTGGGTTTCTCACATTTGGCCACCTGTTAGACAAGGAGAAAACTTTTCCCAGGAGATTGGCTGTGATATTGTATACAAAAATATAGCCTTCTGCTAAATACACCAAAAGACTAATCTCAGCAGATGCATCTCCTTCTTGTAGTATTTCTGCAAGTCTTGTGGCAACTCAGCTGGCTCAAGAAGAAATTAAATAGTCAACTCTTTCTACTGAGCCCTTCAGTGTCAATGCTCTAGGCTCTTGGGAGTGCAGCAAAGAGTTAGTGTAGTTTTATCTTTTTCTTCCCCCCCCCAACCCCATAGTAGAGAGTCTGGCTTCAGAAGATGTCTGGCTATATTCTGATGGCAAAAGTCTTTAGTTTTAGCATCTTAAGGTCTTTTGCCTTTGTTTTAAGAGGAACCGATCCTTTCTTTAAGGTTGAAAACATGATTCCATCAAAAACAGTCAATCACTCTAGGAATGTGTGGGGGACATCTCTCCCATTTGGCCAAACATGCTGGTTTTTGCTGCAAAATATTTGAATGAGAGTACAGTTCTCCTGACAGCCCATTCGTCAGTGGGTGGGATATACCGGGAGAGGCAGCTTTTGAAAGTGATTGCACTCCAGCTCTTTAGACTTCCCCCCCAGGGGTCTGTTGTCGGTGAGGAATCCTGCAGAGAACAGACAGCTCCTTCCTGACTTCTCATGTTCCCTGGGGGGTGGCTTTTGTCTCGTCTGGCAACATTGGCAACTGGACCAAGGACATCCTAAGCTAAAAGTAAAAATTACTATAGCTGAGGGAAAAGTGAAGAGTTGTGTATTTGGGGCTGTTACAACGCATGTTCTCAGCAGACTGTGTGCAGAGCAAGATTTATAGTATAGACTTTGCCAGGGGTTGTGTACATATCTTATAAAATAATTAATGGCTTTTAGAGATGTATTCTTTTCCTTTTCTCATAGACCTAGTATTTTTTCATCCCAAGGCCTCTCCAGAAGTACTGCAAGTATGTAATATCCCTTGAGTCTTTCTGGTCATTCTACGAACTTGTTCAGATTGTGCTACGTCTTGTAGGTCCTGCCCTGTGGCCAGAAGGAGCCTGGCACTTGGGCTCACTCCTGGCATTTGGTGGAGCCTTGGACTCTCTTAGGTGTCTCTTCCAGTACGTCAGCCTGCAGAGCTGGGTGATCACAGGACGATCACCACAGGTAGCACAATGTCCTGCTTCAGAGATCTGTTGTCTTTAGAAGTTTTGGATGAGATCTAGTAGTCCTGAGAGATAGCTGTCTGTGTCCCTACCCTTAAAAAAGGGCTGCATTTTTAAAGCAGCATTAGCACCTAGGATTTTTTTTTTCTACCTTAAGTTGGCACAGTCCTCAGTGGTTTTCAGTGGCAGTTAGGACACAGTGAAAATAGAGGAATCTGGGTGAGAATGTGGTTTTTTTGGAACACATTTGCCACCACAGCTGTCTTCATGATGTAGTGTTTGCAGTTGTTTTCATCTGTTCAGCAGCTCCCACCACTTGAGAATATCCAATATTGGTCTTTACTGCTCTTGAAAATAGAAGTGACTTGCAGGCTGTCATTAATTTTGGATCCTGAGAATACTGTGTGAACCTCTTGCACTTCCAAATGCTCAGCAGTCATTCCCTTTAAATTGTGCCTGAGCTAGAATTCAAAATATGATATAACAATATGTTAAATATCTCAAATCATCTCTGTAAATATGTCTAGACTGTGGTCTTCAGTAAGTGCAGAGATACTTGAAACTGCTAAAAATGTATTAACTCAGGAGCTTCACTGGAACCAGAGCTCAGCTGGTGTCTTGAGATGTGCAGATTTTCAGGAAGTTGTGTTTTACTGCTTTTTTTCTTTTTTTTTTTCTTTTTTTTCTTTTTTCTTTTTTTTTCCCCAAATGAACCCATTTAAAATTAGGCTGGATATCTCTGTGCTATGCTGCGGTTTGAAGTGTGTGCCTCCCTGCAGTGCCCAGCTGACTGTTACCCGCTGAGAGTGACTGCTGGCACTTCCTGAAATGGCTGCAGACTTGGAAATGTATGTTAGGATTCAGACCTTTTGGGGGTCTTCAAAAGCATATTGGGCAAAACTTACCTGCAGAGAAGACAGGCTTCTCTGAGGACTGTTCATGAGGTTAAGCAGAGAAAAGACTATAATATTTTGACTATTTTATGATCTGAGTATTAGATGGCTTTTTTTTTTTGCCTTTTTCTTGCCATGAATAGAGAGCAGCATAGATATTAACCAATGACCTGTCTTCCTCTCCTGCTACCTTCCCCTCCAAATCTTTCCCGTGAAGATGGGAGATAGAGAGAAAGAAGGAACCTTGCATGGCAGATACTTGTGATGTTGTATGATGTACTGCATACTGTACGGCATTACTGTGGTGTTTCATGATGTACCACCAGGAAGCAATCCTTGACATGGGCCTTCCTAGGTGGCAGAAGAAGCTCCACAGGATGGTAGTTTGCTTGCAATACCCTGTGAAAAAATGCCCCTTTATTTATATATTTCATCCCTGTCCAGAAGGAAATTCTACACATTTTTTTCTTATCTCCTTGCCCAAGGGGCAGCCTGTGGTTTTGCTGTTTTGCATGTTGTGTAGACAGCAAGGCTGAAGGCTCCCCCCCACAGAGAAGGGTGACCTCCCTATGGGCTACTGCATGGTTGTGTCAGACTCTGTGTGCCTTGTGCAAAAAGCAATGATTTGCCCATTTCTTTCCTTTGTGCTTGTGTTTGTTTAGAGAAGAGTCATATTTTTGACACCGGCATATCACAGTAGCAAGGGCTGCTAGAAAGAGGCACGTCAGACGTGCAGCAGGGATCTTGGCTGGGCAAAAGGAGATGTTTACTGCTCCTAAAGGTAAAGTACTGAAGAGTACTAAAAAGTACTTTGTAGGTCTTCTCTGCTTCACAGCTAAGATGTTCTCTCCACACACCTGACTGTGCAGCTTCAAGTTATAGCACATACACTGAGAAAAGGTGGGTGCAGTGGGGAGGCCACGGGCAAAGAGCCTTCTTTGGTAAAGTCCAAACTGGTTGAATTGCTCCATTACTTCTTAACAGTAAGCAATATGCTTAACCAATTTTGTCTCCTTCATTTTTAATTACTACATATCTCACTCAGATCTTTTCATGAATCTAGTAGTAGGAAAGGAATTTAGCTGAGAAGGCTCACTGCAATTAAGGCAATATACTTAGTTTTTTAAATGGAAAAATATTTATGGCAGTAAATGGGAGAAGTTTGCATTTGGGGCTCTCCCTTGCCTGAATGCCCATGTGTGTGGCATTTCCTGAAAATCCTGTGTTTTGGTCTGCAAGCCATATGCTGTTGCTAATGAGGACCTTTTGGGACCTGGCAGTAGGCGCAGGATTTGACATTGTGCTCCCGCTGACACGATGCTGCGTTGTATTTCAGTGGCTGCAGAGTTGGGCTTTTTTTGCCAGACTGATCATATGCCATGTATTTTATACTCAAAATAAAATGTTTGAATTCAGAGCTATCCTTTCCTCCTTATCTCCTTTTCTTCCTTTCTCCTTTGTCTCTCTCCACTCCAGTATAACCCAAAAATCCGGTGTAAAGAGTGGGCTCTTACTATCTGCAGGTGAACTGATACACTCCTCTGAACAGTATCTGTGAACAAAGAGAGAATAGAGGCTTCACATTTTGACCTGAAATTCCATTTAATATTAAATCTCTTATTTCACAGGATGATATGAGCTATTTTCTGCCAGCCTAAATAAGAATAGGTTGCACCTTATCTCATAAATATCTGTTAATTTTAGTGGCACTATATGCATAATAAAGAATTGTAGTAAGAGTAATAAATAGAACAATGTCAAAAGCTGTAGAATTTGCTGTGTTCAAGGGGAAAAAATGCTGGCAGAGTTACTAGCATCCAAATGCCGTTTATAATTAGCAAGATTTCTTAACAGGTGCAAAAATATAATTTATTAAATCGATAGTCTTAGATGAGGGAATTGATAATATGGAAGAATTTGATCAAGTACAATGGCTTGGAATTATTAATGGTTCTACTTAGCAAATTCCACCTTTACCTAGCCCAAATGAGGCTGGAGTAACCTCATTGAAATGTGATTCAGTTTTGAGGCAAGATGTGTGAGTGTGTGCCAAATGGTAAACATGTGAAAAGCTCCACTGACTTCAGAAAATAGACCATGCTTAATTACAATAGACTTTACTTAGGCTTGAGAGCAAAATTTGGCCTGATTTATTGCTACTGAGTTTATTCTAACTTATGCAATTCACCACAGGAGGAAATATGTATCTTCTTAATTACGGTGCACTTTAACACTTGTGTTTAAATGACCTTTCTAAGGCTTGTAGGTTTTATAATGCTTGAAATAGTTTAAGTATCTGAAGGAGTTTTGATTTTAACTTTCTGCTTTTGAAAGTGAAATGTAATAGAAGGTCTTGAGTTTGATATTCTCTTAATCACAGAAGCACAGAATGGGTTGAGGTTGGAATGGACCTCTGGAGATCATCTAGTCCGGCCTCCCTGCTCAAGCCCTGGCGAACTCCACTAGCCACAGGCCTCCAGCTAGACTCCATGCCACTGATGACGACCCTCTGAGCTCTGCCTTTCAGCCAGTTCTCAATCCACCTCACTGTCCACTTGTCTAACCCACACTTCCTGAGCTAATATTTTTCATTTTCAGTGTCATTAAGACAGTGCTTCTTTGGATATTCACACTGAACACAACAACAAGGTCAAGGTATTATGGTGTCTAACTGTGTCATTTAGATCTGACATACGCACATAGATATACTTACATACAGTGACAGATGCTTTTGGGTATCCTGAGCGGTAGGAAAGTAACATTTTCCAGTTGAACCACTCTTCAAAAATGTATTCAAAAGATCTACTCTTTCATCCCTCCATCTCTGAGATTGCTCTCTGTAATGGTAAATTCTGATCTTCTCCCTCACTTTGACTAGCACACTCCCCTTTCTGTTGAACTGCCCTATGGCTCCCATGAAGACAGCTGCCTGTCAGGCTATAAAAATATATCCTTCTGTATGGAAAGCTGCTCTCTCAAACCTTGGTACTGAATGAACAGATTCTTAATGGGCTTGAAATCCAGAGAACCTGAGCATTGCTCAGTGTGCTGTAGGTTTGGCCCCTGACCTGTTACCTTTTACGTTTCAGTTATTGAAGACTGAACAAGAAAAATAGTATATAATTTTGCCTCTGCAGCCACCTCTGACTTGAGGTGAATGGAAGTGCGAGAAGTAGATTTCCAAGTCATGACCTATGGAAGGTTACTTTTGTGTGTATGGCTGGCAGGGCTGGGCAGCTGAGTTTTGTCTGATTCTCTCTTGTATCCTTGGGAGATTTTTTAATCTGTTTTCATAAGGAAAAGGAAAGGCTTTCATGGGAGAGCATTGGTGTGGGGGGATGACAGGCATGCAGTGTTGGCTCTTGCTCTGAGGACCACTCTCAGGACCACTGAGCTGGTCTCTCAGGACCACTGAGCTGGGCGAGTGTGTGCCTTAACAAAAGTGAGGGCTCACCTGCGCCCGCAGTGATCTGCGTGGCGTGGTTTGCGAACCACGGCAAACAGGCTGTGACTTAGTAAAGCACTTAAGCAGATGTTTACTTCAGTTCCTGTTAGAGCATCGCTAATGCATGGTCCTAACTCAAATCAGATGGCTAAGTCCTATTGATTTCATGCATTACGGTTCTCACCTGGATTGAGGCTCAAGGTACATTTTACTGTGGCATTTCCACCTCATGGCATTTCCACCATATTCCTAATGGATATTGTTACCCTGGAGATAACTTGATGTTGCAAGTAATCTTTCACATTTTTTTTCCCTCTGTATGTGAGTAATACACTTTCTATGAAGAAAAAATACACTGTCGGCTTTTTGAAGTATAGTGGTTTTTTTTTTTTTTTTTTGTTGTTTTTTTTTTTTTTTAGGTAAATAGTAAAAAAGCAGAAGCGTTTTCAATTAATCCACAGAATTGAATTCCCAGGGAAGACTTCCCGGGAACTGTGTGTTGGTGTGTGTATTGAGACTTTATGCCTTCTGATGATTTCTTTGCCCTATTTGTCTATGTACCCTAATTAAATAAGTTAAACACAGCTTCCTCTGAGTCATTGCTTTCTCTTTCAACAGGAAAGCAGCTATCAAGACCTTGGATTTGCTTGGTAGAGGGATGCAGAGTATATATGTGTGTGCATATGAGAGAAGGTATAATTGCAATGAAGATTTTTTTTTTACAACAGTTGCAGGAGATGTGAACAAACATGGTCTGAGATTGCAGCATCTAGGTGCTAAATATAGATATTTCCATTCAAGCTGATATTTGAGCTCCAACTGCAATCCAATGTATGCCTAAAATCTGATGCAATTTCTCTGCCATAGTTCTTTAGGGTCGTTTGGGATTTCTTAGGGTTTGCTATCTGGCTTCGAATTGCTGCACCAGAAGGATGTGAGTCTCCTGTAAAACCTGCGTCATATTTTTCCAGGCAAGGGCAGAGGACATCTCAGATGGCATTAGAGGCCTATAAATGAGGACCTAAAATGAGCTCAGTGGAGTCACTGAGGCCTGAAGAGCTATTCATACACCTCCAGGTTAATCATAGAATCATAGAATCAGTAAGGTTGGAAGGGACCTCTGGAGATCATCTAGTCCAACCTCCCTGCTCAGCAGGGGCACCTAAAGCATGGTAGACAGGGTTGCATCCAGGTGGGCCTTGAAGATCTCCAGAGAAGGAGACTCCACAACCTCTCTGGGCAACCTGTGCCAGTGCTCCATCACTCTCACAGGGAAGAAATTCCCCCTCACGGTCAGGCAGAACTTCCTGTGGTTCAGTTTCTGCCCATTGCCTCTTGTCCTGTCACATGGGACAACTGAAAAGAGTTTGTCCCAGTCCCCCTGACACCCTCCCTTCAGGTACTTATAGATATTGATAAGATCCCTCCTAAGTCTTCTCTTCCCCAGGCTGAACAGGCCCAGCTCTCGCAGCTGTTCCTCATAGGGCAGGTGCTCCAGCCCTCTGATCATCTTCGTAGCTCTATGCATGGACTCTCTCCAGTAGCACCACGCCTGTCTTGTCCTGGGGGGCCCAGAACTGGACACAGGACTCGAGGTGAGGCCTCGCCAGGGCTAAGGAGAGGGGCAGGATCACCTCCCTCCACCTGCTCGCAACATCCTTCCCAATGCACCCCAGGACACCATTGGCCTTCCTGGCCACAAGGGCACATTGCTGGCTCATTGTCAACTTGTCATCCACCAACACTCCCAGGTCCTTTTCTGCAGGGCTGCTTTCCAGCAGGTCAGCCCCCACCTTGTACTGGTGCCTAGGGTTATTTCTCCCTAGGTGCAGGACCCTGCACCTGCCCTTGTTGAACCTCAGGAGGCTCCTCTCTGCCCAGCTCTCCAGCCTGTCCAGGTCTCTCTGAATGGCAGCACAGCCCTCAGGTGTGTCAGCCACTCCTCCCAGCTTGGTACCATCAGCAAACTTGCTGAGTAGGCACTCTGTCCCCTCATCCAGGTCATTGATGAAGAAGTTGAACAGGATGGGACCCAGTGCTGAGCCCTGGGGGATGCCACTAGCCACAGGCCTCCAGCTAGACTCCATGCCACTGATGACGACCCTCTGAGCTCTGCCTTTTAGCCAGTTCTCAATCCACCTCACTGTCCACTCGTCTAACCCACACTTCCTGAGCTTCTCTAGGAGGATGTTATGGGAGACAGTGTGGAAAACCTTGCTGAAGTCAAGGTACACAATGTCCACTGTTCGCCCCACCTCTACCAACCATTCTTCCATCCTAGAAGGCTATCAGATTGGTTAAGGAGGATTTCCCCTTGGTGAATCCATGCTGACTACTCCTGATCACATTTTTTTCCTCCATATGCCTGGAGATGACATCCAGGATGAGCTGTTCCATCACCTTTCCAGGGATGGAGGTGAGGCTGACCAGCCTATAGTTGCCTGGGTCCTCCTTCTTGCCCTTTTTGAAGACTGGAGTGACATTGGCTTTCTCCCAGTCCTCAGGCATCTCTCCAGTTCTCCAGGACCTTTCAAAGATGATGGAGAGCGGCCTGGCAACAACATCCGCCAACTCCCTCGGTACCTGAGGGTGCATCCCCTCTGGGCCCATGGATTTGTGGATGTCTAACCTGCCCAGAAGGTCTCTAATCCTCTCCTCCTCAACCAAACGAAAGTCTTCTCTTCTCCAGACTTTCTCCCTCATGTCCAGGCTCTGGGATTCCTGGGGGCTGCCCTTAGCAGTGAAGACTGAAGCAAAGAAGACATTCAGTAATTCTGCCTTCTCTGTGTCCCTTGTCACCAGAGCCCCGCCCCACTCAGTAGCGGGCCCACACTTTCCCTGGTCCTCCTCTTGCTGCTGATGTATTTGAAGAAGCCCTTCCTGCTGTCCTTGACATCTCTTGCCAGACTCAATTCCAGCTGGGCCTTAGCCTTCCTCGCAGCATCTCTACACACTCTGACTGCATTCCTGTAATTCTCCCAAGTAGCCTGTCCCCTCTTCCACATTCTGTGTATTTTCTTCTTCTGTCTGAATTTGGCCAAGAGCTCCTTGCTCACCCATGCAGGTCTTCTGTCTCTTTTGCTGCATTTCTTACTCATAGGGATGTACCGCTCTTGAGCTTGGAGGAAGTGATGTTTGAATATTAGCCAGCCCTCCTGGACCCCCCTTCCTTCTAGGGCCTTAGCCCATGACATTCTACCAATTAGGTCTCTGAAGAGCCCGAAGTCCACTCTTCTGAAGTGCAGGGTTGCAATCCTGCTTGTTGCCTTTTTTCTTTCATGCCGGATCCTGAACTCCACCATCTTGTGGTCACTGCAGCCAAAGCTGTCCCCAACCTTCACATCTGTAACCAGTCCCTCTCTGTTGGTAAGGACAAGGTCCAGCAGGACACCCTTCCTCGTAGGCTCCTCCACCATTTGTAACAAGAAGTTACCATCAGCGCATTGCGGGAGCCTCCTGGACTGTTTGTGCCTTGCTGTGTAGTCCTTCCAGCAGATGTCAGGGTGGTTAAAGTCCCCCATGAGCCTTGAGTGCAGTGACTGGGCAGCTGAGGCATTCCCTGATGTTTCCAGCACTCAGCCATTGGATAGCTGTTGTAAGCTGGGCAGCAAACATGCTTGGGAATCTCTTGATGATAACTGTTATCCCTTCCTTCACTCTGCATCCAACTTCTCTCATGAGTTTACTGAATATTCCCATGCTAAAATCACAGCTTTAAGTGCTCAAGTATGAAAGAAAAGGAATAGTGAAGCTGTCCCATGTACCAGGTTAGATAGAGAAAAGTGGTGCTGTTCCTGTCAAAAAGGTGAGCTGGAAGGAGCATCGTGTATGTTGTCATTTCTCAGGTAAAAAGGAAAGACTATACACACTTAAGAAAAGGAGTGCCTATGACTGAAGTTACTCTTTCCTAGGTTACCTCAGCTCTCAGTATGAACACATATCAAACCTAAATAGCCTTGACAGACTTTTCTTTTTTTTTTTAATTAAGATTCAATCTGGTTCCTGATAACACACTGCGATATAATGACTGAAGAAAACGAACGTTAATTATTCACAGTCTATTGGAGAAGTCTTGCGTACGTTATTCACATAAGACATTCAGAAGCAGGCTGAGATTATAGGAGACTTTATTATTAAAGTAATGAGTTTTTCTCTTCTTTAGACTTTGTTTTTTTTCTCCTCATCCCTTATTTTTGTTAGTTCTTAATCCCATCTTGCATACCTTGCGTGGACCCCAGTGTCCCAGAGTATCACTGAACAGATGGCTCTATGTGAGCCTTTGTCCTTGGTCACATCTTCCCCTTCCTGGTTTGCGGCATGTCTGCTGAACCCAGCAGCTATTCAAAGGTGAGAGACGACTGCACGATATGCCAACCTCGTATTTCCTTTCTGAGCTAGAGTTTTCACATCTGCCCACACGAGGCTGAGCTAGCTCAGCCCAGACGGAGCCTGCAGGAGATGGCAGCGTCTCACCTGAAGCCTAGGAAGTGGGGCTTCAAATGCGTGATATCATAGAATGAAGGGAGAGAGCTGAAAACCTGGTCTGTGAGATTACCCTTCCAGTATATTTTCACATATTTAGGTATAATTGTTCCATGTTACTTATCCCTTATAATGTTGTTACAATCTGGCAAAATCCAGTCCTACAGCTCGTCTTAAAATATAATGTTGTAGGAGCCAAGGGGACATAAAAAGATACACTCACTCTCTCCATGGAAACAGAATGGACAGAAGAATTAGAACTGTTTTAGGCATCACAAAACTGAGAAATGCCTGGAGAAAAATGTCTGCTGAGAAGACCAAAAGAGGTAGAATTAGTGGGTCTAAGTGGTATGAGATGTGAAATGAGCTGAGAGCAAAAGAGATGAGAAGGTGTAAGACTGAGTGACCAGGGCTGTGAAAGGGAGAAAATCCACTGGGACATTATGTGGCTAAGTTTCATGTTGGAGGATGCAGGATTTTGAGGCAGTTTTGGTTTGTTTTCTGGGGAAATCAGAGGTACTACTATTCCTCTTACAGGATGGCAATAACTAGGAGATACTCTACATGTGAAAACATCTAGAGGCACATTTCAGACCTCAGAAGCAGAAGAGTGGTAATATTTATGTGAGCATCTACTCTGTTGTTCCAAGCGTGCTCAAGCAATGAGCCTGTTCTAGCCCTCAGCATCAGAAAGCTAAGCAATGTGAGGTTGTAAGGATCAGTTACTAGAAGAGAAATGTGCCCAATAATTCTGACCTTAGTCCACAGAAATCTTCGGGTCAGCCACAGCTGAAAAGGCAGAACTTGACTCTGGAGCTTGGCCGTGAAAGGTTAAGCGAGGCAAGCTTGTTTGTGGTGTGTTTTCCCTTTTGGGAGCTGTTTCCATGTGTGCAAAGTGATTGTAAAGTGCTATCAGATCTGGAAAGTGGTGTGTTGCATCTGCTCCTTGGAGCCAGTCATGCAACAGGGCCCTCAGTGAAGTTGCCCCGTGTTCATGGCATATCCCAGGATGGCAACACGGTGCAATCGCTGGCAATTCAGAGTTTAAAAGAGGTTTAATTAGATTTGCTAGTCTGACCTCATAAGCCCTTAAAATGCATCCAGTTAGGTCTATGCTAAGACTTAAAATTTGTATTTGATATAAGTTTTTTCCTATGTTGTATTCAGTTATGGTATGAGGCATTTAAAAGACAGAGGATCCGTCCCATCCCATGACATTGTTTCGGTGATCAGTTATCCTTGCTTATAAAAATACATACATCCAATTTGAATTTGTCTAGCTTCAGCTTTTGGAAACTAATTCTTATGCTGTCCTCTACTTGATTAAAATGTGCAGGAGGACCCAGTGTTTTCTCCTCCTGGAGATACTTATACATTAATCAAATTGTCTCTCAATCTTTTTCTGATAAACTGAACAGACTAAGCTCTTTAAATCTCTCACTACAATACATTATCCTTAACTCTAAAAGCATGTACAGTCCTTTCTTTTTGCACTAATGTCTTAAAAATGTAGGATCAGAACAATTTTCAGTATTAGATCAGCTTACCTGTAATACATGTTTCATCCTACGCATCTGATAAAAATGGGGCAGGTCATCAGACTTAGTCAGACTCCAGTCAGTAGTACCTCCTGATACCTAGTTCAGTGATGATTTCTCCATGACAGCTCTGTTTTGTGCTCTGGTGCTCAGGCAATTCCTAATCCACTTTTGTGGTATGTTATGTGTTATGTGGTACTACTTTTTTTTAGGCAGAATGGCATGCCAAACCAAGTTAACTGTCTTAGGAAGCGTAAGCCACTTACATCCACTCAGTCACCATTATAATATGAACTTGTAATCCTGTTAAAGAATGAAATGAGGTCTATTTGATGAGACTTATACAGTTGTAATAGTTAATTAGTTGTAATAATTAACTCTAATATTTTGTGGAGTGAATTCTGTGTCAATTTTCTTGTATGTAAGTATGAATGTGTGTGCTGGCATGTGGCAGCGTACATCTAACAGTACTTAGCAGCATCTAATGTGGCCAAGAGTGATGGCCTGAACAAACCGCAACAACATGTTTTCTCTATTTATTTTAAGAAAGCCACAACTGCAAATTACCAGCAATTCCATTGGCTTCACTGGAGCTCCTGAAGCTGCCCCGGTATAACTGACACCATAAGATGCTGTGTTGTTCCTAACAGCCTCTGGAAATGCTTTCTCAATTTTAAAAAAGCCCACGGTGGATTAAGTCACCAAAACCTTGTGGGGTGTCTTGCAATTTTTTAACAGACAGAGAATCAAACTTGGTCTCTGCAATGTGTGTTACCCTGTGTAAGCTGATGTGTAGTAAGTAACCCAAAATTATGTGAAGGATACAACATGAAAGTTTGCAGTCAATGGAAATTATCCTAGAAATTTATCCTTGAACATTTTGGAGCTGTGATGTCCAAACAAGATCAACAGAGTTGACTCTGGGAAAAATTTTCAGAGAGCCTAAGTGATTCAGCAGCCTTAGCTCTGTTTTCTGAAACAGTGTAGATAACTAGGGAGCTATTTTTTAAACATATTTTTTTCTGAAAAATTAATTTCAAGTACTTAAACAGATGGGCTCAGGAGACAGGGGGCAGGTGGTGTTTGCAAAGGCTACCTTTAAGCAGGGAGACTAGTTTTCCCTCTGGAGTTTGAAGCAAGAAGGAGGCTTTAGTAGAGGACAGATCAGAGCAGATGCCTAAAATATATGATTTAGACTCAGGAATCTTTACATCTCGCTGTAACCTTCCATTTGGTGATGTTGTCATGCCTGTTCCCAGGGGCTTCCTAACACAATGTTGTTGCAATAACAGTGATCCTTTCCATGGGCAAGCAATCATGGGTAAGCCCCAAATCCCAACTTAACTACATGCTAAGGACATTAGCAGCAAGGAGCAAGGTGGGGAGCCAGCACTGGGTTGTCAGCTGGTGCCTTCTGGACCATTGCAGGGAACATCTGCTCTGCAGGACCCCCCAGGAGCTGCAACAACCTGCCTGTCCCCAGTGTGCCCTGCTCTGCCGGAGCACTGGGAGGGAAGCCTGAATTTGGCACTGACGTTGCTTGGATTTGAGAGGGATTGACCTGGCTTTTGGGCTCCCTCCTTGCTAAAAGAGAAGGCTCTGTGGCACGAGGAGAGGAGACTGTTTCTGTGCTCCTCACGTGCTGCGTTTTCTCCCCACCCCCCTCCTGCCTGGAACGAAATCAAATGATGCATCTGTTCTCATGTCAAAAGTGGTTCATGTTGCCATTAGCCACGTTTGGCCCCAGACTGAACCTGGCAAGCAGCTGGCATGCTCAGAGCTAGTTTGCTTGCAGATATAAGTGTTTTGATGGGAAGTGCTGCTGCCTTTAAAGTATAAAAATCTTAGAAAAAAGAAAAAAGGTAATTTCACACCTAAATAAGAGCAAAGCTTGTCTCTGTCATGGAAGGTGAGTAATAGGTGTTCATATTCTGCATTGCAGCCTTGATCCCTTATACTCTTTTTCCTGTCTCTATCTGAAATGGTCAGACCACAAGGAGTTAAAAGATATTAGCTCAGTTAGAGAAATAATCTCTGCTCAACCTCACTTGCAACTGAAGAGGAGGTTCTGCTGTGTGCTGTGTTTTCACTATGGCAGTGACATTCTCTCTGGTACTGGTTCCTTATTTGAAAGCCACAAATTTGGAATGTGTGATCAAGCAATGCTCTCAATTTTTCACTATTTAACTTCTTTAAAAAAATCTTAGAACTGATAAAGGGTTTGAATATGTCATGATAGAGCTCTCTCTCTCAGTACTGTTCAGGAAAAAAATACAACAGGATTTATTAATGATGCTATAGCATTTCCTAGCCAGTAGATCAGGACACTTTTACACATTTAAGGTGAATGGCTGTACAATATGTGGTCTTGGCTCAGACAGACATTTAGGGAAGTTCTTGATACTAAACTCTGTGTGTCTGAAGAAAGTGATGCTTCCTACTTTGGTTCTAGTAAATCTTACGGGTTGGGCTAGGGTTTCAAAGCGAGCCAGGTGGGATGTTAGCCATATCATTCTCATGTATCAATGCTTACAGAAGGTCTTTTGCTAGCCACTTAGGATGAATTTTTGATATATCTGTTGGTCTTTCACTGAGATCCAGTGCAGCAGGATTCCCACACATACGTCCCCGTAGCACCTGTCCCTGCCAGGTGAGCAGTCCAGACTAAATAGCCTCTGCCCACTTTCCTCTTTGGTGCATCACAGGTGAGCAGTGGGGTTAGAACAACAGATTTGTTGGCTTGAAAAGCATGGGAACGCATTCAGAGTATAGCCAAGAGGAGAAAGTGACCCTTTGGCAGATCTTTCCATCAAAACAGGCCTTTTATCTATGTTCCAGTGCTGCTTGTCAAGGACAATTACACAAAGAAATGCGGTAGGAGCCGGCACAGAAGTGAGAGCCTAAACTGCTGGTTGGATTCAGAGAGAATTTGTCGTTACGCAGGCACCTCCTTATCAAAGTATTTATGGTCAAACAGGTTTTTCTGTAGACAGATAAAAATCAGTACATCTATAATACCTTACATGCTGGAACTTCAGTTGGAGTCAGTTGTTTTGGACTAGTTTCACCTCTTTGGGTAGCAATCAGGTTTTCGGACTGTGAGCTTATGATGTATCTCTCAAAGTGAGTTTATGAAATAACCATCACTGCACAATGTAGCATGTGTGAAACATCCAGTAAAAATTCCTGCTGTTTCTTGAGATGTGTTGTGTGTTTTGCTCTAAGTCTTACTTTGGCTAGACTACCTCAGTTAAGTTATAAACCCTCAAGCAACATAAGAGCTCGTAGGTGCTACAGCAAGCGTTCATGTCTGTTCACCAAAGCACCACCTAGGATATTCAATCTGAGAGGAGATGTGGTGAGGTGGCTGGGCTGGGGGAAAGTGGGATTGTCGGTGCTGAAATGGGCTTCTGGATATGAGTTATGGTTCCTAGCACAGACACGGGGCTTCTTGGGACGTGCAGGCATTCTTCTCCCTGGGTTTCCTCTACATAATTGGAATAATCTTTCCTTAGCAGGTTGAGATATCATCACACTGACAGGGGCATACTTGGAGTAAGTCATTTTAGAGCCATTAGTAGAAAAAGCAATTTGTGATCATACTTTCTAAAATACGCTTCCCCTAGTTACATATGTTAAATACCTCCTTTGTTTTACTGGTGACATTTTAATAGCATCCCAGTCAAAGGTCAGGGCCTCATTTGCTAGGCACTGTCTTGTTGGTGATCTTTCCCTAGACCACTTGGTTTATCAGACCATATTTTCAAGGGTTTGAAGGCGGCCCATGTGAGGAAAAATGGGGAGAGCACCTTGGATGAGATCTACAGCTCTCACTCAAGGTTTGTGGTGTTGTGTTACAGTTGACTCTATACAAGATGTAACAAGTAGGTGAGCGAAAGTAAGAAGAGGAGAACTGTATCACAAGCCCTTGTTTGCACAACTGCATGTGAGCACAGTTTGTGAGTAGAGATTTTTTTATGTCTTGTTTGCAGGTGCATGCTGCAGCTCAGGAGCTATTATCTGAGATTTGATTTCAGTGTTGCCATGTCAGTGAACAGAGACGTTAATGAACATCTCAATTTTGCAGTCAATTTTGGGACATCAGTTGTTGTGTTCCTGTGGCTGAAGTATTCCCATTTGGTTCCCTTATATGACAGTTCATTGTTAGTTAAGTAGCAGAAAATTAATGGAAATTAATCAAGTTTAGTTTCCCAATTAATGCACTGGAAATAATTTGTCTCCTCAGCATTTTCCTGTGCTTCTGGTGAGTACCTGGAGATGAAGAACCAGGTGTGCAGCAAATGTGCAGAGGGGACCTATTCTCTGGGCAGCGGGATCAAGTTTGATGAGTGGGATGAGCTGCCAGCAGGATTCTCCAACGTGGCAACATTTATGGACACAGCTGTTGGCTCTTCTGAGAATAAAGCAGATAGCTGCAACAAGTAAGAAAGTCTGTTCTTGTCCATGTTATGTGGTGATGGGTGAGCCTGAAGCAGCGTAGAAGTACAGAGCTCCACGACCCACATGCTGCTGGATTTTGCTCAGAAAAAGCCTTCTGTTGCTTGTGCCCAGATTGTCCACTCTTTTTGCTAAGAAACATGGGCAAGGGGGCCATACCCCCAACATGGAGGTTTCAGCCCTTCTTGAGATGATGTCTGCACCACCTAGGGTATTGGCTGGTAGGTTGAGGACTGTCCTGATCTCTGGATGGAAACAGCTCATGTCCCTTAGTAAAGGCCTGTGCTTTAAGTGCATGTTTGGAGTCTGGCTCTGAGAACATTGATTTTGCTTAGCTTTAATTGTCATTTATGCTATAGGAAACAGTTGATCCACCAGTGCTGTGATGTGGCCTATCCAAGGTGCCTTCCTGGGAGCAGCCTTCAATGTCCCTGGAGTCTGGGGTTCGATGAAAGCAAGGCCATTAGCCAAAGTGCAGCTCCATAAAGACAGAGTGAAGCATTATACTAACAGAAGTAAAAATCCATATAAAAGCACACAGTACAGAGATCCTGAGCTGACAGGGTAAGAAGAGGGAGGGCTGCAGATGCAGCGCAGCCCTGCCATGGTTGCTTTGTACCGTCTCACAAGCGCAAAGCCAGCTTAACTAGTTATCTTAGCTCTCCAGAGGGTAGTGGCAAACAGGAGTGGCTGGGAAGCAAAATTTTTAGCCATTTCTTTGCTGTCATTTTGACCTCATTGTAAACTCAGCAGCTACCGAGTTTAAGAACAGCCTGGAGCTGCTGCTATTTGTAGCTGAAAAGCTCCAGGATTGTGGTATAGTAAATGTGGCTAAAAAAGGTACTTTCACAGCCTACAGAGATCCATGGAGGCTGCAGAAGGCTGTTCCCAAGTATAACTCAAAGCATGTTGGACATATGGATAATAAAACTTTCCTAGGCAGGCTAGGTCTTAAGTTTCTAGCATGTACCATTATCTTTTTTCATGCACAGTTTTAATGATGGGCAATATTTTTATGTGAAAAACAAATGTGAATCCAGTAATAAAAGATTAGGTAATGAATTTAACTATTGTGGCACTCTGAGTCCCTTTTTAGGTAGTTTTTCTGTAGTAATTTAAGAAAAGTCTCCATAGTGTCTGTGATCTCAAATAAGGCTTGTTTTGTTTATGTTCATCAGCTCTTCGTGGACTCCTCGAGGGAATTACATAGAGTCGAACAGAGATGATTGTACGGTTTCTCTCATCTACGCGGTGCACCTGAAGAAATCTGGTTCTGTCTTCTTTGAATACCAGTATATCGACAATAACATCTTCTTTGAATTTTTTGTAAGGCCTTTTCTTTCATGAATCCAAATCTATATTAAAAGAATTCAGTCCAGTTAAAGACTCTCAGAAACAACTTTTCACTCCCTTGGTATTACTCATATGGCCACAGCTTGTTATTGATGAACAAGTTTTTTTTAAAAAAATCTTCTTTTCTTTATGCCACTTATCTTGCTTTTGGTATGTATTTGAGCTTCAAAACTCAGACTAAACTGATCCATTTTACCGTGTGTTGGGGTTTTCACACTGGGGTTGTGACTGTCCAGCCTTTTAAAAGACAGCTGTTGATGGTAGATGCTTCAGGTTGGGAGTGTTTGACTTGAGATGACTTTGAAGTGGCTTCAAGTTTAAAGAGACTTCTTCCAAGTTAGGCACCCGGAACCTGAAATACTCCAAGGCATTAACAATACTAAATATGGAAACTTTAGATTTTGGTCAGTTTGGATCATAGCTTTAAGAGATTTAGGAGTCAAAATTCAGCTGACTTTCAGTAGGAGAAAGGTCTATGCTTTGAAATGGCAGGACTGGGGGTAGTTAGCTCTGAAGTAGGAGTAGCCTGGTTGGGCTTGTGCCACGCAGCACTCACAATGCTAAAATAATCCCAGTTGATCAGCCCTGTACTGCCCATGGGGATGGGTCACCTGGAGCTGGGGGTCCCAGTGCCAGCCCTTGCAGAGCTGCATTGCTTTCCCTGTTAATGTTTTATCTGCTGCTCGGGGTAAAGAAAAACTCAACGGGAGGCAACTGGGAGCAGCAGAGTACTGGGAATTTTCTGTCCCTTCTGTTACTGTCTTTCTCCTTGTCTGCTGGGCTCCAGTGGTCATCTGCAAAGCACTGTTTGTACTGGCTCACAGGAGTGCAAGGTCTTAACTGGTGTTTGGAAAGTGTTTCATGAAGCTAGAACAAAAGTGCAAAGTGTCCTTATTCTTAGTAAAGATGAGAAGGACAACAAAAATAAACTGTTGGAGACATTCTCTTGCTGCTACATCGGTGCAATCTATTGCACTTTGGTAATAGACAATATGGACTATAATACATACCATTCAGCTATTTCAGATTTATATTAGACTATCCTTCCTTTTTCATCAGGAGAAATCAGCAAATACTCCTTTTACCGTCGGACAAATGTAACAGGATTATGAATCCTAGCTGTAGTTGCTTGACTGACTGACTTATCTGCTCCTTCAAAGGAGCAAATACACTGTTTCTCCAAGTGCTGGGTCTGAAAATGGCTTTTTAATTATTAATTTTGTCCACATCCCACTGATTCCTCTCCTTAAATTTGTCATTCCCTTTTCATGAAACAGTGGGTGATGCAGTCCTTTGTAGAAATCACCATGCAAATTGTTCTAAGTGGTCCTCAGTATTTCATGAACACTATACTCAATACTCTTCTAAATCTTCCTTTTTTTCTTCAGCTTGTCTTTGTAGTTAAACATATTTAATGATGATACTTTAGCCTGGACGATGGTATTTCACTGGCTTGCAGGCTTGCAGGTTGCTGGGGAATAGTAAACTTTTCGGACTTGCTAGGTGCAAATGGCTGCACTGCTAGTCTGTGGGCAAATCTGAGGGTCAGCAATGAGACATGGTCCTCAAATGTGGGAACCAAGTGGGGAAGCTTCATGTTAGATACCTACCACTGCTTCTGCCTACACTCCCTAGACTCTTTTACATATTTAAGCCCTTTGCTTAAATATTGCTTGGGAGAAGATGTGGAGGATGTGCAGTTATATGACTTACTTCAGGCACAGTGTGGAATAATTTTGAGGAGACCTGACCCCAGATCTTGAGAATTTCAGCCTAAAGCATTGAACTATCCTTTCTCTCTGTTGGTGTAAAGCCTGAATAATTGGACTGGTGCCTCAAAGGGGTTAATGCTTTCTCTTTAGAAAAAACATCTATGAGAAGAAAAAAGTAGGAAGCTCTGAGGCCATGCAGCAAATACTTCTGTAAGGAAAGGACTGCAATGCTGCACTTGGCTGGGCAAAGGGGAATAAATCTTGCAGCTTTCCCAGTAGAGATTCTCAGTGGTGCTTTCCTTCTCCCTTAATAACATCACTGTCACCTCTTGCAAGGTTAGGTGGCAGAGAGCCAACAAGTTAGTATATATTGACTCTGGGTTTGCCATTTGTCTTCTAGTTTTGGCATGTCCACTTCTAACTCTTTCTTGATTTAGAGGCCCATGGTCACATCCAGGGTTTGAGAGAATTGGGTCCTGGTGGGCAAAGGAGAAGGAGGAGAACTCCAAAACAAGGAGCTCAGCACCAAAGTATGGCCAGATAATGACAGGAGAAGGCCAGGGTGTGCTCTTCCTGCTCTTTTTTTCAGCTACAGCAGAGTACTGTTATCTGATGCACTGCTAAGCTGTGAGCAGGTTTTGAAAGTTGTTTTTTTTTCCACAAATAAAGCAGCTGCTGTCCTAAATACATAGACAATAGGAACAAAGCTGAATCTTATCATTCCCCACCTGTAGTTGCTCTGCTGACAGAGACCATTCTCATGTTTCGATTAACAGATACAAAATGACCAGTGCAAAGAGATGGAGTCCACAGCAGACAAGTGGGTGAAGCTAACGGACAATGGGGAATGGGGCTCTCATTCTGTAAGTGTGCAAGAATGCATCATGATACTCTTTTACCTATTTTTATAAATGTCTGTGATTTCCTCTAACTAGAGATTGAATAAGGGCCAGATCCTGGGAATTTGCTTGAAGAACCATAACTTGCCTGCTACACAAACCAAGCTACTGAGATCTCTAAGGGTCTGATCCCAAAGCAAATGATACAGATGTGTTTCTTGATTTCCCTGGGCTTTGGATCAGGTCCAAAGCCTTTTTGAGGCTGAACAGCTTTATGCAGGTCTGCACACGACAGTCCTGCTGCATGATTGTAATTGAAAACTTCTGATAGAGTTGTTTGCTTATGAGAGCAAGAGGTTATTCCCCAGTGCTCAGAAGACACTGTGGTGAGTAGGAATGGTGTCTGTATGTGCAGGCAGACAGAACTGGCTTTTTATTTTCAAGTGCATTAGTCAGAGCTGGACTGCACCCAGCCTGTGCTCTGTGGTACCTTTCCTGGTTAAAAAGTGAGCTGGCAGTATTGGGGTGGCTCCTGTGGTGCTAGTACAAGTGTGTCCACATAGGAAACAGCAGCCTTTTATTGCCCTGTGTCCCAGCCAATGGATTAAGTCATTGCACCGATGGTGCATAGACTAGGTTTTCCTCACTAGCTCCTGCTGATGCCAGCTTTTCACTATATCAGCATATCCTGATTCACACCGTTGTGCCAGCAAAGCAGCAAAGGCCCAGCATAGGTGACATGATGCCAGAAAGTAAAGACTTTTCATTGGCATGGACAACAGCCTGGCTCTCTTACTTTCCATGACCTCTTGGAGGATAACCCGTGTTCCCAAGCCAGCTCTGGTTGGCAGTGCCTGTTAGCTTGTGCAAACAAGTCAGATCAGGAGGCTGGGTCAGGAGAATGAGAGGTGCAGGCTGAGAAGTGAATCCAAGACCAAGCACCAACCTAGGTGAGCAGGATGACGTAATCAGTGTGTGCAGGGAGGTGATGGCATCTGAGCTCCTTGTCCAGGACTGGTACTGCCAGTATCACTGTGGCAACAGCAAGAGTTTTGTACTGGACTAGTAGATATGGTACAAATTTGCCGATCAGGCGGGGTCTTGGTAGACTTGCTGCTGCTAGTGGGACTGTAGTTACACAGGTGGGTTTAAATTAGCAGGCACTGACTGCTGAAAAGAAGTGATCATGCCTTCCTCTTCCTCCTTATCCTGGTCTTGGTACCACCAGCACAGGGGTTTGCACAGCACCTTACTGAATGCACCGTGAAGACATGTAGGTCAAAAGCATTTTCGGCTGGGGTCCCTTTTCCCTGTCTCCTTCACTGGGGACGTTCCCGGTTTGTGCTAGCTTACTGATCCTGAATTTATGGGCTTAGATGCAGGCAAATCTCGATTTAAAGCCTTGCCTCTAAACAGAACTCACTTCAGATCCTAGATTTTAGAATCCTGATTCCTCTTGGTTTTTTTTTTTTTTTTTTTTTTTTTTTTTTTTTTTTTTTTTTTAATAAAAGTGTAGTTCAAGGCTATAAAAACATACTGTCTGACTATATCTGAATATACAGCTAGAGTTTCTCCCTGCAGGGATACCTGCTAACTGTCATATGTATTCTTACAGGTGACTTTGAAATCAGGTAGTAATATATTATATTGGAGAACGACAGGGATTCTCATGGGGTCTAAAGTGGTAAAACCAGTTCTGGTGAAAAACATCACAATTGAAGGTAAGTAGAGTCAGCTTTTTAGCTCTTGAGCTCACTCTTTTGTCATTACATTTGGCATGTGCCACTGCTACTCTCATGTCTTCTGCAGTAAAGTGTTTTTTTGGGTACCCTCATCCCCTGTTTCCTCCTGTAAGTTGTAGAAACAGAACAGCAAAACTTGACACCGTCAAGTTTTAACACTAATTTTAACTAATTTTAACACTAATTTTTAACATTAATTTAGCTGATAAATGATGCCATCTGCTGGAGAAGACTGGTTTAGCAAATAGAGAGAAAAAGAGGAGTAAAAAACTCCCAACTAACTGGTTTACTTCAGTGTAGTGTAGAAAGATTATGCTTACTGGTGAGCCTGAAACTGGACAACATAACTCTTCTGGACCAAAGACAGTTAAATCACCATTTAAATTACTTAATTAGCCTGGGATAGCTATTTTAGTCCATTTCTAACTGCGATCAAGCGTGGAGTGCCATATGATGTTGTTACATCAGGTCAGCTTTGCACTGAGGAGCAAAGGCTGAAGACCTAAACAGCAAGACCAAATGGTCTAAAGTGAGCAGTGAAAATACGTGATCTTTAATCCAGTGTGTTATCCAGTTTATCTGTTTTTCCAAATAAGCAGGCAGGCAGTAATTGTGGAGCATAACTCTCTGCTTTTCAGTACGTTTCCTGTGTTTACCTTGCAGGAGTTGCATACACATCTGAATGCTTCCCGTGCAAACCTGGTACTTTTAGTGACAAGCCAGGTTCATCCAGCTGTCAAGTGTGTCCAAGAAATACTTATTCTGAGAAAGGAGCTAAAGAGTGCACCAAGTGTAAAGAAGAAAACTATTATGCAGGTACATAAATATTAGAAGATAAACAAAACCAGGAGAGCAGGTCATCAGCTCACCCTGTTTCTGTGTGAAAATGCAAGAGCTGCTTGCAATGAAGTTTGGTCTCCAGATGATGAGCAAAATGAAATGGAAATGATGTGGGAATGAAGATGGTGCTTCCCCAGAACTGCAGAGGGCACTGGATCTTGGCCAAGGCCACATATACTTACATAAAGAGATCTCCAGATCTTATGTGACCTCAAAGTGTACATCTGGGTGATAATAGCAGTTGTGCTGTGCCCTCTCATGGTAATACTTGTTACTGAATGGTGGTTTCTGAACTGGCTTCATCACTGTCTTCAGACTTGTGGCATTTCTAGGAATCTCTTTAACAGATGCTCTCCTGGCCCATCTCTGCCTCTCCTGTGGTTGGAAGATGTAGCAGTCTAGTGCAAACCCTAGTCCCAAAACTCTTCTGCATCCCATATAGCTAGCAATCATGAAATAACATGGGCAAAATCCATGCTTTATGTGCTGATCAGGATATCTTAAATTCTCTTGCTTGTAAACTGTTTCAAAAGAAAGTTTTAAAAGAATAAGTTATTGGCCCATAACATCTGTTATCGCAGATTACGGCAAATGCTTGGGGCTTGTGCCTGTGGTCGTGATGTGAATGGGGGATTTGTAAATATAGCTGGTGAGAATAAAAGCTGGACCAGCACTGTAAAAACTTTCTAATGGTTTAGAGTGTTTTTATTCTTTATCAAGTGAGAATTTATTTCCGTGCTTGGACAAACTATACAAGTTATTGCTTAAAGATGAAGTACTGAGGTGAAAGTTTGAGTGACTCCTTGCTACACTGAATTAATGAATTTCAGAGTGACAGTACAAGTATAGCTGATATTTTCCCAATTCTCCTCTGCTGTTCAGGGGAAAGTTCTTTTAGACTCTATTTAAGAGCTTAAATTTTCATTCTAGCTTTGTATTTTTCTCCTGGCTCACTTTGCTCTCCAGATTTCAAGATCATTACAGTTGTTTGCAGAGATCGTATGACAGCTTAACATCATGTTCCTACCTCTTTTTGTTTTAGATGAGGGATCCAGTGAGTGTACAGAGCGTCCTCCGTGTACAAACAAAGACTTCTTCCAGATCCATACCCCGTGTGATAAGGAAGGAAAAGTAAGTGGAAGGCATGATATTATTTTTGTGCTTGCTGTGATCTCTTGAGCTGAAAACAAGGCAGGGCATCGTGCTTTGTGTTGTAATTTTGCTTCCCGGATTGAATCTCTCTGAAGCTGTGGGAATGTCCTTCAGATGATTTCTCTCCAGCATTTTTCCATCTGTAGGATTTTCCCCACCCTGTGCTTGTAGACCCTACTGTCTAGTTGTTAGCACTTTTCCTGGAATATTTTTGACTTGTGTCAACTTGCCCCATCCCAGGCAATGCCCAGGCATGACTCAGGTGCTTGCACAGGACAGGAAGCATTCGATGTGACCACATCTATTTGGGCTGGAAGAGAATTTGGCTACATGGCTATGTGTCATGCTCTGTGGTTTTGGCATCAAGGAACAGCCCATAATCTGTTTAATTAATAGTATAGATGTAGTGTGGGAGTGCCCATGTGCACCATCAGAGCCTGACTGCAGATAACATCCTTGTCTGGTGGGGGTGCCTGGAGAGGTGCTGGATAACCAGGGGGTTACCACAGTCACATGGGAACTTCTTTGGGTTTTGGAGAAGGAAATCCCATATACTGGGATATGAAGTCCATACTGGGCACGTGGTCAGGCCTGTTTTGTCTATTTTCTCACCTTCTATCTCTTAGACCAACATGGTATGGCAATTAGTCAAAATCCATAGAACCTGTGGTTGCTTGCCTAATGCAACATAATACTTGCAAGATGGAGTATTTTGGAGTTCCTGGTCAGCAGATTCCAAAACACAACTCAAATCTCATGTGCTTTATTAAAGAAAGCTTCCAACACTCTACTTCCAGAACTGGCAGGCTCTATAACCACAGTATTCAGCACAACCCACTCTTGACTCGCTGGTTATTGCTCTGTTAACTTCTTTTAATGACTCAAGGAATTAGCAGCAACATTTACTCCCACACCCCCAGGCACTGCTTTAACTGTGGCCTCCTGCAGATTACTCTGTAACTGATCTGTGCAATTCAAAGTTCACAGACTTCGAATAGATCCCCACTGGTGACACTCAGCTCCTTCTTCCTGCCCCCTCAGTGGCTTTTACCTTCAGTACAGACATCACCAGACCCCATAAAGTGGGTCTTTCTGCAGATACCCTTCCACTTCCCTTTGCAATGAGAACAGGTGTCATAATGCACAAGTGTTGCCTGGGTCTTCAGAACTGCTTTCACCACTCAGTGCTCTGCATCTCTGGAAATCAGTCAGGGTATGTAGTACTCCCCGGCCATCTTTACATGCATTATAGCCTGCTATAGCCCACTGAAAGCTTGGCTCCATAGACCATCTTCATATGAACAATAGCTGTAAAGCACCACCCTGCAGGCCTCTTCATCCAAGGCTAACAGACAGTTTTTTCATGGGATGCTAGATTGTCTTCTCCCTTTTGTGTCCCCACTGCATGAGTAGAGGGATGATAATGACACTAAACTGATCCTCAAGGGGCCCTGGGAGATTTAGGCACCTGACTCCCACTGGTTTTCAATCATCTGTTTCTTTAACAATCCCAGGCTGATTGGTTCAACCCTCACCTGAGTGATTGTAGGCACTTTCTGATCCTTTCTTCCCTAGCTGAGCCCTTGTGGAAGTACTTCAGTGTGTATAGCATGTGCAATCACATGGGTTCCTTGCCGGCTCCTGATCCTTTTTATTTTAAATGCTTGCATCCCTGTTGCTGGTTAAGTAGACAGCAACAATCCAGAATATCTGTTAAGTGGTAGAGAGCAGCAAGGATAGGCTGGTCCACATAGGAAGGGGAACTGTGAGCCAAGCGTGACAGCAATGCAGGCAGAGGTAGGGGCCTCTCTGGCTGTGAGGACAGTCCTGCAGTACTTGAGCAAAGTGAGCAAAGCAAATCCAGTGTCAGCAATCACATTCAGCCAAGAGCCCAGATTCCTGGATGTATCCACAGAGATGAAGCAAGCCCGATGTTAAGTCAGCATGTCTGCCGGCACCAGGTCCAGAGACAGTAACCAAGGTCAGCAACAGCGTAATGACCGCCAGACAAGTCCATCGTGATGAGGCAGGTCTGAAGTCAAGTCCATGGGTCATAGTCAGATTCTGGATCAGAGAGGTATATAGGGTGTCACAGGGATGGCTGCAACACAGATTAGGCAGGGACTAAGGATGAGAGCCACAGCTTCAATACAGCACTCAAGAGCTGGTGGCTGAGGCTGCGCTGTGGCTTCTTCCAGCTATTTTTCAAACAGCTTCAAAAGTGGCCGATGCTTCTTGAACAACTCTCTCTTATCAGAGACAGCACAGGAGGCTGAACACGCAGGATGGCAGGGGGATGTGCTCAGTACCCTGACACCAAGAATCAAATGCCTTAAGATTAAATCTCCCCTGCCACACTCTGTGTCCAAACTTGTGAATGCAGTCTCTTCTTTTTCCCTTCTCTGCCCTTCCCTTTATTATCTCAGACATGTGAGGTCTGTATTTGAGGACATTTGACACATGCCCTCATTTCATTTATAAAGAGGACCTTGACTGGGGCATAATACACCACGTGAGTCCAGTGTCTTCTTGTTTCAGACTCAGATCATGTACAAATGGATAGAGCCCAAGATCTGCAGAGAGGATCTTCCTGATGCATTGACCCTACCACCATCTGGAGAGAGGAAGGATTGTCCACCCTGCAATCCTGGCTTTTACAACAACGCCTCATCTTCCTGCACTCCTTGTCCACAGGGCACATTTTCAGATGGGACACAGGGTAGGAGACCTCTCGCCTTGAAGGCATCCTTTCAATATTTGGCTGCAGTCCGTCACCTACAGACATCACTTGTGTCCCTAAAGACAGTTGTCTGTTTGTTTGTTGCTTACTATAAAGATGCATCACCATAAACCACAGTTCATTTTCCATAAAATATTTATTAAATAAGTGGCATTGAGGAGCGGAAGTAGGATGTCTGCTTTCCCTCAAAAGTCCTTATCATGGATTGCTGATCTAAGTTGACCTACTGCATTCTGGATGTGTTTATTTTCTGTTACAAACATCCTAAGGGTTATTTAAGAGTTTCTGAGAAGTGAATCAGAATTTTCAGTCAGTAATTCCTTTCCATACGTTTTCTTTTTTTGTGCATGCCAAGTTCTTCCCTATGCAAATCTCATTTTAAGTGCTGTCAGCTGAGAACCCTGCCAACTTTGTCTAGCCTAAACTCTGGCTCATTGGTTCTGAAATGTACTGACCTGGTAGACACCTACCGAAGTTTGTGGGAACTGTTGTTTACCACTATCGTTAAACTTTTAGGTGAAGGTACTAAAAGGAGTGTGGTTTGGGGGATCAGCTGCAGATCAGTTACCGTGGTTATGGTCTTCAATTTGTAAAACACTAGCCTGATTTTTAATGGTCCGATCCTAATAAGTCATTGACTGTTAACTATAAAGAAATGAATTATTTTCTAAGCTCAATATTTGTCCCAAAGAGTAAAACGCTGATGTGTGTATTCTTTGAAGCACTGTGTTTGAGATGCACTTGGGCCATGTGATTTCCTTCTCCTGCCCTCTCTCCCTGTAGAGTGCAAAGCGTGCCCTGCTGGGACTGAGCCAGCTCTTGGGTTTGAGTATAAGTGGTGGAACATTCTGCCAGGCAACATGAAGACCTCTTGCTTTAATGTCGGCAATTCCAAGTGTGATGGGATGAATGGTGAGCCAAACTCCCTGTATTGTTACGTGCCTGTCTTCCTCCTGTGCTGATCACCACTGTAATGGATTGCCCATCAAAATGAGTATGCTGTTTGCTGAGTGAGTCGTAATGCAGAGTTCCTTCCTTTTCTTTAATTGCTCCAAGCCTGATAATTCTTGTAGGAAATAGCGTAACTGAATATCACAGAGAAAATAAAACATCTCTTCTCTACCAGAAGAGGGCAGGAGCTGCAATCTGTACCAAGTCCCGTCAGCCGAGGATCTGTCCTGTGATACGTTTTTATGCAGCTGAATATCTCAGTTAAAAAAAGCTTGATTTCTCTCTAATTTATCTCCTTTCATGTTTCATGATAGCTATGTCTTTCAAGGACACACTTAATTCTTTCGGGAAACTAACTTTAGTTTGTGATCTTTGTTCATTTAGCTTTCAGAGCTTTCTCTCTGCACATGTACTAAGATTGCAGCAGAGAGCAGTCACAGCTCATCTGTGAAAATGGTCCTATTTAGGACTTCTCCCATCTCCAGCCTTCTCTGAGAGATTTTCCTCAGGCTTATCTTTCTTGATAGATTGATGCAACTCAGACTTTGAAGTGTGTTGAATAGAGATACACTTAAGTGCATGGTTAAAGTTTAACACACAGATTCATTGATTCATCAGTTTTAAGGCTGGAGGAGATCAGGTGGATCATCCTGTCTGAGCTGCACAGCACAGGTCTGGGAATTTCAATTGCTTTGCTGATTCCGAGGTGACATTTGCCTCTAAAATCAGCAGTTAATTCAATTGCTAAATTTTTCATTTTAAAAGGCATTACTATACTGATCTACAGTTTATAGTAGATATCTTCAAAATGTACTAATGCAGTGAATTGTTAAAAAAGTATAGTAACATAACATTTTTTTTTGTAGTGTGATCTAGAAACCAGTCATTCCTTGAAAAATCTGTGTGTTTTGTCTTGTGAAGGTTGGGAGGTGGCTGGCGACCATATCCAGAGTGGAACAGGTGGCTCTGACAATGACTATCTTATCTTGAACCTGCACATTCCAGGATTTAAGTAAGGAACAGATTTTTTTTTCTTCAGTTCTCACTTATTTCTTGCACCTATTTCACATCACCCTTGGTGTGAACATGGTTTTCTTTACTGAAGGGTAATAATGTCATGGTTTGTGAATGAGAAGCAAGAGGAAACTTGGATTTTACTCCTGTGTCCCCAGGTAAATTTAATTGCTGCAGCAAACTGAATTCTGTAAGACCTCAGTTTTCAGCGGCATTTGCTTGAATTTGAGGTACCAGCTGGCTGGCAGTCTAGAAGTGGAGTAAAGATGTTCCTGGTCCTCTGACTCTAAATCATGCTAAAGTAACCAGCTAAACTACACTGGCTGAAGGGAGTTTACCCAAACCCATTTTACTCTGCATTGCAGCTGACTCCAGTCAGCCTGCCCAGTCTGTGCTGGCCCTAGGGTCAGTGTGTTCAAGAGAACAGTACATGCCACTTCTTCTGCATCCTGAATCGGCTGCTGGAGATGCTGGTGTCTCTTCTTCACTGTATCTCAGCTGAGAAAGATTGTGACTTCTTGTACTGTGTTAGCAAACAGTGACTTTTATTTTAGATTATGGGAAAACCATGAAAATCAAAGAGAAGCAAGAAATATGCGTGGAAAAGCTTGGCTTGTCTCTGTGTGTCACTCTGTGATAGTCATCCGGGATTCAGTAAAGCAGTTGCTAGTAGGGGATGAAGGTATTTTTAAGTGTTTGCAGGGGAGCACCTTGAAATTTTATGCTTTGCAACGCCTACTACTGGAGGGTAGATGCAGTGCAGCCAGTGTTTAGAACTACTCCTATGAAACGGAGTTAAGCATTGAGGTTCCCTGCCAATACAATTGCATTTGGGTGATGACTGTGGAGAGGGAACTATACTATATGGAAGTCATGCACTAATAATCATGCTGCATCTGCTCCTCAGTACGTTGTATAACCTGGCCTCTGTAGATCCGCAAGGACAGGTTTTATGTGACAGAATTTCTAGTTTCCCAGCTATACCAAAAGCAATTGGAGGGATTGACTGCTATGTGTCTGGAGAGCACCTTGCAAATGTTTCATTCCTTCTCTGTTAAATAGACCTCCAACATCAATGACAGGAGCAACTGGGTCAGAACTAGGACGAATTACTTTTATTTTTGAGACCATCTGTTCAGCAGATTGTGTGCTGTACTTTATGGCGGTAAGTGAGACCTCTCTCTCCATGACTGACGACTCAGCCTTGTATTCCACATGTCACTGTAATATTTCTACATAGGCCTGATTCGTTGCACTTGGCTTATTATGACTAAGATTAAGCATGACATTAGTTTAATATCTGCGGTGCCCTTGCAGGAAGGATTTAATTAATGACCTAGCAAAGTTTCTTCATCACTCAAACTGTGAACCTGTTCTTGGTTATCTGTTTATTTTAAAAGAAAACATTTGATACCAAAGAGCCAAATTTGCTCTTGTTAAGCCCATTGATAAAATTCCCACTGTCTTTTGTGCAGTCAAGTTTTCCTCTCTAAGTTTAATAGTGTCACAAGTCAAGATGTGGGATAGAAGAACAGGAAGCAGTAAACTTAAGAATTTAGTCCTGCTTCTGTCAGTGACCTAGGGAATCTCTAGGACTATAGACAGGCATTTGTTTGTGAACCAATGTCTTGGGTAAGTGCTGTGGTTTCTACTTTCCTCATCATGCTTATTGTCAGGCCATAAGCTGAGGTAAGGTAATTGAACCTGCGACTGTTCCCTCATCCCTTCCACTGTAAAGTGAAGCTCTATTTTCTTCCCTGGAAACCTCCTTTCAGTGATCGTTTAAAGGAATCTACTACATCTTGCACTGAAATGGAGCTGGAGTACACACATGGTCATTTAAAGCTGATGGAGAATAAGAAACACAGCTGTAGACCGTACAGGTTTTTTTCTCATGGAAACTTTGGCAGTACTTTATTGACTTCAGTCTGTTTCACTTGAGACACCACTGTCAAATTGGGTATCCAAAGATAGTGGAACCTACAACTTTTCTTTTAATTGTAGCCTTCCCCTCTCTGTGCCATGGCACCCAAATGTTTTCTAGTATTTAAAAATCTGAAAGAACCACTGTGATGAACTGTTTGGAAAACATTTATAACCTACCATATGACTGTGAACTTCACTATTGTGTGAACAAGAGCATCTTTAGAATAGATGTCCATTCTCAACTGAAAAATTCTCCAGTGATGGAGAATTGGGGATACTTATATTTTCTCTTTTTTATTAAAAGTTAAATGCAGTTTTGAAGTCCTTTATATGTATTAATCATGATTATTATAACACACTGGCATTCAGAATAGCATGACTCTACTTTTCACATTTTTTTATTATATACATTTTACAGGATGTTAATCGAAAAAATACCAATGTGGTGGAATCATGGGAGAGAAGTAAAGAGAAGCAATCCTACACTCACATCATCTCCAAAAATGCCTCCTTCACTTTCACCTGGGCCTTCCAGAGAATAAACGAGGGCCAAGATGTAAGTATTTCTTTATGTGCAGGGTTTCACAGCACAGCTTGTGTTAGACACTCACCACTGGAGTTCTCAGCCTCCGGTGACGCTCGCAGGCTTCTTGTAAAAGGGCCAAGTGGCTTCACTGTGTAGCACCACTATGGAGGCAGCTGTGGATGAACCATCCCTGCCCTGCTACACATGCTGAAAGCTAAGTGTCTGCACAAGCCGATCAGCAAATCAGTGCCCTGATGCACAGCGCTGTTGTTTGGATCTGCATGGCGTGGTGCAAGCAGTACCTGGGTCATTTCTTCCACTCTCATTACAGAGCAGGCAGTTCATCAATGACGTGGCCAAGATCTACTCCATAACAGTGACTAACGCAGTGGATGGAGTTGCCTCTTCTTGCCGGGCCTGTGCACTGGGCTCTGAGCAGTCCGGCTCGTCCTGCGTGCCCTGCCCAGCAGGACACTACATTGAGAAGGAGACCAGCCAGTGTAAGGAGTGTCCAGCCAACACCTTCCTGTCCATCCACCAGGTCTACGGCAGAGAGGCCTGTATCCCCTGTGGGCCCGGCAGTAAAAGCACCAAGGTACCAGAGCTAAGAGAGGCTCTGAGCTATGGGTAGGCAGGGTAGGTTGGAATATAACCCCCTCAAACTCCAATTTTACTTCTTTCCTACAGATATGTGGCTTATTAGCATTGGAGTATAATTATAACCAACCATCTCATTTTTCCATATATGTCCCCAGTTTGATTTCTGTTTGTAGATGTGTGCTAACAACAGAACGATGACTACACTGGCTCAAACAAAAGGTCCATTTAACAATGTTTCAAGAGGCTAAGTGGGGAATAGTACAAGAACAGGGCGAAGATACACGTTACTTCCACCTAAAACTCCCCTGGCCTCCTGCCATTTTAAGCTCAGAGACTTTCTGAGCTGAATGATATTTCTGTGTTTTTTGTAACCTGTGACAAAGGTTCTCACCCTTAAGCTCAAGTAAACTTTTAGCATATGCATCATCTTTGGCAAGGAGTTGCACTGAGGCGTGAAGAAGCAATCTCTTTTGCTCATATTACACCTATCTCTGGTTGGGTTCATTTCATATTCCTATTTCCTTTTGTGTTTCTTTTGTTTCCTTTGTAAGATACAGATGTTACTGAGCCCTGGTTCTGGTCTGCCTACAGCTCCCAGGACTGAACCTAGGACTTTGGGATCCTAAAAACATGCACAATAGAACAGAGAAAGAGACTGTACATTCTCTTGGCCAGTGCAGGGGACAGGAGACAGGGCAGGCTTGGGTAACACTAAAACGCATTTGATATGCGGTTGCAATGGACCGAAACAGGAACAAGATTTCTCCCCAGGCAGCTGAGGCAGGGGAAAGACAAATCATGAGCAGAGGACCAAGACTTCCTCCATCCTAACAGAGAAAGCAGTCCTGTCTGCACCTCCTTGTTTTAACTCTTAAGTGGTGGCTGGATGATTTGCTGCTGGCCAATAACTTTTCTCTCCTTGTTTGAAGGACCATTCTGCCTGCTTCAGTGATTGCTTGGTGTCATACGTCAAGGACAACCAGAGTCTGAATTACGATTTTAGCAACCTCAGCCAGGTGGGCTCATTAATGAGTGGGCCCAGCTTTACCTCCCGAGGGACGAAGTTCTTTCACTTCTTTAACATCAGCCTGTGTGGGAATGAGGTGAGCTTGGTGGGTTCTGAGCATCTGGGGGATTAACCAAAATGTTGCCCATGTTTATGCTCTGTAGTGTTGTACTAATGAGACAGACTGGAGACTCCCTGAGCTCTCGCCATCACACAGCAAACACTTTCTCTGGGTTTCCCCAGCAAGACAATTTTAAGTAGCCAAGTGATTTTCCAGATCTGATGTGACAGCATTAGGCAGCAGTAACACTCAGAACACAAGTCCTATCACATCCCTGTCCTTTCTTCATTCTTATTCTTCCAAGTACCTTGGGTCACAACCCTGACCTTTTCGTGCTCCCACCCAGGCAACTCAAGCCAAGAGTCTGAGTCTTTTAGTGACCAGCTTCTTTCCATATGGTCCCCGTTGCTTCTGACCAGACCAGCAGTGTTGCAGTCCACAGAGCCCTTGCCTACTCTTCTTACTGCCTGTGTGGGCTTACCAATTCGAACCTGTTAGTAACTTTGATTGCAATATTTTAAAGCATTAGAAGAACATTTTTAATCTGTGAGTGCAAACAGTGTCTGCTTCTGCTGTTGCAAGTTAATGCATGTTTCCCAGAACCAGGGTTTCGCAGGCTGGTGTTTTCAATGTACCAGGGCACTGTCCAGGCAGAAATGGATCTCCCAAATTACACATTACATATGTAATTTGCAATTTTGGAGCAATGCCAATGATGTGAATTGTCCCAGGAAAGCCATGGCATGTAGATTACATGATGTGAGTCCTGTAAAGTTCTGAAGTTTATTTCTCGTCTACCAAAAGGCTCAAATATCTCCAAGAGTTGAGGCAGATGAGTAGTCACATTTCTTTACAGTGGTTTTCTTCAGGGCTTATACGTGCGTTTAAGTACCTGCCCGGATAAGAGCTAATGACAGCTAAATCCACAAGGGTGGATGGCTACACCCCCGTGGATCTGGTCTCCATTTTCCCAGATGCTGCCAACTATATGATCAGGTCCTGAGTGTTTGGCATTTTTAGGGTTAGGCTGAGTTTGCTGATTTTTCTTTAATTGCTGCTGCTCTGGGAGTCTAGCATAGGTCTTGAAATGTGACATTAATACAGTCTTGAAAGCTATGATCTAATATATATCTGTTAATGATTTTCATGTATTTGTGCTTTGAGAACATTTTATCTGGATTAAATTCCAAATAAAAGTATTCTATGGTATGTAATTTACAGGCAAGTGAAATATGATTTTCCTTTGCAAGCCATTTTATTATGCTCTGCAAGTAAACACTGTACTGTCTAGATAAACAAAGAAAAGTACTTCATGGCACAGATTTCGGGTAAGACAGATACAGGAGGTGACATCTTGTTCCTGAATCTGTACTTGGCTTTAATCGGAGCCTTCACACTGGCACAGTTTAATGCTGCAATTTGTCTCTCTCATGATAAAAAAACATCAAGCTGTTTCTAAGATACACTAAGTTTGCAATCCCTTCCTTCCCAAACCTTTTCACATCCCACCAATAACTTCCCCATTTTTCCTGATTATCCACAGGGGAAAAAGATGGCTATTTGCACTGACAATATCACAGATGTTACTCTGAAGGACATGGTTGCAGAATCAGAAGATTTTTCCAACTTTGTGGGAGCTTTTGTCTGCCAGTCCACCATCATCCCCTCGGACAGCAAGGGTTTCCGAACAGCCCTGGCTCTGCAGTCCAACAGTCTTGCCGACAGGTTCTTAGGTACGTGGCTTTGTATTTACGGGTTGCTGAGAGTGAAGGCCAATGAGCTCATAATAATAATAAAATCAGAGGCTTTTCTAATCCCTGAAAATTTAATGCCTACCAGGAACACCTGCTCAGTGTCTTTCTGTGGGAAGCCTGTTGTTATGGTATGTCTTGGCTCTCTCAGACTGCATAAGAGAAATATAATATATATATCCTCCATCCTTTGGAGTTTGAAATGTACCCAGCATGGAATAGATGCCTGCATTTAAAGCCTGTGGAAGACAATGATGTGGCAATACAGAGCAAGACTATTCTGGTGATGCACTAATGCTTGAAGATACCAGGCCAAGGATGTGATGAAACTACATTAGAGAAGATACTTGCTGTCATGGATGCACTCAGTGAGGTACTTAGGGCTGCACTGAAACTCCTTCTCAGCTCAGTAGTGTTGCGTTACACTGGGATTAGAGCAGAGAGACGGATTCAGGCCCAGGGTCCCGCTTTGTTCTTGAGCTGCTGAGCAGATCTTGACTTTTGATTTTGTCACACTTTCAGTATCTCTGATGGCAGGAGGAGAAGAGTGAGGACATCTGTGTTTTATGGCTGTAATACTCGCACTTCCCTGTGCTTGTTCTTGTGGGTCTTGTGGCATACAGAATTCCAGCACAGAAATCTGGGGAATGTAATTAAAAAGAACTGTTTCTCTTTCATGTTTCTTGCCTCCTTCATGTAGAGCAAGACTGTAGTAGTCATGTTAATCCAAATGTTTCTACCCAGAGTCTCCACTCTGGCAAAGTCAGAAGAGGAACCTGATACTGGGATGTAACTAGGTGAGGAAGGAGGAGGGTCAGGATGGTGTGGGGCCATGCACATCATTAAGTCTTGTATTGCTCTTGATCACAAGTCCCCAGAATTTAAGGCCAGAGTAGACAATGAAGTTGTTTAGTCTGTTCACCTATATGTTACAGACACTGAATGTTTATACTTTTTTTTCCCTGGTATTAAGCCTAGAAATTCATGTTTGACAAAGTTGCATCTTTGGAAAAGCATTCAACCTGGACTTTTAAGATTGCGAGAAATGAAAACTCTGCTGTAGTCATTGGTATTTTTTTCCACTAGTCAATCACTATCTCTATATTTTGTTTAAAATCAGTCTTATTTCCCATATGAATTTGCCTGGCTTCAGTTTTCAGCTCTTGCTTCTTGTTATTCTTTCTCCATTTCTCATACACTTTTTCCTCCCTGGAGAAATATTTTGTATACTGTGATCATTGCACTTCCTCATCACACCCTGTCCAGTTTGCCTTTCTGATAAACTAAACACAGAATCACACAGAATCACAGTAAGGTTGGAAGGGACATCTGGAGATTGTCTAGTCCAACCTCCCTGCTCAAGCAGGGTCACCTAGAGCATGGTAGACAGGGTTGTATCCAGGCGCACCTTGAAGATCTCCGGAGAAGGAGACTCCACAACCTCTCTGGGCAACCTGGTCCAGTGCTCTGTCACTCTTACAGTGAAGAAATTCCCCCTCCCGGTCAGGCGGAACTTCCTGTGGTTCAGTTTTTGCCCATTGCCTCTTGTCCTGTCACATGGGACAACTGATAAGAGTTTGTCCCCATCCCTTTGACACCTCCCTTCAGATACTTATAGATATTGATAAGATCCCCCCCTAAGTCTTCTCTTCCCCAGGCTAAAGGGGCCCAGCTCTTGCAGCCGTTCCTCACAGGGCAGATGCTCTAGCCCTCTGATCATCTTTGTAGCCCTATGCTGGACTCTCTCCAGTAGCTCCATGTCTCTCTTGTAGTGGGGAGCCCAGAACTGGACACAGGACTGGAGGTGAGGCCTCTCCAGGGCTGAGTAGAGGGGCAGGATCACCTCCCTCGACCTGCTGGCAACACTCTTCCCAATGCAGCCCAGGAGACCATTGGCCTTCTTGGCCACAAGGGCACATTGCTGGCTTATGGTCAACTTATCCACCAGCACTCCCAGGTCCTTCTCTGCAGAGCTGCTCTCCAGCAGGTCAGCCCCCACCTTGTACTGGTGCCTAGGGTTATTTCTCCCTAGCTGCAGGACTCTGCACCTGCCCTTGTTGAACCTCAGGAGGTTCCCCTCCGCCCAGCTCTCCAGTCTGTCCAGGTCTCTCTGATTGGCAGCACAGCCATCAGGTGTATCAGCCACTCCTCCCAGCTTGGTATCATCAGCAAACTTGCTGAGGAGGCACTCTGTCCCCTCATCCAGGTCATTGATGAAGAAGTTGAACCAGGCTGGACCCAGTCCTGAGCCCTGGGGGACACCACTAGCCACAGGCCTCCAACTGCACTCCACGTCACTGATGATGACCCTCTGAGCTCTGCCTTTCAGCCAGTTCTCAATCCACCTCACTGTCCACTCATCTAACCCACACTTCCTGAACTTCTCTAGGAGGATGTTATGGGAGACAGTGTGGAAAGCCTTGCTGAAGTCAAGGTACACAACGTCCACTGCTCTCCCCTCATCTACCCAGCCAGTCCTTCCATCCTAGAAGGCTGTCAGCTTGGTTAGGCAGGATTTCCCTTGGTGGATCCTTGCTGGCTACTCCTGATCACCTTCTTTTCCTCCACATGCCTTTCCTCCATATGCTCCAGAATGAGCTATTCCATCACCTTTCCAGGAATGGAGGTGAGGCTGACACCTCACCAAACAGACCAAGTTCTTCTAAGACTCTTGCTATCAGAATTTTTCTCAAGCCCCTGAATATTTTTGAGGCCTTTTCTCCAGCCTCTGTAACTGGTCAATACCTTTTCTTAAACATTGTTCCAAACTGGAATACCATTCCAGTATTTGTTTCTCTATCACAAATAATGCAATAAAAAACAGCTTGCTGTCTGAATCCCTAATCTGTTCTTGTTCCAGACTCATGGGGTATCCTGGTGTCCTCTTGGATCATGATGTCTACTCTAGATCTTTTCCAGATTTGCTGTTTTCAACGGTCCATCTCTCTCCTTTAGGAAGGGCCTTCATCCCTCAGAGCAGCTGGCTGCACTAAAATATGTTTAGTTTGTATCAGACCAGCTTACGGAGTGAACCAAGTTTGTCTATATTATATTCCTGGTTCTCCTCTTAATCTTTGTCTCATCTACTTGCTTTACCAACAGTGCTTGTGTACTTGCAGATCAGTGATGAAAATCTTGCATTTTGTGGACTCCATCATCAGTGCCTGGAAAAGCCGGGAGACGTAGCTCTTTGATGACAATTTTCTGTAGCCAGCTACTTTTTATAATTGGTTAGTTAAATATTTTTTAATCCAGAGTGTGCATTTTATTGAAATAACACTGCTAACTTTTAATTATAATCTCATGTAGTAATTAGTGAAATACTTGATAAATTTACATAATTTACTTTAGAAAAAAAATTCATCAGCACTCAAGGAGTGAAATTAAATTCACTGAGCAGGAGTGTTTTCCATAACGTCCTGTCAACTAGCACTCATAATCTGTCCATTAACTGAAACCCATCTCCCATTTCCTATTTTTGTTATTTTGCCTCATCAGGTTAACCACAGTATAATCTGTTTCAGTCTTGTCCTTTTGGAATTTCTGCACCATCCTTTAACTCTCCGTCAGTCTTCTGACAATTCCCTATCATTGCAAGCTCTAATAGAAAGAAACGCCTGTAGGCCACTTCTGTGGACACCTCACTTTTAGGTCCAGGTCACCTGGCCTTGCTAGTTTCTAAGCGTGCATCCCAAGCAGATGCTAACATCCTCTGTTGCCACTGAAGGAATGATAGGTGTTCAGTTTTTCTCTTGGAAATTAAGCCGAGAGTCCTGATTTTTTTCTGATACAGAGAAAAAATATTAAGAGCTTCTGCTGTTTTTTCTTCATCACGATTTTTATATTCCAAAATGGATGAAGTTTGCCTTTCCCACCCATCAGTAGTCCTGTAAGTTGACCTTTCATTTCTAGTATTCCTAAAAAAGCCTCCAAATTTATATTTTTTCTAGTGTTGCCAAATAGAGGCTTGTTCCTGAAGTCTCTAGAATCCATTATAATTTTTTGTAACTCATTCCTTTTTGATTTAAATTGATTGATAATGAATTCTTTGTTCCCCCTCCATGGAACATGTGCCACTGTTTTTATTTGAATTGTACCTTTACCATTGCCCTAACCGAAGGCAGAATTTTAGTCAAAGCTATTATCATTCAGAGAGAGTCATTGTTCTTCTTAGCTTCTGAGACAGCTATCTAATCTAGGCTTCTTAGCTATCTAATTAATATCTCTTGAAGAATGACATTTTTTTTCCACATTTGATTTTGCTTCTAATGTTCTTATTTTTGAGAAACTGCAGTTTAAGATGCCAACTAGACAGTATTGCGTATTGGATGGGAATATTATCTTTTTGCCTCTTTTGAAGATATTAAGGTCGCTACAAGCTATGAGTGTCCAGTCTAGTGATTAATTAATCTGTCTATCCTGTTGAGATTCCATGTAAAGCTATCTTGTGTTAGAAGCAATGTCTTTGATGAGAGATCATGTTCATTGTTACTGACTGAAGACTCCAGTACGTATTTTCAGAATGGAGGGCCCCTCTAGGTTGATGTAGCATCTTTTTGCATATATTCTTGATGGCTGCTTGTGGCACAACTTGTTTTGTTTTCTGTGCTGATTTAATGCTCTGTAACAGTCTTTTACCCATATATCCTCCTGGGCACTGTCAGTTAGCACATCAATCCATGTCTTTTCAAGATCTTGTGATCTCAGTTATCAATAGTCCTAAACCAGGTAATTGCGTATAGTGGGAACTGCCATGCTGTCACCTTTGCTATATCTACTCTATCTTCTCTAAAAGAGTTATAACCAGATTTGAATTTTCCAACCATGTGAGTCATCCTCCAGATGTAATGCCAGTAAAATCAGACTCCTGAGAATGCAATTAGACCCTCCGAACTGTTGCAAGAACAAGTGGAAAATGTCTTTTCTTCACAGTCTTTCCTGTATTCCCACCCACATTACTTGTCTTATTGCCCTGGCTATTTTTCACCTCTCTCGAAGGATGCAGCTTCTCCCATTTGTACATCTCTCTCTTCTTCTGAACTGTTGTGGGGCAGTACCAATATTTTTTATCTTCTCTTGCTTAAGGAATGGAAAGGAGCTCCATTCAAGAACTTCAGTTACTTGAATTTTCCTCTTTTTTAGCTCTCCTCCAAAATCCATGCAGACCTGTGTAACCTGTGTTTTTACACGATTCTGTCATTTGTTTCAAAATATATAATCAAGATTTGCCTATGACCCCATAGTTCTTCTGAATCTTGCCATTGCATCTTTCAGTTTTTTTTCCAGGAATACTATAAATTGCTCAGAGCGTTAGGGTTATGATATCTTAGAATTATGTGTATTAGCATCATATGCAAAGTATATGCATGTATTTTGAGCAGTAGATTGGATTTCCATATCTTCTCAATCTAATTATTCTGTGATATCACCTGATTGCTCTGAATTCATATAAAAGAGTAAAATTTATTTACAGTGCAGTGTTGTTATTTTTGTTACCTTTTTATTTTGTTACATGTGTATGGTGGAACTAGACTGTATAAGAAATATGAATCTGTGAAGTTCTCTTAGGTTAAAGGATGTTGCCTACTTAACAGCTAGCGTATTAAATGCTATTAACTAAGAGTCAACTTAGATTCTTTGTCGACTGAAAAAATATTAGATGTGAATGCCTCAGAAATCCGGAAATTCTTAGCTTATTCTTTTTTTTTTTTTTTTTTTTTTTTTTTCCTCACATTCTAGGAGCTACTGTTGAAACAATGCTGGAAAATATCAGCATCAAGACAGATATATTTCCTCCTTCTCCAAGCAAAATACCTGATGTGCATTTCTTTTACAAGTAGGTAAAACATACTATTTTATTGGTGTATCAACTTTCTTCATTAATCTAAAGGAAACTAAAACTATGAGGGAAGATCTTTAAGTCACCTTTAATCTTTATCACTTCAATCAATATCTGGCTGATACTGATTAGCATGTTGAAGAATATAGCTTATAATCAGCAAACACTGTTGTTTATTCAAGTCTAAATTATACTGGATTTGTAGAGAGTGATACAGAGCTTTGGCTCGTCCAGATGTCATTTCCAATGTCATGTTCCTTTCCACAATGTCCATCTCACGTTGTGTATTTTCTTTCACATTCATTTATATTTAGTTTGACATTGCAAAAATGAATTAACCAAGGTTAAAAAAAAAATGTTCTGACCTGCACAGCTACTAGTATGCTTTTCCTATTCTTCACTTTCCTCCATAAAGAGAATATCTCAGGCTGGGTATGAATCAGCTCACATATTACCACAATTAAGATGTCCTCACATAAGAGTCTACTTGCGAACTCAGTTTCTGAGCTCAGACTCTGGAGCCCACAGAGCTGTTCAGCTCATCTGAAGGCATATACCTACATTCATTCTACTGATTTGCTTTCTGGGCTGTGTTGACTTTATTGATAGATCTTAATTGGCTGTAACATTTTGGATATCAACACTTTATACATATGTGGACACCTAAATTTAAGTGACTGATTCCTTCACCATAATATACTTTGAGTGTATTATAGACTTGGCTTACAATGCTTATCATGCTGGAATAAGGTCCATTTTTTTGAATCCTCCTTGACTTCTGCTATTTCAGGGTATTGTGGCACTCAGATTCCTGGGTGAGGAGTGAGTCATCAAACTCTCTAGCAGAGTAACACAGCAATCATAATGTCTGCAATTCTATTTTATAATCATTCTGTTCTGTTCTCTGGACAGGCTTATTTCTTGGTTCAGCAGAATTCAAACTAGCCAGAAAAAGAACAGTTCCCTAGGTGGCATCTTAGAGCACCTGGAGATTTAAATGATGTGATGAACCCTACCTTGCCTTCATTGCTCCTTCTTCTTCTTCTTCTTCTTCCTTTTTTTTTTTTTTTTTTCTTTTTCCGTCCAGCTATCAGTGGCAAAAGTTCTACAGTGAAGGGTATTTCTTTAGTGTTACAGAAGCATAAATAAGTGGCCAGAGACATATGAAGCAGCAACATGTATCTACTGCAGTGGTAGTGTTTTACTGACCACTCATTTTCCCTCTTGTTTCACATTAGGTCTTCAACAGTGACAACCTCCTGTGAAAATGGCCGTGCAACTGTTGTGACAATGCGATGCAACCCCAACAAACCAGATCAAGGAGAGCTTTCTGTGCCCAGGTATCTAATTATTTTTATCTCAATAGAGCCTCAAAGTCCTTTTCCCTCAGGTATCCTTTGCAAAAGTCAGCAGTAACGTTATACTCAAATGCAATGAATGAGAAATGCTCTCTCCCTCATCAGCCACCTGGAGATCTCACTTGTTTCTCCTAGGTGAAAGCCTTGCTGCAAGTCCAGTGTTCCCATTATCTCCCAGTGGACCAGCTGCTCTGAATTTAACCTGTGCAGTGAGATGGGTCAGAGCTCGGGCAGGCTGTTCCAAGCTTAAATTCAAAAGCGCATGATGCCAGTGTTTTGTTTTCTGCACTTCTCATTCATTTCAGATCCTCATTTGGGTCTCTGAATTCCTGATTAAAGATGCTTAGCCTGTGCTTTGAGAGGCAGTTTTCCTTGAGCTACAGCGGTGCCTGTGCGTGAAATTTTTAGGGAAAGAGCAAGCTGTTCCAGCACTTATGAAAACTGCTTATTGCAATGCTGATTTGAGCCCTGACTCTGTCCAGTTCAAGTTCAATATGTGTTTTGAATCCATGTATCTTAAAAGAAGATAGCAATGATGATATGATGGAGTTGCATACAGGAGATAGCTGTCTGGAATTTGAGAGATTTTGTTTCAGTTCAATGCCAGGAACAACCTGTTTGATCCTGAGCCTATCACTCAGTCCTCGTGCACCTCAGGTTTGTACTTGTGAAATGAGGAGAAGAATATATCTTCCTCCCAGGTACTATCTTTCTAAAGCTGCTTCTTCGGTGGTGGCCCAGTATTGCTATTTGAATACCTTTGAAGATGATTACCTCAGGTTCTTAGGGATTTGTTATACTAACAAATTATACTGAGCAGCAAGCCACCATGTAATTCCTTGGGGGTGAGTTCTTGTCTTCCAGTGCTGTATGTTAAATCAAGATAAATTGTGAATAACTCACCTTTAGTAAGAGAGGTGTAACGTCCCTTCTTTTCAAAATCATGACTGTGGACAGAAACCGCACACAGCTGATGTGACATGCCTTACCTCATTCCCTGTTGAATTCTCTCTTACTAGCCCCCTTTGATTAGCTCAGCAGTCAGATAGCTATTTTCAAACAGTGAGATACCTGATATGTGTCAAATAATACTGCACACAACTCCTTGATCTTCCAGACATAGTGTTTAGTATCATGTGAAGTTGCAGTATAAGATAAAGAGGCAGAGGAGAAAGGTCTGTCAATGCCCCTGTAATATACAGAGAAAAAATATTCCATAATCCAGAGAGTAGAATTCCCAGTTTTTCAAATTAAGATAAGCCAGAATTGTTTTTTTTTAGCTCTGTGGACTTTTTGTCCCTTCAAATCAGGATAGCAGATTTTGAGATGATGTTGAAATACCCTTTAAATTAATTTTTTCCTTATGAATATTTTTCCCATTTACATCACACAGCTTTTTATCAGTGTTCTGTGGACTTTTGGTCACTGCTGCTGTTAGAACTAATCTGACTGTCAGTAACAAAAACTGAGTGAACATCCTGGCACTGCCAGAAGAATTTTATTCTGCCCACTGAATACAAAATAGAGCCGTTAGTCTTTCTGTTATCTATTCATTAACTGTTGAACATCCTTCCAGTAATTAGCCATGACAGGACATGTCCACTCCATATGGACAAAATCACCCAGATGTCATTATAACAACAGCAGCAATCAGACTGTAGCACTCACGTGGAACAGTCGACCAGTGCAGGGAAGAGCGATAGAGGCATACACTGGGCTCTCTCCTGCTGGTGGAGCACTGGTCTCCCAGGCTTGGTTCTTTCTGTAAGTGCATAGGTAGTGCTCACCACCAGGAACTGAGTAGTTATTTTAGTCCTCTGACACCCAACATGTGTTTTTACTTGAAAAAGCATTTTACAACCTGGGAAAAGTCTTCCCCCAGATTTTTCCATCTGCTGGCTTGAAGTGTATTCACCCATTTGTTGTAATTATCATAACCACTCTTCAGCAGCAGCATGTGAAGTGCGTTGTGAACCCCAGAGCATTTTGCAAGTGACAGATAACTCAGGTTTGCTCTTCTCCTAGCTTATGCCCCGCTGGCACCTGTGATGGATGCACTTTCTACTTTGTGTGGGAAAGCGCAGAGGCTTGCCCTCTCTGCACGGAGCAAGACTACCATGAGATTGAGGGAGCCTGCAAGAAAGGATTTCAGGTATGGGACCAGCTGCTCTAAGTTGGATGAGTTCATTTGGATATTGCTTGGATGCTGTTGGAATTCTTTGTACAGGCCGACATGCAAATGCAGGTAGAGCTAAGGAATCTCGGTCCACAGACTGAGCTGGCTGGGCGCGAGCCCTGTTGGTGAAGTGCTGTGTTGAGACTCAGGATTTTTGTTCTCATGGCGGTACAGTACCTGAGGAGGAGCTGGCTTGTGCCTCACAGATCTCTGGGCCTGAACTCTCTTCATTCTTCATTTGTGCAGCTTTGAATACGATGAGGTTTCCAAAGGACTTCCATCCTTAAATGGCCATACACATCAGTGTTGCACTAGGGAAGGATTCAAGATTTCAGTTCAGAAACTGATCTGTGCTTGCTTGCAAGAATTTTTTTGCTACTGCTTTCTCTAGTGAAATATTATTATGTCCTTTCGCTGGTTTAGAACCATTCTGTTGATCAGCATCTCCTAGGTAGACAGGAGACCTATTCACAACTTATTTATAATCTTGTCCAATCCAAACTCTGTCAGAAAGATAAAGAGCAGATGCAGAACAGGAAACTTCCTGGCTTGTCTGAACCTGTAGCCAGAATCCAGGGGATCCCAGCTGGAGTCTGAAAACCTGAAATATATATTTTGATTACTTCTTATTGAAAAGATGTCTAATTTGTCTACCTCAAAACCCCTCCTTGTCTTTACATCAGAATAGTTTCCTGTTTGCCTACCAACTATTTCACTTTTCAGTGTTCTCTATTTTCCATTTGAAAGGAAACCTTGTATGTATGGAATGAGCCAAAGCAGTGCATTAAAGGGGTTCCTTTGCCAGAGAAAAGGACAAGCACTTGTGAAACAGTAGATTTTTGGCTAAAAGTTGGAGCTGGTGTTGGTGCTTTCACAGCAGTTCTGCTCATAGCCTTGACCTGCTATTTTTGGAAGAAGAACCAAAAGTAAGTACTGTGAGCTGTGTTCCATGTAAAAGTAATGTAGCCAACATCTGTCAGCAGAATAACATTTCATGGATGAGGCTTTATGACAGAGTAGATATCTTTTTACTCCCGAGAGTGTGGGGTTGGCCTTAAGTCATAAAGCAACATGGCTTCCTCAATGGCTGAAGTCCAAAAGAATGTCTCCTAAATCTAAGTTATACTTTTTGATTGTGTTAAAAAGGGTTATTGACTATATTTTGTTTAGGTTTATTTTGACAGGGTAAGTCTGGTATGTACTGAAAAGGTCCATGCCTCTCAGGCTGAACATACTGACTGTTCCCTATCCCTGTTGTCCTCTGCCTCCCAAACTTCCTGCCATAAACCTTCGAACCACTGTTCCACCCGATGGGCTTTCATTCCTCCGTGGCACATCCAGCTCACCCTAACTCGGACTCCAGCCTCATGGCGCCCTGCTACATCACACTGTTGCCCATTTCTCCTCTCCCTCATAGCCGCTTTGGACAGGGATGTGATGCGGATCCCAGTACAGGCTGAAATCAGATTTGTTGCCCCTAGCCAGCACACAGGTAGCTCTTCCTCATTTGGGAAATCCTCACACATGTTCAACAGTTTGGGAACTCTGAAGTACCTACTTGTGGCTTTTTGGAAAGATGTGGATCTTTTAAAATTTCTAAGGGTAGACTGCTAATCCGGAGAGCAAGAATTGGATGTATTGCTAATACTATTCTGATTACACATTTTTCATGATTAAAAGCATCTAATTTCCAACAAATACCTTATCAATAACTATGTGAAAGAATTGCAGATAATCTAAATTATGAAAACCTTGGATATGGGTCATTTGTAAAAAACCCAAATCTGGCTTTGTATCTTCAGGCTAGAGTATAAATATTCCAAATTAGTGATGACAGCGAACTCAAAAGAGTGTGAGCTGCCGGCTGCTGACAGCTGTGCTATAATGGAAGGAGAAGATAATGAAGAAGAAATAGTATACTCAAATAAGCAGTCACTGCTGGGGAAGCTCAAGTCCTTGGCAACAAAAGTGAGTAACAATTATTACTGTTAATTCTAAAAAATAATTATTATCATTATTTACTTATTAATGGACATGATGAGGCTGTGGCACTAATTTACATAGTGCTCTCTGCACCCTCCCGTGTATGCATCAGCCAGTCCGTAGTCATTCTGCTGAAATCCACGGTCTGGCTAATGGTGAGAAACATTGTAGGTATTGAGGAAGTGTTCTCTCTTCTACAGACAGTTTTCCATAGTGTTCTTTATTTATGGATGATAGCAAAAAAAGAGCAGTTAATGGGAGGAACCCCCCTCCCCATATTCCTAACAGATATCTCCAAACACTGAGGCAAACACTGCTGTTGTAGATATGGAAAATTGACATCAGGAATATAGCTTGCAGCCCACCTGGAAGAGCTTGGTGGATATCTTGAGAGCCCTAATTTTGAGTACTATGGGCTTCAATTAGAGGAGATATTTGCCAGAGCCTGCTACTCAGTGGAGTCCTTAAGCAACCTCTTCTGTTTCTGTGGACAGCAACACCACTAAGCATTTCTCCAGTGGCTTTCACAGAAGTGAGAGGTAAATTAGTCCAAGTCTCATTATAACGGGGAAGGAATAGTACTGTCTAAAGGTATGGACTTAGGGGGTCCAGGCAGCACGAAGCAGATGTGATGTGATGATGTCCCATGTTGCCCATATACTGCGTGATTTGGCACTGTTGAGTGTCCCCTTCTCATAGCATATATGATGCAGAGTTGTGTGTTTGAACTCATAGCAAAAAGGTCTTTTCCTCCTATGAAATGCTACAGTTACACAACTAATATGCAGAACTTCACTCTGTTCACAGCCTGAATATTTATCCTGTGAAATCAATATTATTTTTTGCAGAAAGGGGCAGAAATGCGATGTTAAGAATATTGAAAATTTAAATAAAAAGAAATAATCAAATCTTATGGCAGTGTTCCAAAAATGAAAGTTGATTCCATTTTAAATCCTTTTAGAAGGGAGTGACTTTGGAATACGGATGATTTTTCTGTGTGCGCAGTGGCTTGGCTGGCTGTGGCTGAGCGTAATGACCAGTGCTGCTGGTGAGGGGATGTTTTGCTCTCCATCTAATAACTGTAACAGCTTTGCCGACTCCATTTGCAGCACCAACCACTGGCTCCTTCCTGATTAGAAGAATAGAGATGAAGGTGTGGGAGGAGTGTTTTATTTTCCTTTAAAGTAAGCTTTAGTACTCCAGCATTCAGCCGACCTGAATGCCTATTTGGACTCAAAGAGAATTTCTTTAAGTTCCTATATCCATTTTAGCGCGCTTCCTGAGTATTCTTTCCTTTTTAAACAAGCCTGTCAGATATTTCTAAGCTGGTTCCTTTTTTCCTGCTAGATGATCATAGCTGGCAAACTCAGCTTCCGGTACCTCATTAGCTTGCTGAAATCTGTCCTGTATCCCTGCAGATAACTGGAATTTAATATTATTTCTCCAAAACAAATGTTATAGGCATCATTTTTCATTAATGCAAAAGATGGAGAAATTCATCTCCTGCTGGATTTGCATGTAAAATACAGAAAAAGATAGAGGAAAATGGGAGAAAAAGAGAAGAAATGTAAACTGAGAGATAAAGAAAAATCTGAAATATCTTAATTATATGTTCAAGCTTTAGGCAATGACATTTCTAGGAGGCAAAACATCCCATGAAGCTATTAGCAGCGTTGAGTACCCAAGGAATTCAGGAACAGAACTGTAATGTATATATATAAAAAGATTGTTATTTTTAACGGGAATATCAAAGTTAAAGATTTATCACACTGCTTCAGATCTGAGAGTGTTCTAGTTCAGTCTTTGTTTCCAGCATAACAATACCAGACGCTTCAGAGGAAGAAGTATATACTCTGCAGTAGGTGTGTGTAGGACAAATTTCTCCCCTGCTCTTTCTCACCTCCGTACCAGGCTCTGTCCTCATTTCCAGAAGAGATTGCTTCAAAGAGTTTAGTTTAATATTGTTTCCAAGGTGTGTGTCAACACCAACAAATGATATGAAAGGTAGGCACATGAAACAAGAACTGGCACAGTCTAAAGAGTAGTTTTACTAGGGCTCTTTTATTCAGTTCTGTGACGGCTGTTGGGTTGTCCACATATACTACAATGTGTCTGTCCACCCTTCATGCTGTAATACCTGCTGGCCAAAATGCCTCAGATGTCATCCAGCAAGTAAAATCAGAAAGAGAAATCAGCCCTCCAGCCCTAATATTTAAGATAGTGGAGGCTCTATAGTCTCTTATACTCTTTTTGTCCTATGGGTTTCCCAGAAGAGGAGCTGAGATGAGAATATGGTAGGGTGTCAATGTTCGCAGGTTTTGCTCCACACATTTCTTCAATGTAACAAGCAAATTGATAAGTAATAGTAATCACACATATGATTACCTTGCAATTCCCCTGCTCTAGCCCTGTCCTGTGCCATGAATCTTTAGTATATCCTCAAATTACCATGAAAAATTTGTATACTTTTGGCTTTTTGATGGAATTTTGATGTTTCTGCAAGTTTTTACATAATGACTAGTGTTATTACACAATTAAGGGTCAAACTCTGCTTTTAGTTTCTGCAGTAGAATCAAAGTGATGTCTCTGGCAGGGGCTGCACTGGAGCTTTTAGGAAAAGAAGGATTTCTAGCAACCGTTGGACTGAATTTGAGGAATCCTGGTTGATGGGAACCTGTCTTTTCCTTTGCAGGAAAAAGAAGATCACTTTGAATCTGTTCAGCTGAAATCTTCAAGATCCCAGAATATATGAAGAATTAATGCTGCCTTCAAAGAAACAAACCTGATTTCTATTTTTACAGGACCGTATTTTAAACATATTCTGGCACACATTGTAATGGTGGTCTCAGTGAGAAATACTCAGCCATTTGGGAGGAAAGAAGACAGGAAGCAAATGGGAAAATTGGATTGCCTTATCATGTGATTGAGTACCTTGCCAAAAAAAAAAAAAAAAAAAAAAAAAAAAGCAAATGCTTGGATTCCATACTGGGAATGAAAATCAACTCAGGAAGAGATATACATACTGCAAATAACATGAATTTTTGCATTCACCTTGGCATTGCTCTGGCATACCATATGATTTATAGGTACCTTTCATTTCCTATCACCCCTTCTATGCATATTCATAAGATATGAGTTTGAGATAGGCCGAAAGCTCCTGCAAAGGTTGTGCATTGTCCTTTAGTAGCTTAACTGTGATTCTCTCTTAAAATCAAATTGGTGAATGGTACTTGGATGAGCCTCAGGAGAGTTTTGGACTTTGGAGAACGTTTGTGCTCTGAAGGACTAGATGGTCTGTATTGGTCTTTAATGCAAAAGGCATGGTTTTGAATCTGCAAGTTGAACCTGTTTGGATGCCTAAGTCATGACCATCAGGGTTGAGGTACAAGCTGCTGCTATTGAATTAAAAATGTGTGAGATGTAGGACTGGGTCCATGAGTTTATAGGTAGAGGCAGGCTCAAATCCTGTAAAGAGTAGGGAGGTGATACCTATAGTGCAAGCTGCACCTTTACTTCTCTGTGGAAGCTTGCCTTTTGACAAGCTGTTGATAGAAGTTAAAGTACCCTCCCTTGGGCTATAGCTACATTACCTTCCTCCGGAGTACAACCCCTGGAGACTAAACTCCAGAGGTAAAGTACAGATCTCTGCTTCTCGGGCTGCAGAATCAGCTTTGTCAGCTGGGAGGCTTGTTAGAAATACTCAAACATCTCTATTGCTGGGCCCAGGCAAGGAATAGGGACAGATGTCTGGCAGAGCTGAATGTAGGTTATACACTTGTGCAGCTTAGCATCTAAATGCTTTCTGCTGCCAGTGCAAGAAACTGCATTTAAATGATGGCACAAATTGGTGCCTTGAAAATTGGAGGCTAGGTGGAACTGTTCATGAAATCATCCACATTATTAGCATATGATCTTCATAATACCCTCTGCAACCATTTCCTGAAATTCCCACTGAGGTCAAACTCAAAGGAATCTAAACCTTAGGCAAAAAATATTTGAGTAAGATTGTGCAGGGGTTATATAGACCTAGGAGAAAATGAGGAACCAGTCTTGTCTTGACCTCTAGTCAGACTCATATTTCTATTGTAATAAAATTATATCAATTGTGGAATGCATCAAAAACTTCAGAAAAGACACATGGGCAAAGATGATGTTTTTACTATAAAGAATTTTGATTTTATATGACTGAGCTACATCTATTAATAGAACAGGGCCCACTTTTAAGTAGTAAAGTTTAAATTTATTTTTTTCTGAATTCTGAATATTTTATTATACTATAAATGTGAACAAAAAATTTTATGAAGTTTAGATTTTTTTTCATTAGGGAAAATTCAACTCAGTTGCTTTATATCTCCAGTCACAGAACAGAGGCTTTGCTCTTTTGATGGGAAATACTTCAGGCATCTTAATAGAAGTGGTGTACATTTTTTTTTTGTTGCTCTTGAAAAGGCACTTCACTTTCCCAACAAAGATTTTTATGGGGTATTGTTGAATGTATATTAAATACACATTCCTTTTTGTATATTTTGTACCATTGCACACTTATTATTGTACATTGTATTTGTCGTCATGATGTCATTTATATATGGTTGTCAAAGATGATATGCTCATGGAGTAAATGGTAATGGCTTTGGGATTTCACTTCTTGGATCTTTTATGAAGAGGGTTTTTATGTTGTTGATTTTTATTCAATTAGTGTGCTGTAGCATCAAAGATATATATATGATGGGCATTCATAAAATAAAGTGAAAATATATTTGAAATTTTGGACTTGAGATGTTTGGGTAGGACTACAGCTTTTCTGAACATTACAACGCTGCAGTGGTGGCAGAACTGTAGAACTTCTCACTGTCATCAAGTTGCATCTGTGTACATCTGTTTTTATTTTTTTTCTTCTCTCTTCATACGTTTTCCATGCCATGATTGCAATTCATTCTCCAGAACATGTTTTCTTCTTTCGTCTTTGGACCCATGCTTCTGCAAGGTCAAAATGCCTTAATTTTATTAACCAGATTTCAATTGAGTTAATAACACAGAGGATCTGTTTGATTCTTATACTACCCCTTAATTTTCCCAGTCAGGTAGAAAGTGGCAATTTTTTATCAGCTCCCATAGACTTTATTGTATGAAACTTCTCAGATCTGGTTCCAAATGTTTTGTTATGATGTTCTTCAGAATTCTTCCAGGTAATCTAATAACATATTTGGTACAGTACATAGCAGGATACCAACCAACACTGTAGACTTTATTTACCTTAAAATAAGAAAATGGCATTTTCCAGCAATTAAGAAAGTTTAAACTGCCATATTTTAGCTGACTTCTGCTATTCTTTCCTTTCTGTTAAAGACAAAGAAGGAAGGCGAGGTTATTCCCATTTTCCCATAAGAGGCACATTTTGGAATGCTTAAACACTTCATTAAGAAATCTGTTGTCTGTGACCTCTTCTAGTACTCTGCCAAAATATACTTACAGCAGCCTTCCCCTTTTCTCCCTCATGGAGTCACACCAGAAACTGTTATTCGATGCCATAAAACAATGTGAATCAGTCTGTTACGTGTTCAGTTGATTAAACGGAATGCATTTTATTGCTGCATTTGCATGCTTTTCTTTGAAATCTGGAGTCAAGCAATTGAATCTCTTTGAAGATTAAGCACATTTTAGTGGTGTCTCTGTATAAATTATTGGCAAATTAAGCAGAATTCTATTGTCTCAGCTTTGACAGTGCTTGCTAGAGGGGAATTGTGCAAAGAATGTATTCTATCTTGGTTCTGATTATGCTGGTGGTGTTTGAAGTACATAATATGATTGATTTGGAGTCTTGTTTTGGGGGAAAACTCAGTCTCTTACAGAAACAATGAAAAGTTATTGAGTAGTTTCAAGTAGTTCAAAAAGAGGATTTTACTGTTTGTTCTTTTAAAAAAAGACATTTTGGGATTCTGTTTTGTAAAGTGGAAAGTTTGCAGTGTTTGTTTTGGCTGACTTGTCAGAGTCAGTAGTACCCATAAAATAGAAATGCTTAGCTGTAATCAGGAGAGATAGCAGCAGATGTTGTCATCTAGAAGCCAGTGGTTGACTCTTCTCCAGCAGTGGCCAACATACATGCTTCAGCATAGAAGGAAAATCAGCTACAATAGACACCAACATGCCAATGAGGATGAAATTTCTTCCTAAGCTAAGATTGCTGCTGAGTGGTCTATGTCCTGAAGCACGTAGGGTTTTAGTTGTTATTCTGGTTAATGTAACAGTGGATGATAAACTCAAAGAAATCCTGGAAAGTTCTGCTATCTTTGGCATGCTTCTCTCTTAGTTCTTTCCTCTTGTACACTTCTTTCAAAGAATCAAGAATCCTCTAGTTTCTGTCTCTTTTTGGTTTTGAGTGCATCAGAATTGTGTTTCTTTGGCAGGTAAGTATGGAGATAGGAGCAGAGGAAAGGTATGACAGTTCAGGCTCATTCTGAAATATGTTGGGGGGGTCACAGTGGACAGTGACACCCCCAGCCTCCTGGTTGTAGACTGAACGAGTGCGACAGGGAAGAGGGAGACACGAGCAGTGAGAGGATCATAAGCTGCCACCGTGTTTTGGTTTTTACTCGGTATATAAAAGGCCCCACGTGCTATGAGACCGGTGTGCTAACAGCACCTACAAGCCAAGGTGAGGTTGTGTGAATGTGTGTTTTCCCTGCGTGTATGAATAAAAGACATGCAAGAGTGACTTCTGAGAGCTTTGGTTTTATGTACAGCTCATTTCTTTTCCTGCCTCCCTCCTCACACACTTCACCATGCTAGAGTCTCCCAAGGGAGCTCAGCCCAAATCACTCCAGATTTTGTCTGAGTGTTAAAGCTTGAGGCACTGTTATATTCTTGTACTCATGTTACTCATGTTAATTATGTTGCTGCTGTTTCTGTTGACCTTTAACAGTTTCTATTAGTTTAACAGTTGCAATTAACCCCCCTCCCCCAGCCTTTAGTTGGTCTAACATAAGCTTGTTGGACATACGGAAGCAATCTTTAGGAGCTGGACACTTCTTCCACCACAGGTGAAATCCATTGTGCTGTCCTGCGATTTCTATTGCTCCTCAAGGATTGCTATAGATTTAGAGACATTGATGATGGTTTAATAACAATAATTTCTAAAAGCTTCTCTAGGTTTTGAGGACTGTGTTTGGAGGAGAAGCAATGGGCTTTGTAGAGAACAAAGTTAAAATGGCAGTGTACCAGAAAATCACGTTGGGGTAATGGTTTTTCAGGGTAAAGATTTTTCAGCTGGTTCTAGACAGTGCTGATGTCATTGTCTGTCTTCTCCTTGTTGCTACCAACAAAGGAGTTAGTGTATGTGGGGAAATGACTGCCATTTGCTTAGAGGCAAGAGAGTCAATAAGACTGACCCTCTATGCTTTCTCCATGCCTTCACTTCTTGTCCATCCCCTTCCAACCGTAAGAACAGCCAGCATGGTCTTAGCCTCCTTTCTGCTTGCAATGGCAAAACTCAGTTACGCCTATGTTGTTGAGAAGCCCTGAGGTGATGCTGGATAAACAACATTTGTCTTTCGTCTTGCAGACTGCAAACATTGGGGGGAGGCAATGACGTGATGGAAATCAGACTCCGTTCGGTGATGAGCTAAGAGTTCGTTCCAGTTTCTCTTATACTAAGTGCACTAATTGAGTGAAGGATTTCAGAATGAACCTTTTTAACCAAAGCTCTGACTTTTGGATGGAGCCAGGGTATTTTGGACACTATATTGATTTTTTGGAATTGTCTTGTTCAGGGAGAACATTACCTTTTGTAAATAGGAGAAAAAATGTTTTGTTTTTTATGGTTTTGAAATAGGTGCTAGAGTTTTTCAATTTGAAAACATAGCTCCTTTTGAAATTTCTTTGGCTTTAATTAAAACCATTTGTATTCATTTAATTCAGGAAAAAAATCACTTGAATACAAAATAAAATGTTTTATTTTAGTGCAGTGGATCTTTTTCCCTTCAAAATTCAGTCAGAACTAAAAACAGACACCTCTCCTACAAAAGCAGCAACAAAAACTTGCTTATTTCACATTGACTGTTCATCCAATAAATACAAAAGCACCAGGTATTCACAAATCTTCTGTGCTCTTGATTTGTACTAGAGAATTAAAGTGCTCCAATGAACAAGCAAACATTTCTGCAGCCTGCAGTGAGGCATCATCGTAGCTGGAGTAGGACATGCTCTCGTCCTCGGCATTTCTGCCTAGCTGGTGCATGTGGCGTTCAGGATGGTGTTCTGACCCTTTAGGATGGATGTGCTAGGGACTCCTGTACACCATGGTGAATTTCTGTAGGCAAATTTTTACTTATGATAGAAGCCGTAAAGAGACCAGAAGGGTTTTTAAGTCTAAGACTAGATTTCATAGCAATGGAAACTAAAATGATGAACTTTGTAAAAGAGAGGGTCAAACGATGACTTAAGACAACAATAAAAACAAAAAAAAACCCAAAACTCAAACATATATGTCCTTTGCCCCTAGTGTCATTGTAACATAGGTTGTACAAAATTTTGGAAAACTTTTTGTATGGTTTAATAAGTATTTCTTCATGTTAGTGAATCTTCTTTCTGCACAGCGAAGTTAGGCAGCTCAAGTTTAACCAGGATGATTGAATACGGTAAAGGAACCGGCAGTATTTGCCAAAACAGGGTATGAGACTCTCCTCCCCTGGAAGTGCTCCAGTAGTGCTCCATATGTGGTGGTTCAGATTTAGTAACCTGTTCATTAGAGAATTAAACATGTTGAAGAAAAACCAAGTTTAGCCATCTGCCTTCTCACATCCACCAAACTGAAGGGTTTACCTACTTTTCTGTTTACCACTCTAGCACTAGATCTGACAAAAAGTGTGAAAATTTGCTCTAAGGCAGAAAACACGCTTTCCTCCCTCATCATGCCACAGAAAGGGAAAGCAATTTTCCCAAGACAGAAAGAAGATTTTCCTAATACTAATAGCCAGCTATATATATATTTCTTTTCAATAGCACTTGAGCATCATGCTCATGTTCAAAGCCCCTTTCAAAGTGTGAGTCCTGTTCAAGAGATTTTCATGCTACTGTGATGTGCGCAAAGCTACTGCTAGATGTGGATATTTTCTGTTTCATTTTGCTGCATTTTGGCACTGGTTTACCTCAAGCATCAGGCAATATTAAAATAACCTGCATCCCTGGAAATCCAAACCAAAGCAGTGAAAAACATTCAAGACAAACCCAAGTGAAATACAAGAATGCTGGGAATAATATGTGACTTCCAGAGGGCTGAAACTCCAGAAACTAAGTGAGTTTTTGTGCACGTGTGTAAAAACATATCAGTGGCTTTCAAACCATCTAAACATTCAGAGTTGGTGTTCAGACACAGATATTGGGTTGTTTACTCAATAGTGCTATTGCAAAGAATGAAAACTGTGGGGCAGTAAGATCCTCAGCTCCTGCAAATTAGCTTCAGTGATGTCAATTTAGATTCGAAGAATGGAATTCGTCTGACACAATGCCTTTATGTTTTTGATGTAAACTTTGTGATTTGAGCTAGCTGTATTTGAAATGATTCATCTCACCATAACGTAGCAGTCTGAAATATCTTCCACTGGCTATTTCTGTCCACTGAGTACAAAGGGAGAAGAAGTTGACTGTCTCATACATAGTATTAGTATAGTATAGATATCTATATTGTGGATAGTAAATGTTACATGAGATATTTTCAACACTGATTGTCATTTTCCATAAAAATTGAGAAGAAATTCTCCTTGCCTTGGGTATTTTTAAGAACTCCATAAACACACTGAAGATGCAGGGACATCAGCATTCTTGTCAGATAGTTTGAACCTTTGCTGTACTGTGTATAGTGTCTTAAGCCACAGAAGACCATACGTTGTCAGACTAATGTAGATGCCAAACCTGAAGTGCTTTAAAGGGTCTTGATTTAGAAAGCAAGATCCCCAACCTGCCAAACTCTTCATGCTGTGTTTCAAGGTAGAAACCAAGCCAAAAGCATTAGGCACTGTAGGGCTTGTAGCAAGAAAGAAGCTGAATGATAGGATCTGCATATAATGTGAGCTGAGGAATGCCGATTTTGGGGAATGACACACAAATTTCAGTACTAGACAGCTCCATGCTACTGAGGCTTAAATAGGTACATGTGTAGCTAGTAGCAGAAGTGTAGACATAGAGAGGCCTTCCCTGGTGGACATAGGAGTGTCCAGAAAAATTAGATATCTAGCTGTGAGTAGCAATTTTAAGAACGCACATCTTGAATTTTAGCATTCAAAATAATAGCTACTTCCTTTGCCAGTCCAGGCCTAAAGACTTGTACCTTTCTGGAAATGTGTAACAAAATCTGCATACAGAGCTGGGCTCCAGCAAACCTGTACCGCCGGTAGTTTGTACCTTCAATCTCTGCCTTTCAAGCCTCAGTGATGCCATCTTTGAAGTCAAGGAGAATTTTGCTATTGACCTCAGTCAGATTGAGATCAATGGGAATGAGCCCTTAGGTAAATATGCCCAGGCACATTAATCAAAGGTGTGTTTGTTTCCTTAATGACATATTGGATCCAGCAGAACAGAAGATTTCAGACTGTTTCAATAGCAGGAAGGAGGCCTTCAGTATGCAGTTTTAAAGTCAGACTTCAAAGTTAATTTGCAGTTGTCTAAACAGCCTCTATGTGTGCGTCTTAAATTGTTGGGTTTGAATGCAAAGGTCACCTCAGAGATGTGTAAATTTCTACTGAATTTCTCTTTTGTGACTTTTTTTTGGTCCTGTGTCTCTGTGGAGCTCCAATTACCTTTCACAGCACTAGTGATGCAGACAAACTAAACCAGCTGTGTCGTTGCTAGAGGTATAAGCATTATTAGCTAATTTTCTGACAGATTTTCCTCCATCTCCTTACCAGTTTAATCTAAAATCTCCTTATTTTTATACTCAAGCAGTCTATTGATGAGCATGACAGCATTAAATCATGTCAAATGAGTAATCAACAAAAAAATATCAGTTTTTGGTAATATCTCATTGGGATACAATTAAACAGGCCTTAAAAACAGAAATAAAAAGATGTTTTCAATAACATTTTCACTTTTTGAAATAACTCTATTTCTTAGTAATAAAAAAATCACTTGAGATGCTTTCATAATGCACATTTTTTTTGCTAAAGGCGAGGCCCTGATGAGCCATTCATCATAAACAGCAAAGCAGGGCTATGCATATTATATAATGTAGATTTTGTAGCACAGGCACACACCTGTACATACATACATACATACACACAAATACTGCAGCTTTTTTATCCTCTTTACCCATCCAAGGGAAATCCTCTCATAGATACAGTGTCCTAAAGGGAAGAAGAAACAAAAATGAAACCATACTGAAAAGCTTTTACCTTTTTATTACTGGTGCCTTTACATTAATACTGCTGTTTTGTGCTGAGAAAACCAATCTGTTACACGTAAGGTAACTGTAATATACAACATAGAAATGAAGTCTAAGTTAATTACAACAAAGAGCTACAAAAAAATTTCGTAGGAAAGAAGTCACCTAACATTGCAACTGTGCTTGCAACAAATCACTTCCTTACTGCAGGACTATGCACATTGTGAACCATGGTTATTTACATGTCCCTTACAACCATTAACAACAGAAGGGCTAAAATCAGTCTAAAAAGTTCCGGAACATCACTATATACTGTACAATCCTCAAAAATAATTTATTACACTGTTTCTAAAAAAAGGTACTATTTTGTTTTGTTTTCTTGTGTTTTCCTTGTGTTTTTCAGAATGCACAACATGTGCAAAATTTTGCCTAACAGTCTAAAAACTCAAAAACTGAACCGCAAGTCACAATCACAGGGATGAAGTGGTTGAGTCCAGAACTTCCCTTCCATTGCAGACGGTGGGTACATACATACTAGCAGATGCTGAAAGAGAAAGAGAGGGGAAAATCAGACAATTTCAGGGGTGGGAAAAGTGCCCCAGCAACATCCAGATTCTGGTTTGTTATTATCTGGATTATCTCACCTAGTCTAACTGAGATGTCTAATAAAGAATCACTGCAGATGTCTGTGTCAGCAGTGCAGCTGATACAGGTACTACTCACACCTCTGCAAAAAAAGTCAGAGAGGGGCTGCAGCATCTCTTGGAGGAACCTGATTGCTCTTTGCTAACTATTCAGAGAGGCTAAGTAGGATGATGAAACATCTCCAAGAGTATCAATTAAAATGCGTACTTTTTGGGGGATAATTCTAGCCCAAAATGTCTCACTTTGTTGGATTTTGTGCAGTAGTGTGAGATAATTTAGCTGGAGTGGCATTAAGATACCTTAATAGAATAAAAATTGAATCTTTGATTTTTTCATGAAATGGTATGAAATGCTAAGGTCAGAGTCTGCAAGCTTTCCTGAACTGGGATAGACATTCCTGAAACAAAATGCATACATTTTTTTTAATTTAATAGAGAATCCATTTCTGCACATTAGAACTGTGTTGACATACTTTTTAATTTTTAAAAATTATACACGTGATTGAAGAAATTGTTGAATATCTGTGAATTTGCAAACAACATTATTTCTCACCTAATCCCAGAATATTTTCTGGCCAATAATCCTATTGACCTCTAGAACCTCTGGATCAGGATAAAATATGACTCCAGAGGTGAGGGTCAGATTCTGATACCCTTGTCTACATTGCCTAATATTTTATACGCAAGTATTTCCATTGCCTCAGTGATATGACAATGTGACGCTGATTATGAGAATCCAGTTCTAAATGCATTTATATACTGATTGTAGAATATAGCATTATTATGCTAAAGTCTCATGGATTTAAATTTAAAAACAAACTGGTCTGTCTATCTTTGTTAAAATTATCTATTGGGCATCAGGAATGTGCTTTCAGATACTTCGTGACATCCCTGTTCACAGCTCCATAAAGCTGTTTGCTGAAAGATACATTAGGTTAATGATAACGGTGACCCAGAGAAATATGATGTCTTCATCAAAGAAAACACACAGCAAACAATGACTTAGTCAATGTAATCATCCAGTGTAAAAAGTAGTTTATGCAGCTGACAAGGACGTGGTCAGTCTCCCAAAACTGGTGCTGGCTACCATTTCGGTTGCAGACCAATTCTCAGCACCACTTGCAAGACAAATTCCTCTTTCTTCAAATCAGCTACTATTTCAAGCTACTATTTCAAATTCCTTCTTTGGGTGAATAAATATTTAATGGAAACAGAACAACTTTAACAAGAGAAATTTAGAGGCACCCTCACACTAAAGTGTTAAGCAGAGGGTAGAGAATATTCCTGATAAACACGAGAGCTAAGGATGAGTCCCTGCTCTGAATTAGGTAGCGCGAGCTTGATATTGCACAACCTCAATATGTTGAGATCAGTTATTTGCAGGTAGAAGGGCAACAAATCTAAGATTTCGTGAAAATTAACTATCAGGTTTTATGTTCAGTTTTAAACTGACTATAATCTGGCAACACATTAACTTGATAATTTTATCATTACTACTACTACTGCTACTGCTACTACTGCTACTAGTAGTAGTATTACTTTTTGTTGTCAAATTGAAAAATCAGTACCGCTTAGGAGACCTGATTCAAATCCCTATCCTACTGCAGTGTGACTAGGGGCAAAAGCATTTAGTTTCTATGTACATCTATCACCCACCCAGAACTTTGTTAGCTTCAGGGGTTCTGTGAAGTTCAACACTGTGAAGACTATACATAGCTCAAATACTGCAGTAAGTGGGTCAGGAGGATGCCAAAGCTAGACAGAGAATATGGTGATAAGCAAGAAAAAAGCACTCTTGCCTTTTCAGTTCCCAGGCTTTCTTTAACAGCACATCTCTCTCTCATAATACTGAGAGGTAGAAATTAACTCTGCTGAGTGGAGGAAAATGTTCACGCAAAGTATCCAGCTCTATCTGTTGGCTCAACAAAAGATCTTATTTTTCCTTACCTCTTGGCAATGTTAAATATCAACCCTGAGTTTCACATCACGTCTTACAGCAGCAGCCAAATGAAGGATTGCAAGAGCTATTAGAGACACCTCACCTCTGTTTTGCCCTTGTGTTTATGCCAAAAAAAAAAAAAAAAGTGTGACATGAGCAGCAATCTTGATTTGGCTGCAGTTCTTGCTTTCCTCTCATTTTGCTCAGAAAATCCTGGGCACAGAACCAGAGTTAAGATCTCAGCACTGCTGTGGGCACCTTGCAGCATATCTGCACAGCCAGGAACAGTCAGACTCCAACTTGCTGTACTGAGTGCCACTTCCGCTACTCATGCTCACAGCTGGACAGCTGCAAATTAATTGTGTATAAAAGCTGTACAGCTACACTAGTTTGGAGCTAGGATTGGGAAAATAAGAGAGTATACCAGCTTGGCTATAAATAGTAGCTTTAATTCTTTTTCTGACCCCTAAGGAGCACTTCTGGAGGAGCTCACATCTGTGTGCAGCTGTCCATGTGGATATAATACGGATGAATGACACACACCTTCTGGGTGTAAAAGCTCAGCCTGAATCATGTAGGTGCTTAAATCAGTGCTGAGCAATTTTGGAATTGTGGTGCTCCTACCTCCTGGGAATACCTCTGCCAGGCTGTAAACCAGGCCATAGGAGAAACAGGGAAATATCCTGATGAGGAGACACATTGCTGAGGAAATAAAATTTATAGAGCACAAAGGTGCATTTTCAGATGCAATAAATGTGTATGGTTACATACATTCTAAGATTTGTCATGCACTTAGGCGCCTATATGTCCTGTCTCTCTTCAGCTTGGATCTATATTCTTTTGTAGTCCAAACTTCAGCTGTCAAAACGAACAAAGCTCAGTTCCTTTATAGCAGGTTTTCTCCCTTAGCAGTCGAATATTTACCTCTACTGTTTTTTGCAGAGCATGCAGTAGAGACGGGGAGCTGTGTTCAGATGAACTACTTCAGGTGCTTAGTTTAGTTACCAAGCTGCAGCTAAAGAGGCTGAGCAGAGACTCAGACCCTCCTTCCACCACTCAATGTAGAGATATAGTCTTGATGCGTCTCTGGAGCTAACACTCTTAGTCCTGCTTGTTACCATATTGAGCTTCCCTGACCTTTTCTCACAGTGCTCAGCTGGTCTTCATGGTTCAAGGTGACATGTATAAAACCATCTGTGGGTAACTTGGTGTTCATTACTCATAAGAGCATCTCAGAGCATTAATGAATGAGACAGCAAGGAGGTGGTGGCAGCCTTGAAATGCAGCAGAGATGGGAATTCATCAAGGTAGGAAACACACTGCCTGTTGGAGTAATGGAGCTTCTAGAGGGAAACTCCTGCCTGTATGGTAATGAATAAGAATTGGTTTTTCAGTTATCTCTGTTACTAGAATAATCTCCAGCTAATTTTGATCAGCCTCCATTAAGTAGCTTGTGACTGATGAAAACACCATCAAGGCCAAAAGGAAAACAAGCCATCAGTCTCAGGGCTGATAAGATGAATGTATTTTATATATATATATATATATATATATATATATATATATATATATATGTATTTAAATATACTATGTGGTGATTGATGTTTTCTCATGTTCTCTTGCTGCCACTGAGAGAATATTCCCTGTGATGAATGGGGTGCACATTGAAAGAGGATTATAGTAGGCATAGAAAAGGCCATAATGCAGATTAGAAGCAATTTGGATGACAACCCTTTTGGAGATTTATGAATGATTGAAGAGTTGAAATAACATTAAAAGAAAATGTATTCAAAATCATCTACAAATAAATAGAAGGGAATGAGGGAAAGTTTGCCTTCTTAAAAATATGGTTCTATGATAGTGGATTCTCGCTGTTATTTTGCTAAAGTAATCTTCCTAGAAGGGAGCAGCTGGGCTTCTTCTATTGTATGCAACAGACCTTTTAGTCTCTCTTTCAGGTCTTTCTAGTCTCTTTCCAAGGCCTGAAAAGACCAACAGAGATGAGCATCTTAGTTTCAGTTAATTGTAAGCAGGGGAAGTAAACGATAGTTCTAAATGAATTTGCAAGGTGTTATAAGGATAGATTTTTAGGCTTTCCTTAATGTCTTAAAGATTTTCACAAACCTTAAAAGTAGGCTTTCAATTTAAAGCTATGTACTGAGATTGTCTTTCAGTTGCATGCATGCACACACACACACACACACACACACACACACACACACACACACACACATTATCCAGCGACTGTAATACAAACAAAAATATAATTCCAAAATGCAATCCTGTATGAAAGTGTCCTTGAATCAAAACGGTTTCTGATTTAGCTTATTGCATAGTGTAAGGGATAAATATTGGAAAGAGGGATTCATCCAATGTTTATAGAGGATGAAAATAATCATATGAGACTTACCACTTTGTCTAAAGGATTATTGGGAATTCACGGTTCTTGCAAATCCAGCCCTTTCGGGAGTGCTGTGCACTTCTGACACTTTGGGCTGTCTCACCTGTCTTGGTTTAAGTTCTCCAAAATAGCAATGTGATTTTGCTTTCTGGCATCAGATGTGGATGCAATTCTCACTCTGATGAGATGTGGGACATGTAGAGCCACACAGCTGATCCCTTCTTAAGGGATCCGGAGCACTCACGGCTTTTTGGTTGGGAGAAGCAAAAAAGGCTAGTCGCCTCTTCCTCCTAATTTCTGTCAATCTGAGGGTATAGCAGGGTCCTCAGTTCCTTCCCAACCTGAGGTGTCAAACATTTTCAGTCAATTTTGAAATTTAGGTTACATTTTAATGCCTGAGGCTAGGTCAGTGTCATCTTCCTAATAAACCTTGCTCTGTCTCCCCATTTTCCTCTGTTTCTTATTCTTTACCTCTCTCTAATTGTGGCATGCTTTTTCAATTAGCCTTCCAGGTTAGACATACTGTCTGCAGACCTCTGTGAACAAGGTGCTGTGTGCTCCCATCTTTGACAAGTTTAGCTTAACAAGGAAAAAATATACAAATCTCTGAACAATGTATGTAAAAAAAGACTGACAATCCCAAAACAAAATCACGGACATGACTCCGCTTGGGATGAAGAAACGGAAGAAACGGAAGATGAGGGAAAGGAGTAGAGTAGAGAAGATGAACTGACCTTGCAGTGGCATGCTGATTGCATCTCTAGGCTGTGACTTTTCCAAAGGGCACTGCTCGTGCTCAGTGCTTAGAAACAGTTACAGCATCCCTCTTATGCATTTGGTGAAGACTTAGAGCCTAGGCAGTGACATCCATTGAGTGTGCGCTGTGCGGTGTCCCAGGATATGACAGCATGTCATTTTGACAGGAATACTCCAGGGCAATCTGCTCCTTCCTCTGCTATGAAGGTGACGGTGGGAGACAGGGTTTTGCACAGTACAGGCCTGAGTCAGAGGCTGCTGAAAGCTTTCTGCTGAGTTTAATGAGATTCATAGTGGGCTCTGAGCTGAATCCCACATAAGGGGAACAAGTTTTTGTTTCCAGACACAAATGAAGTGATGCTTCCATGGGGTGCATAACCTGGCTTGCAGAAAGCCTTTTACTGCTGACAAGAAAAACCTCTTTTGACTTTACCCAAACTCACCACAACCCCATGTCCTTATAGAAAGGTGACAGTTTTGTTACTTACACTGTGAGTACGTGGTCCCAGTCCCACTGACGCTGAACCTGTTGAGATGGAGTCTGTGAGTGACCACATTCTTCTGGGGCTGGAAGAGGATGATGTGCACCTTGGGTGCGAACAAACAGCCCAGCACAACAAAGCCGCTCAGACTCACAGAGATACACATGGTGGTGGTCTGTACCTAGGAGAGAGCGGGCACAAAGTGCTGTATTTCAGCATGAAAAGCTCTAAAATACAGAACATTAGAAGCATCATCATACAGCAGCAAGAACCACAACCTTCATGTGGTTCCTACATCTGCTGTTTGTGTTGAACATCTCTGTATTTCATCCCTATCTTCTGCAAGCCTGGGATCATGCAGCTGAGGTGTGTGATGCTGATGGTGCCCTGTTGCCCAGCATCTAAGGAGGTGCTGGACTGAGTGAGTTCTCTCGTATTGTATCACAGGAAGGATAGTTCTGCTCTCTCTCCCTCCCACCCCATTCTCCTTAAATCGATCAGGAAGTCCTCTGTAAAGTTGGTCATGCATCAACTGGACAAAGCAAGATGCATTGGAAACTGGGTTGTAGGTACTGTGCTTTATGAAGGGTTATGTTAGATGCCTCATACAAGGCACTATTTGAAACCCTGTTTACCCTCTGGCCTCAATCCCATTCAGAGAACCTCAATAATTACCTGCACAGACATAGGTGTGATTTTGAGTAAACACAAGAGCTTACTTCTGCTGGTGACATTTGCCAGATGGTCTCAAGAGTGCACTGACTTTGAGACAGAGCTCCTTAGGCTGAGAAACAAATTGCTTGCAAGGTTACAGGATTCTGGAACAGTTGTCACTGGGACATTTGCTAGTGCAACTTCACTGGCATTGTCTATCTTTCTTCCTGTTTTTTTGCTCATATAACTAGGTGCCAGTTTACTACCTCATTTTCAGTTTATATTCTTTTCTTCCTAGCCAATTCATTAATTAAGATGTTGAATTAAACTGCCTTAAACTCTCCTGCTTAATCTGAACGATTATACATCCATGGCTCACTTTGCGTTAGTTACACTCCTGCAGTCCTTGGAGATTAGCCTTCTTCCACGGGAATGCTTCTCACATCTCCTTGTCAGAAATGATTGTTGCAAAATGAAAATTAGAGCAGTGAATGGATTTTGTTGCTTTATGTTTACACAGAGCACCAAGTGCTTTGTCAGCAATGACTATAATTAATGTATTCATATGATTAATAATCACTCTACCAAAGGAGCGTGTGACAAGCTCCCTGAAAAGGTGCTTTGCTCTCACAGGGTGAGGGATCATGGCAGACCCTACAAAGACAGTGTGCGAAAGGGTCACATTTATGTTTCCAACCGAACTTTCTCCGTCACATGTCTACATTTAGTCCAAAAGCCTCTGCAGTCAGTCTTGCATGGGTCTCAAACCGGGCTGTACACAGGTAAAATAGAATCAGGAGTTTCCTTGTAAAAATAGAGAAATCCAAGGGAGTAGTTTCAATTTAAGTTTTCTTCACTTACAATGCCGTCCTCTCCAGCCTGTCTGCTATGGTATGTGCCTCCAGGAGCAGCTCAGCTGTGCTGACACAACTTGTATGCTCACTCAGTGAAATCATTTAGGCTAAAAATAGGGTTAAAAATACTTTTAACCCAGACCAGTTCAGTGGTTTGGCATGTAATCTGGCCTCATGGACATCAGTGCTGGTATAGTTGAGGGGCAGCTCTGCCAGGCACAGTGCAATTAATGGGCAGGAGAGTGAACTCCTGAAGCCAAAATATGTTTGAAGAAAATGGCTAAACAGTAGGAAGTTTTGACATTTGATTTTATTAGAACCATTCTAACCAGGTGTTTCCCTTCCTCCATTACCTCTGCATTTCTTAAGCTTTTATCTGTATCTTTGATTCATTCTTCAATGAGATCAATGTAGAATTCCGGGTGAAAATCAATGGCATCAGAGAAATCTGTCCTATCCAACAGATCTCCTTAAAATTTTTGACAGTGCAGCTAACCAAGGCAGCTGACTAACATAGCAGTTTGCATCACAGATTGGGCTCTGCTTCTAGATCTTCTAGATTTTCTGGGAACTTCTGGGATTGCCAGAGGACTTCTGCAAGCTCAGTTAGGAACATCAGGGTGCCTGTTGCTGCCAGAAAAGACTAGCTACCAGAGGCTGTGACTTCTAGCAACTTCTAACAAGCTCTGTCAGCTGTTCTTCATCAGAGGGTGCTTTGAGCTTTTGTTCCATCTGACAGTTCCCTGATCAGGGAAGATGAGGAACCTTTGCAGCAGGTACCAGGGAGAGGTCTATATAAGTGTAGGAACTAAGAGATTTGACAGCTTTCACAGCAGTTTGTGCAGAGGGGCATGGGAAGCTCTGCTGAGGACAGTGTTTGTATATTTAGCAATCGTGTTGGTACCACAGGGTCTCCAGCACCCACTGGAGCAGCTATCCCTGGCACAGTGGAGGACTTGACACAGGCCAAGGTCCTGAAAGAGGATGCAGCTTTGAGGTACCGGGATGACTGGGGCCTCTCGGGGGGGAGGGGTGGTGGAGGGGGGGTGGTTGCCCCATCTGCCAACTCGATCTGCTCTGTAGGGAGGTCTACTGCTTTCCACGGGCTTGTACCCAGGATAGCCTGGAGAGGCTGCCAGTGCTTGTCCAGCCTTGGAATAATAGTCCCTATTGATCTTCCACATGCACATCAGTGCGTGATACAGCCAGCGGAGATGTGGAGTGTACCAAGTGTGACTACACGGCTCTGGGGGTGACTGTCAAGGGCATGGGGGTCAAGGTGGTTTTCTCCTTGAAATCTCTGGTGAGATGGAGGGACTCGAGGAGGACGGGATGTATCCTGCTGGTCAAGTGGTTGCACAACTGGTATTGGCAAGAGGGATTTACCTTTTATGATTACAGGACACTTTTTGAGGAATGAGGATTGCTAGGAAGAGATAGGACTCACATGACGAAGAGGGACAAAAGCATTCGTGACAACAGGTTCGTAAGGAGACCTTTAAACTAGTAATGGCAAAGTAGGGAGATGACGACCCTCAGTCAAGTGAGGAAGTGGTAGACTGGGTTGGCAAGCAAAGAGTGCACTTTGTGATGTGGATGAGAGACCTTTAAATCAACAAAACAGGGCTCTATATACACACAAATAAGGAAGTGTCTACAGGACAGCTTTATGGTGAAGTGTTCATACTTTTTCTGGAAAATCAGTATGACTAGCCTCACTGATGAGCCCGCACATTAATGTGCACAGCACGGGGAAAAATGGAGGGAGTTAGACGTTTGTATGCAGTTGCAGGGCTATGATCTCATTTGTATTACAAATATGATGGGATGGCTCACATGACTGCAGTGCTGCCATGGATGGATACAGGCTCTTTAGGAAGGACAGGCCAGGATGATGATAAGTAGGACTGCAACCCTGGACTTCAGGAGAGTGGACTCTGGCCTCTTTACGGAACTCCTTGGAGGAACCTCATGGCCCTAGAAGGAAGGCAGGTCCAAGCTGGTTAATATTCAAGCACCACTTCCTCCACGCTCAAGATCAGTGCATTCCTAGCAGCAAGAAGTCCAGCAAAGAGGGCAGGAGACCTGCATGGGTGAGCAAGGGGATCCTGGTAAAATTCAAACAGAAGAGGAAAGTATACACAGAATGTGGAAGAGGGGACAGGCTACTTGGGAGGATTGTAAGAACACTGTCAGAGCATGCAGGGATGTGATGAGGAAGGCTAAGGCCCATTTGGAATTAAATCTGGCAAGGGATGTCAAGGACAACAAGAAGGACTTCTTCAAATACATCAGTAGCAAAAGAAAGACTAGGAAGAATGTGGGCCCGCTGCTGAATGGGGTGGGGGCCCTGATGATGAAGGACACAGAGAAAGCAGAATTACTGAATGCCTTCTTTGCTTCAGTCTTTACTGCTAAGAGCAGCCCTCAGTGTCCCAGAGCCTCGAGACACGAGAGAAAGTCTGGAGAAAGGAAGACTTTCCTTTGGTTGAGAAGGATTGAGTTAGAGATCATTTAGGCAACTTGACACCCACAGATCCATGGGCCCCAATTGGATGCACCCATGTGGGCTGAGGGAGCTGGTAGATGTTATTACTAGGCCACTCCATCGTCTTTGAAAGGTAATGGAGAACTGCAGAGGTGCCTGATGACTGGAAGAAAGCCAGTGTCATTCCAGTCTTCAAAAAGAGCAGACGGAGGACCCAGAAAATTACAGGCCAATCAGCCTCACCTCTATCCCTGGTAAGGTGATGGAACAGCTCATTCTGCATGTCATCTCCAGGCATATGGAGGAAAAGAAGGTGATCAAGAGTAGTCAGCATGGATTCACTAAGAGGAAATCCTGCTTAACCAATCTGATAGTCTTCTAGGATGGAAGGACTGGCTGAGTAGACGAGGGGAGAGCAGTGGACGTTGTGTACCTTGGCTTCAGCAAGACTTTCCACACTGTCTCCCATAACATTCTCAAGTAAGCTCAGGAAGAGTGGGTTAGACGAGTGGACAGTGAGGTGGATTGAGAACTGGCTGAAAGGCAGAGCTCAGAGGGTCATCATCAGCAACATGGAGTCTAGTTGGAGGCCTATAGCAAGTGGTGTCCCCAGGGCTCAGGACTGGGTCCAGTCTTGTTCAACTTATCAGTGCCCTGGATGAAGGGACAAAGTGCCTACTCACCAAGTTTGCTGATGATACCAAGCTGGGAGGAGTGGCTGATAACACCAGAGGGCTGTGCTGCCATTCAGAGAGACCTGGCCAGGCTGGAGAGCTGGGCAGAGAGGAACCTCCTGAGGTTCAACAAGGGCAAGTGCAGAGTCCTGCAGCTAGGGAGAAATAACCCTAGGCACCAGTACAAGGTGGGGGCTGACCTGCTGGAGAGCAGCTCTGCAGAGAAGGACCTGGGAGTGCTGGTGGATGACAAGCTGACCACGAGCCCAATGTGCCCTTGTGGCCAAGAAGGCCAATGGTCTCCTGGGGTGCATTGGGAAGAGTGTTGCCAGCAGGTTGAGGGAGGTGATTCTGCACTTCTACTCAGCCCTGGCGAGGCCTCATCTTGAGTACTGTGTCCAGTCCTGGGCTCCTCACTACAAGAGAGACATGGAGCTCCTGGAGAGAGTCCAGCATAGGGCTACGAAGATGATCAGAGGGCTGGAGCACCTGCCCTCTGAGGAACAGCTGCAAGAGCTGGGCCTGTTCAGCCTGGGGAGGAGAAGACTGTGGGGGGATCTTATCAATATCTATAAGTACCTGAAGGGAGGGTGTCAAAGGGATGGGGCCAAACTCTTATCAGTAGTGCCAAATGACAGCACAGGAGGCAATGGGCAGAAGCTGAAACACAGGAAGTGTATTTCAGTGCCTGAATATAAGGAAGAACTTTCCTGTGAGAGTGATAGAGCACTGGCAGAGGTTGCCCAGAGAGGTTGTGGAGTCTCCTCTAGTCCCTGGGGGCTGGACTAGATGATCTCCAGAGGTCCCTTCCAACCTCAACCATTCTGTAATTCTGTGAAATGTGGTGGGTATTTGCTACAGACCACCTTATTGAGTGGATGGGGCCTTCTTCAAATGCTTGGAAGAAGTCTCATGTTGACAGGCCCTAGTCCCCCTAGAGGCTTTTAACCACCCAGCTTTCTACTGTATGGAAAACAGAGAGGGGCACAAACTATTGAAGAGGTTCCTGAAGAACACTGATAATGACTTCCTGACACAGGTAACCAAGGAGATGGAAAAGAGAACTTAGGCTGTATCTCATACTTACAAATAAGGAAGGACTGATTGGGAATGGAAAGACTGGGGACATCCGTGAATGCAGCAACCATGGGATGGTAGAGTTCAGGATACTGAGAGGAAGGAACAAGCCAAAAAGCAAGATTTGCTTTTTGCTCATGACCCTGGACTTGAGGAGAGCAGACTTTGGCCTATTCAGGAATCTACTTGGAAAAATCCCATAGGTTATGGATCTGAAGAGATGGAAAGTACAGGAGGGCTGGTTGATTTTCAAGGATCAAATCTTTCAAGGAGTGAAACAAAGATGTCAGGAGACCTTCATGGATGAAAGATGCTTCCTGCTTGTTAGTGATCTAGATGATAGGATAGAGTGCACTCTTGGCAAGTTTGAAGATGATACCAGACTAGGAGGAGTGACTGACACATCAGAAGGGACTGCCATTCACAGGGACTTTGACAGGCTGGAGAAATGGGCAAATAAGAATCTCATGTATTTCAAACAAAGGGAAATGTCAAGTCCTGCATCTTAGGAGAAATAACCCCACACTGCAGTACAGGCTGGTGTAGACTGCTGGAAAGCAGCTCTGTGGAAAAGCACCTGAGGGTCCTGGTGGACCTGGTGGTTGATCATGAACCAGCAGTGTGCCCTTCAGGCAAAGAAGGTCGATGGTATCTGAGTCTGCATTAGGCAGAGCACTGCCAGCAGGTTAAGGAGGTGACCCTCCCCTTCCACTCAGCCCTGGTGAGGCCGTATCTAGAGTGTAGGATCCAGTGCTGGAATTCCCTGTACAAGATAAAGATCTACTGGAGGGAGTCTAGTGAAAGGCCATAAAGACGATTAAGGAACTGGAGCATCTCTCATATAAGTAAAGTTTGAGAGAGCTGGGACTGTTCAACCTGGAGAAGAGGAGAAGAGAAGGCAGAAGGCTTTTTTTTTTTTTTTTTTTTTTTTTTTTTTTTTTTTTTTTTTACTCTAAGGGTGTACACCATAAACAGTTCCAGGAATAGAGAAAACCTTAATTAACTAGGTTTGTTTGATGGGTGAATCTGTAAGACATACAGTGATATGCTATCTCAACATTTCTAGTATGCATTTTGGCATCTTTTGTAGAAAGTCCATACAGAGACATTGCCATATCCATATTGGTAGGGATGAATGCTATGTTTTACTGTGTCCCCTGCCCCACCTAACTACATTTCTCAGGAGCCTCCCTCTCTTTTCAGAAAGGTGATAAAATCTTAATGATAAAATCTTGAGCCTGGCAAATTTACTTTTTTTTCATTGACACTGTGATGCTTTTTTTGCTGTTGAGGCCACCAGAATTGGCATACATTAGGATGGCATAGGTTAGTTCATAGTCAGCTTGTGAAGCTGAAATAAAGTCCACTAAATCTGGGCTTTTCAGAGGAATCCCAAAAGAGTAGACATCTAGGATGGGATTTTCAAAAAGCTCCTAAACACAGGATGAGTCATGAATGTATCAGAAAAAGAATTAAATTAATTTTCTGTCAACTCAATATGACTCGAGTTGCTACCTTATGCACTTCAGAAGCTTACATTTAAGTTCAGTTAAAGGAACTTCTGAAAAGCCCACTTACAGAAGATAAGGCTGAAAAATGCTGCTTGAGCAGTCAAGTCATACTCCTCTTGGCCATCAGTGGCTGTGCAGCCCACTCCTGTGATTGTCTGCACCAACATTATTGGACCAACTTTATTGGACCAACATTATTGCACCAACCTCCTCCTCTGTCTATCTTCTTGATTACTTTGAGTGTCAGGAACTTTTCCCCTGTGCCTGCCTTAAACTTTTCCTTCATTAGCCTCAAGCCATTACTTACCATCCTAACTTCTCCTGAAACCGAATAATTCCTTTCTTTTTTTTTGTTGCCTTGAAATTATTTATAGTCTGTGATCATGTATTCCTGGGTTTACTCTCGTCTGGGCTAAATATATTTACCTCTTTTAGTATCACTCTCTGTGTCTTACTGTGTCATTTGTTATCCATCCCTGTTTTCTTGAGGTTCTCAGTACCTTTCCTAGGCTGAGAAAAATAGTACTAAACATAGTATTCCAAGGTGGTCACACTAAAAGTACATTAAGTGACATTATCAGCCCCCCAGTTTTATATGCTATTTCATGTGCATACTATAAAACAGGCCCTAGGTTAGTCTACTACATTGTTCCTGGGCAGGAAGGTGACAATTCAGTACAAACTGCCATAAGGGCCAACTGTAAAAGTCACTTCTCACATCAAAATGAATGTGAGGTTTCCAGTGGAGCATATTATAATTTCTTTCTGAGACAATTTTTTTCCGTCCAAAATATAATTTTATTGAACCTGAAGCTTTTCATCAGTATTTTAGAACTTAATCAATTTAATTGGTTTTGTTTGAAGCATACTGCTGAAGGCCAACTGATTCTTTTGCTCAGTTACAGATGTATTTTATCTCATACAAAGTGGAGAAAGATTAAGAGTTGTATATTAAAGCATAATATTTATTGAGAATACTTCTTTAAGAACTGTTTTAGAGGGAATTTTGAAATTATTTCCATTTTTTTTGTTTGGAATAAAATACTGTTTGAATGGCAGGTTCTTTTGCTGGAATGGACTAGTTGGTTAAGTTTTTCATTTAAGGCCTGCCTCCTCCAAATAACTCATAATGACTCATAACTCATGACCTACTAGCTTTTTCTGTTATAATAGGATTTCATATACTGATGTACTTCATATACTGATGTACCAGCATGAATATTTCATCCATGTGCTCTGCCTCTGTCACAATTAAACCTAACATATAGCACTAATCCCCTCCACCTCTAGCTATACATGCAGAGTTCAAAATGAGACCATTTTAGAAGTAAAGTGAAATTTTGGCAATATGCTTAGATGAGCACTAACATTGAAACAGTTTGTTTGCAAAGGATACAGGGGACCAAAGAACAAAAGAAACTTTTAGTAAATGATGACAGGGTTCTCTGCAGTGATGAACACAATTTATGGAAACACATATCCAAAGACTTACTCTGTAGTCACTGGATGTCACATAAAATATTGGGAGAAAGGCCAGCCAAATGATGCACGTTGTGTACATTGTGAAACCGATAAACTTGGCTTCGTTGAAGTTCTCTGGGCATTTCCTTGTTTTGAAGGCATATACAGTGCATAAGACTACGAGGATTACGTCATATGTTAAGGAGATTAACATACTGGAATCTTTGACATTGCATTTCAATATGACAGTCTCTCTCTTCTCGGGAAGAGTGTACCGCCTGGTGCCAGGGGACTCCAAGATAAGCCACACAGACACCACCACAATCTGTACCAAAATGAGACTCAGGCAGATGAAGACCTGAGAGCTTGGGCTGATGAACTTAGGCCTTTGAGCACCGTTCTTTACACCATCAAATATTCTGGCTATGCAGTTTGTTTTAGTCAGGAGGGCAGAGTAGCAGACGGCAAAGGAACTTCCTAGCCCCAGACGGCGCAGGGTGCAGATAGCTGGCGAGGGCTTGGCTATGAAGAAGAAGGTCATGCTATAAGACAGGAAGACCCCGAAGAGCAATATGTAGCACAGTTCACGGCCAGAAGCTTTGACCAGGGGGGTATTGTTGTGCTTGATAAACACTCCAATGACCATAAAAGTACAAATAAAGCCCAGGCATGCAATTGTAACAGGACCTATTGCCCAAGCATCTTCCCACTTGATGTAATCTTCTGGTAAGTCGTAACAGCCAGTCAGGTCGGCTGTGGGCCATTTTCCAGGCCCACAGTCTGCACAGGTAAATTCATCAGCCAAGTACTCATAGGTTTCACAAGGAATACAGATCCAACAGCAGACGTCTCCTGGTTGCATATTCTTCATCTCATTAGGAGCACAGGGATCACTACACTGGGAAATGGGGACAGAGCTCTTGGACCAGTGGATAGAGTCTACTTCTAGCGACAAGGTCTCTGCCCAGTGACCAACCTTCACGTAAGAATATTTGCCTCCAGTGTACTGGAAATTGAACACATTGTATCGGCCTATCCCATCTCCATAGGCATCAAATTTGACCATACTGTCTGCAGCGTTGGGAGGATTGAATGGAGCTGTGAAAAACAGAAACAGAACATCATTATCAAAACAGTAGATGATTTTTTTTCTTCCCTTTAGCAAGCACAGCCATTTGACAGCTTCTAGAATCCAGTTCATGGGTCAAAAGAGAGGTCTGTATCTAACTCAATAATTTTGAAATGTTTTAGTCTTGTTTGAACTTGGAAGAAGAAAAGAACTTAAATAATAGAACTCCACCTCATGAGAAACATTTGGAAGTGTAGAAAGTTATGGTAGAGTACCTCTTTATTTTTACCCTGCATATACAGGAGTTCTCCTATTATCTCCCCCTGAATGTGCAATCACAACCTGTCACATTTTCGCTTGAAAGAAAGAGAGGTCTGGGTATAAATGAGACTCACTGTTATTTGGTGAAATTCAGCTATCACAATATAAGGAATTTTAAGTAGTCAGATCCATAAACATGAGTATGAGGCTGATAGTCTGGAATGAAGCTGAAAAGAGGATTAATTCAGAGCCTAATGGAGAAGTAACTATGAAGTCCTCAATAGTTTCTTAAAGACTATGTCTTTTTATCTGCTTCCTATGTTCTAAAAACTTTAGCCTACCTTCTACTTCACTTCAATTTTTATCAGTTTTACCAGTTTTGACATTTCTTGTCTTGTTTCAGCTTCCCAGCCTTTGCTGCTTTGGTCCTATGTCTTATTTGGGGAATACATAAAAAAAACCCACAGCCTGGATCTGTGACCTTCCATGGGAAATCAATATTGTAACACTTTCAACAGTTAAGCTCTGGACAATTTTTATTTTTCCTCCAGCTGAAGTTCATGCAGGGAGTGAAGAATTATTAAAAATGTAGGAGGAAATTGCATTTCCCATGTGATTTATTGGCCATTTGCTGTAGCATCAAAGGTGAACAGCTTTGTAGGCAGGAAGCACTTTTTTTTTTTTTTTTTTTTTTTTTTTTTTTTTTGTCACTGATGAGCAATAAAGGTGATTTCATTCCCTTTGTCTTTAGTTAAAGAAATTATTCCACTGCCAATGCTGGAATAAATCTTTTTCCCCACACTTGTGCCTATTCTGTGCTTTAGCATCAGCAGTGCCTTGTAAGGATGTAATATCTTCCTCTGCTTCAACTTCTAGATACTTTGGATTTCTTGCAGTGGATTTATTTAACATCTATAAAGCACTGGGGCCAAATTCTCTCACCTTTATCCTGGCAGAGTGTTATCTCACTTTGCAGTATTCCCACTAATGCCAGCAAAAGGAACAGTGAGTTTTGGCACAGAAGCACTGATGGAAGGGGGGATATATGATCTGCACCTCCTCGGCAGCTGGGCTTGGAGGTACATTTCTTCTGCTGCTTTCTAACCTTAGGCCAAGGTAGGAAGATTTCTGCTTACCAACAGTCGTTTCTGGTATTGAGCCAAGACTACCTGTTTTTGTCTCTGTCCTTTACTGCACTTAACCCCCTCACCTGAGTCCAGTACAGTGGCAGACAGCCCTGGTTTGTGGGATTACAGGCAAGGTCTGGGTAATCCAGGAATATGAAAGGGGATTATTTTTCTTTCTTCTTTACCATTGACATCTAGTCCAGCAAGTCTAGCCCACAGTCTAGCCCAAAAGACCCAGTGCACGAAACCTAAAGGCAGCACAATATTCCCCTAAATGGTCAATCTTCTTGGAAATAACATGCTCAAAATTAAGCAAGTAGATAAATTCAAAATATAGGTCAAAAAATATTAAACAGCTTCCCTTCTCTCCCGCCTCCTTCTAACACACAGGCATGCAAGCTCTCTCAGCCAGAAGCAGCATTAAAATGAAATCATAATGCAGCACTTAACAGTTCCTCAATAATATGTTGTCATTGCCAGTGTCTTATTTCATTATTCTTAACACTTACATAGTTTGTAAAAGCTGTTAACACAGCAGCTCCATTTTAAGAGCCAATTTATTCCTTTCAGTGTTATACAGGCCACGTCCTGAGGTGTTCTGAGAACCTGTGACTTCCACTGGGTCCACTGGAGCTACAGGTACACAAGACAAATTGCAAACTGGTTGCATGGCTTAACACTCTGCCTTGTGTGTAGTTTCAAATGTGTGATTACCCTGCGCTGCTTGGGTACTGCGCGTAAGACCTGTTTACGTACTTGGTCCTACACTTTGAAGGACTGAATTTGCTGTGTAACACGGATACTAGCTTCTTAGTTCTGATAGAATTTGTATCATTTAAACATGACAAAGTATTTGCCTAGCAGGCAATTTCATATGTTCAGCTTGAAGCTCGTGACTATGTTACCTTCCATTAGGCTGTTTCCACACTACACATGTGAAGAAAAGATTTTTGCAGGACAGCTTGCTTTAAGCATACCACGGCTTGTATAGACTGCAAGACAGCTGGAAACATTCATTTTTAGTTGCTACTGATACAGGAAAATAAATCACACTTTGGATGGGAAGGATGAAGTCATTTAACCAAACAACGATGTATTAGATTATAGTATGGTGAGCCAAAGAATACAAATGAGCCTGCTGGGTGGCAGCAATTAATACTGATTACATATAAAACCACTAAGATATTTTAACTGGTGTTTATCAATGTATTCCAGATCATGTAGCAGTGCTTCAACAAAGTCCTGTTTTCAGAAAGGATGATCTAATAATAACAAAAAGATGCCTATAGGCAATAACGCAAAATCGTAAGGAAATGAGACTTTATTTTCTAGAGTGAAAAGAATCATTTTTGCATAATGACAGATGACTTTCTCAGAGGTGAAATGTCAGGCCACATTATAAATCCTCAGTGAGAATTTTTTCATATTTTAATTTCAGTTTTGTGGGTAAACCTAAAATCTTTAAACAAGTGTTTCTGGTGGATCTTTTTTGGAGTTCTAACTAAGCTCTTTTGAATTTGTCCCTTGAGAGGTAAGAAACATGACTCTCTGGGTATATCTGTGCAGTTAGCTAAGAAGCTATCCAAATTACAAGAAAAACTTTGTCTCCTTTGAACAGTGTCTGCACCTCCTCCTTCCCTTGTACTTCATGAATTGGATTAGCCTATTGCAAAGCAATTATCCAAGAGAAATTCTGTAAATTCAGTCTAGGAAAAGAAAGGATAATTAAAAGTGATTTAAAGATAAACCAGACATGCTTTGTGCTCAAGCTTGCAGCAGTGTAGCAATGAAGATACAACACTAGTGACTTTTATTAGAATGGGAGAAACTCTCAGCTACTCAAAATGCAGAAGGCAAAAACCTGTGGAGCTATTGTGCTGACAGCCCACCTCTGTCACCTCATGGAAGAAATCCTATCGAGGGGATGATGCCATTGTAGAAGTGGAGAACAAATTCCTTCAGACTCAAGCAGTAAGGGAAAGGGTTTATAGCTTTGTGACTATTTCAGTAGCAGATATTGATCAGAACTTAAAATGTTGTTTTGTAGTTTCTGTACAGTGAATTATGTCATTTTGTTTCCCTCTTCATACAGTGGGATCATCATACCAAACAATGACTAACAATAACTTGCTCATAGAAAACTATTATATTTTTTGCATATATGCTGTTAAAAGCAGGTGAGTTGCTTTCAAGGTGTTAGCAAGGCTATAGCAAAAAAAAAAAATTTTAGAAACTTCTATTATATTTCGTGTCAGTGATATGTAGGTCTTGGTGGCATACAAGAATTCAGAAAGAAAGTCCTAAAAAGAGTTTTTATTTTAAGAGGTGGTATGCAAAATCTTTTTTGATATGTTTTTGATTCCACACATTGGGTTAGGTAGATGAAAAATGTTTCAGAATCTTTTAACCAGTGACGACTTGACGATAAAAGCAAAACAGTTTTAATCCTTAATTAAGCTAGGGGAAACTGTTAAGAGACAAGGCAGCCTAGGAAAAGCAGATGACCTTCAACTTAACTGGCCTGGAATCAGATGTAGTTTTGTTTACCAGTAAAGTCTTTGGGCCAGGAAAGATATTTTGCACACAGACTCTCACATGTGTCTGGCAGAGAACTGAATATACAAATATTGTCTTATAGAAAATAACGTCTGTAACACTTCCTAGTAGGAATACTGACAGGTGCACCTACATCTGAGAACAGTCCTCATATCAAATACAGCACACATCTGCTCTGTGCTTGAAGAATGTGTCCTTTCAAAACGAGGTGGAGATCAGAGGCACAGCTCACCAGCTAGGAGGCAATTCATTAATAACAAGGCAAGCCTGTTACAATGAAAGTGCCGCATTTTTCAGCTCTGTAGTTTCCAAAGCTGTAGGATTTCATGTGGCTCAAAAAGAAATGTAAAAAGGAATATTGTGTGTACTAAGAGAACCTTCTTCTACAGCTTGTTGGCCCCAAAGACTTTCAGCCAGTAGATTATAAGGAGATCATGGGGATTATAAAGAAATGCAAGTGTGAAGAGGGAACAGACTGGAGTTTCTGAAAAGTTGAGTAAAACCTCCTTAGTCTCACTAGATGGTGCTGCAAAAACTCTGAACTTCTGATTTAGGAATGAAAAACACGACATTTGTTTACGTGATGGAAAAATATAGTTATTTTTAAATGCTCCCTACTTCTTCCTGTTACATATTCTGGGCAATGCCTTATTAAAGTAGTGTAAGGAAGAGCCTTAATAATAATATAACAACAGGATATGGTGTGTTTGTCCAAGGGGCTCATCTGAGTGTATGATGCCTTATCTTGAAAAGTATCATAAAGGACCCTGGGAAATCAGACATCTTTTCATCTTATTTTATTTTTAGCTAGATATCATTTGCTGAGGTCAAAGTGACTTGTTTCTGCTTTGCTGAACATTCAGACTAAATGATGGAGCCCTGATTCACCCATCCTTGTTTCTGTCTCAGCATAATGCAGGTGGTTTCACACCTGATTGGCATGAGGGACGTTGAAGCTTGGTGCCTTGAAAGTTAGTATAAGGAATGCTTAGACTAGAATTTCATTAGATTGTACCTCTCCAGAATTAGTAAATAATGAATGGGCTTAAAATACGAATTTTCACAAAGTCAAATAGTCTCTTATAACCTCTACACCATTTCTGAATGTGTTTGTATCATCAGCAGTATTGCTTCTTCTCATTCAAAAAATATATGCAAACCTGTGAATGCCTTATCCCTAGGGACAGCTTTACTTGGGAACAGCTTAGCCAGGGTATGACAGAGACTTCTGGCAAATGCAAATATGCAGAAAGATGAGCAGTGTGAGGCCACCTTGTGAGAGATACGTGGGTCACACCTGAATAATGCTACCCTTGATTAGTCTTACATAAATATAATTTTCCTAAGTATATTAGATCTTCCACTCAGCTCCTATTTTAGGAAATTTAATGGATTAACAACAGGATTTCCAATTTGTTAAAGGGTTTGCATTTCAAGATATGGAAGGCAGAAAGCATGCAGATATTTTACAATCATTATATTCTTCCTTAGACGTACAAAACATATCCCTTGAAGTCAGGAAAATCTCTTGAAGTCTTTAGGTTAAAATTGCATTAATCTCACTATAAAAGAAATCAAACACACAAAAAAGCATCTAATATCCATTAAAAAAAATCTGCCTGATTGATAATTGATATGAATGATTTGTGAAATTCCAACATAGCAATGCCTTTGGATTAATATCAGTCTTTTAATTTAAGACTATTCACTTTGGGAGATGACTGGCACAAGAGGCAAAATGCATACAAGGTAATTTATACCAGCAATCAACTTGTAATTACAAAGGAAATTAAACTATGACTTTAAACTGCCTAACTCCTCCCTCAGGCCAACCAGTTATTTTGCAGATATAAGCAAGGGGAACCCAATTCCATTATGAAGAATTATGAGTATTGCTAGGTAACAACACAAAAGCTCAAGAGGTGGAACTACACATTCTGGGCTGGCCTTTAACAACTCCTCAGATGTTCTGGTTTCAGAAAAAATTGAATTTCCTAGCAATGTTATCTGTCAGTTGCTGAAGATTAATATTGCTTTTAGAGCTCTAGATTTTGGCTTGGGCTTTCTGCTAATACCTGGGTTAAGAGTTTCCTCTACAGCTGGTCTGGACTTCTGGGTATAGTTCAGCCTCGTTTAACCTTTGCAATGAGAACTGATGGGAAGGAAAGTGCTGACTTACCCTTCTCTTCTCAAGGCATCCAGGGGTGCAACTGAAGGAATTCAAAACCATATTTTAATTCTGTGTTAGTTATGCACGGGAAATAGCTAGCATATTTCAGTTCCTTTGGACTAGGTAAGTTATATCAGTTATATCGCAGTGGCATGATTCTTTCTCGTTTTGGAGGCACCATCCCACAATGTGTTAATTCCACCCCTCAGGTTGCATATTGCAGTTGATTGCTAGGGAAGTGTTAAATTTCTAACAATACTTTGGGTCCCTATTCATCAGTTTGAAGGAAATATGAATAGATTAAGAGATTAAGATTCTGAAGGAAGCTGCTTAAAATATTCTCTCCTCTGTGAGAACTTTACATTCCAGAGAGTGCTCTGAATAATTTAGTTAGATGGTTTGTCTTTAGAGATCAGAACCAAATGAACTTTGAAATATCTCCATTGATCTTTTATTTCCTACATAACTTGATATGAAGACACTCTCAAACCAGGTGGATTGATTTAATTTAATAGATTTAATTACTTATTACACAATACTATTATTTAGTAGTAGTTACACTGTAGCTATGATGGTCTAAGATTCAAGAAATTTCAAGCATGTAAGAAAGGCAGTAATTTTTTTAAAACTAGTCTATCGATAGAAGAAGGGAGCAAGCTTTCAAGCACAAAATCATTTCATTAGGTCATCAGAGAAATTGCTCAATAAACTTGACCTTCAATTGTTTTAAGGAAGTGCTTTGCCTGGAGTTCAGTATATTATGTTTTTATTTCCTGCTGGAAACACAATTTCACTTCATTACAACTTCAGTGTTGTAATACAACATTGCAACAGCAATGCAAACAACTTCATTACTATCCATTTGTTGAGTGATTTTTTGAAATCTATCTGTTAGTTTCTTTAGAAAAATATAGTTTAGAAACACAAGACCTAATGAAGGTACAAGGCACAATATAAATATGACAAAGAATCATTATGTCAAAACCTTCTCTATGTTTTCTAGGTATGCAGACAATCTGATGAAAGCTATTGCCTCTTCCTACAAATCTCATGACTCTATACTATTGTTTTTGGTAAGAAGCTATGGCAAACTCTCAACAATCACCATAAAAATTGTTAATAATGATGCAATTTGCAAAAAAAAAAAAAATGTATTTCCACTGAGAATATAAAATCATGAGGCTGTGAGTTCTAAAGAGAGAATTCTTAGAAACTCATATTTATTGAGCCTTTTTTGGAAAAAAAAAAGGAGTTAGAGGATGCTTCAATGTTGGAATAAAGAAACAATGCTATGGTGAAATATGTGTAGCAACCTTCAGGCTCACAGAGTAGGCATAGACATGGACATGTTGTGCAGCTCAGTGACAGCAGTTAGCATATCTGACATAATACTGGTGGAAGAGAAAGAAGATGTGGTGTTCAGCTGGAAATATAAATGTATCACACATCTCACAATATAAGATTCTGAAGAAGACCAGTTTTCTTTTTGAAGACAAGACGTGTGAGAAAAAAAGCGGCCTAGATTAATTTAACCTAAATTTAGTTAGGGTGTCCAGAGCACCATTTTCTTGCACAGCTTCTCTAGTCAGTGGAGAAAAATAGGCACCTCCAAAGACAGGTCCTGGTTAAAATGAATTGCCTTCAGGAAGGTATCTGTCTTCTTCCATTGATGACTCTGCACTTACTAGGCTATGATGTGAAGTGTCTCAAAGAGGAGATGAAAGCTGGCTAAGTTGAATTTTGACCATCAAACTAATGCTTTGGGTAAAGCCCACCACTCAATTCCCTTGGAAAAGCTCTGAGTTTGCACTGTCTTTTCCCTCATTTCCATGTAAATACACAACAACTAGAAATGTACATCTAATAAAACGGCAGGTTAAGCTAGCATTCAGTGAAGTATATCTCATGAATGATGAAATGCTGAGTCAGTCAATGCAGAAATGAAGGTGGGCTGTTTGCACCAGTGAATTGCAGTAAAAAGATAGTGAGATAAAGGATAAAAACACCTGGCTTTTAAAATTATTCATGCATATCACACACCAGCTGCAAAGGTGGTACATCACTTCTCCCAGTGTCATCAGTGTTCACTGTTATCTATTATCCTACAACATGCAAACTGCATGTCCTATTAATACTTGCAAATTCTGCTCTCTAGAAGAAAGATAAAAGCTGAGAATACAGAATCGTTTTTGCTGTTTTGCTCCACTGACTTTGTTCAGCAACAGCAAGAGAAATCACTGGACCTCAGGGAAAAGGTGAAAAGAAAATGTTGATTTATTTGCCTGTTTAATGGTGGAAGCAGAGACACATTGATAGGCTTAGACTGATAAACTGTTTTAAAGATCTAAAAAGGACACTAACAGCACAGCATCGAAGCCTCACCTAATTTAAAAAATGTTATTTTATGAAGAACCTCCAAGATGATTTTTTTATTCTTTAGTTACTGAGCTATCAACTAGACCTTATTTATTCAAACTGAAGTGCAAATTTAATAGAGGAAGTTCAGCAGACTTTCTCAGTACATTTCCCACTAGCAGATTCATGCAGTTTCCTTTGCACTGTTTGATGGAGGAGGAATTCTCCTCCTTGCCCTGGCCCTGCATATCCATCTTGGCTGCTGAGCTGGTGTCAAGATCTTGGAGCAGTGATCAGCTGCTCCAGCTATCTGAGCCATAGAAGAAAAATTCTACTTTCTGGGACACTACAGGTGAAATTCACTGGTGCTATAGCTTTCATTCTCAAGAGCTTGAGGGACGTATGATGTACAGTTATTTGTGTCAAAGGAACTTAGCAACATGGACTTGTAAAGGAGTACATGAATGCAGCCTTCTGCTGTTACAGACAACTATGTGACTACTGCTCAGATAGCGAAAGTCCAGCAAACCTGCCCCATACATTTCTACATGTGCTTAAAGTACAAGCACAGAAAGATGCTTGAGGCCCTAAAGGTTGGAAAACACATATAAACAGGCAGTTACTGATCACTAAGGAATTCAGCCTTGGCAGCTGGGCGGGATTGTTTTTAGGGCATAACAAAGAGAAAAAAGAACATATATACAGCACATGCAAAATATCCCATGGATGGAGAAAGACAAAGGAGATAGCAAGATGGCATAAAAGCCAGTCATAGCTTCTAGAAGGACAGGATCAAAGAAAAACACAGAGAAGAGTTTAAGGACTATCCCCTGGTGAAGGATGCTGCAACTCATCAGTGCTGTTGTCTAAACACCAGGAGGTTCTCCCTCCCCTTTGGTAGAGAGCTATTTTTTGATTTTCTGATCACCACATTTTGCTCATGCAAACAATCTTATGCCAAGTAATATCTTTTACTGTATAACTAGATTAAATATATTAGAACTTTAAAGAACAGTAAGTGAGTATTTGCTTGTAAAGTGAACGTCTCTCAGCCTTTAAAGTATTTTTGAATTTCTTCTGTAGGAAAAGTGCTAGATACATATGTGCCATTAGCCCAGAGGCGATGAGAGGATGATTCATATATTGGCAGGTGGAAAGATGGGCTTGTAGCAAGAAAAACAAAACTGTAGGAGATGGAAAGTAGATGCAAGACTGAGGAGGCTGGGGCCTTCAGTGTGTGAGGTACCATAATCTACGCTTACCATTTATCAGGTGTTTGTAACCACAGTTCACATCACTGCCTTTGGCTCTGTGCCATTCTTCCCATGTAATGAGGAGTCGGTGAGTTTTGGTCTGTAGACCCTTAATGATGTTTGTATGCATTATGTGCCTGAAATTTAAGGATTTTTGTTTGCAGATTTGTTTACCTAAAAACATCATTCTGGCTTAACACTGAGTCCCTTAACATTCCAGATTCCAGTAGTGAGCAGGTGAATTGCTGTTGACTTCTCTAAGTTATTATTGCTCTTTCAAGGTTTAGATTACCCTTGACTTTGCTCCATGACTGGAGCAAGAGGTGAGAAAGCAAATCAAGGTATTACTCCTATGCTTAAGTCATGCTACAGCTAGCATTTTGAGGACATTTTTGATACAATATTCTCTGTTTCTAATTTCCATGTGTGTAAGTGTGTGTGCCTTTCCCCCTTGCCTTGAAGAATTTTAGTATTCTTTGTATTCGCTGGTTATATCCTCACATAAAATACGGTTTCATGGCAGGAAGAAGAAAACACAAGGAAATGACTCACCCAGATAACAGCAATGAAATATCTTTTTACATTATTTTCTGTATCTGCTAACAAAATAGCCATAAATATTGCAGTGATGCCAAAGTAGACATTCTCTGAAATGTTTTTAAAGGTGTTCAGAAATGTGGATCTGACAGAGGAGGAAATGAAAGATAACCACCCTTCAAGACATTTCTCTGCCAGGCCCATCCAGTTTGTAGTTAATGGGAACTGTGTGGAAGGTCAGTTTGTGAAGAGTGCTCACACATAAGTGTAGTTTCTACTCCCTAAGTGTGCAGAGCTGCTTGCTTTTCAAATTAGATTTCAAAAGGCAAGTGTAATCTATTATTATGAGCTATCTCTGAGTGATTTCTTTGATAAAAAAGCTCACAAATATTTGCAGGAATAAGAAAGGTAAATTTCTCATTAGATCTTTAAATCCTTTCAATCACTTCTCTGAAGCGTCTGCTCAGAGGATTTCTTTCATCCATGACATCATTTACATAAAAGGAAAGACAGTGAATGTCTGTGACTGATGTGTGTTTAGTGCAGAGGTTTACACAAGAAATGTTCTGGGACTGGGTTAAGTTCCTTTCTCACTTTGAAAGATTCAATCTTGTAGACAGGGAGACACTATTGTATCATTGAGCTGATCCTTTATATACTGGGAGCCAGAAATACTCGAGGGTAAGCTTGAAGGGAATAATTTGGGCTTTGCACAAAGCTGAAAGAGATTCATGTGTTCCCCATTCATCCCAAAGGTTATCTGAACTGTAGTTCAACAAGTACAGCACAGCTGGTGGCTTTGCGTGGAAATGTGGTATGTGGAAGTGATGTAGGATCCAGACCAAGATCTGTGCCAACTGGCACAGACCTTTGCATCTGGAGACCACGCTGGTAGACTACATGAGAGAGTGCAATGTGAAGTTGCTAGCTAAGGTCCAAAAAGCGGCACAACTGTTTTAATGTAGCACTAGGCTGGGCTTGATAGCTGCAGATTAGTGTCAAACTAATGCAGCTGTTCTGGTTTGGCACAAGAGATAGTTTAGCCAGTGATAGCCTGGGAATATCTTTGCACTGCACTCTACTGTGGGAGGCAAACACGACTTCCAGGAAAGAAGTGAAAGTTAAGACATTGCATATGTTATCATGTAACTGTAAAGATACTTTTCTGCAGAATTATGTTCATAATTCTGCCTCTCTAGGATAACTATTAACCACCAACAAAAATAATGGTTTGTTAAATTGTTCATGGAGCATTTAGTTATCCTTGAAATTAGACATCTGCATTTGTGACTTCCTCCATTGCCTATTGAAAAGACCATTTTTCTGGGACATGCCTAAAGTTCTTGAAATTCAGGTATTTTTTGCACCTCGATGATACTTTAAAAGAAAAATTCCTTTGGATAGGGTGTCCTTGTCCTAGTCCCTGTACAGTCTTCTCCTCATGTCATTGTCCTCATCTTTATTAATATTGTCACGGTCATGCTCTGAGGTTAAACTGTGCCCCTTTCATCCCCTAAACGGCACCTCATCGTACTAATGAGACTGAGACTACCTCTCAGAGCACTACCTCCTTCCATAGCAGGTAACTGAACAGAATCTGGTCCTTTTGTTGTTTTTTCAGATCCAAATTAGGTATTAAAGTGCAAGGAATAGGAATCCTTCACCCAATTCTTTTCTTGCATGATATCATGTCCTTTCAGGTTACAAGAAAAAACAGCAGACCTGGCATCATTTTAGCTATGTGTGGATGTCACATGCATGTAAATCTGTATGAAGAATAATAATCTATTTCCATGATATGTCTTGAGTTCTCATCTTGCTGTGGAAGCAGGAGGATCAGAAAAGTGAGGGTGCACAGTCAGAGGGTGAAAGGCTGTATGAGTTTTCCTAATCCCCTGAGCACTTTGCCTGTGCAGAGCCTTGGTATTTTGAATTCAAGTGACATTTGCCAGGGAAACAAAAGATGAAATAATAACTGTTATAAAACAACCAGCAGGCAAACAGAAAGTCTGTGATTTAGAGAAATTAAGTTACTGAGCCTTCTGTCTCTCAAATATGCGATCTGAAAGAAAATCATTGCTCAGGTTTTCAGTCACGTATTGCTCCATAAACACAGAGCGTCTAAACTTATCCTCATTTACCACCCACATGGGCACTGTGTAATCCAGAGCTTTACATAATGCCCAAAGGTTACTTTATTAATATGACCAAGGCAAACTAAGTTTGTAAGTGCCTGTAAGTTACAAGGCAGGGGCTATCTAAATTTGTGTTCTGTTCAGTTTTTTTGTTATCTCAGCTGAAGTGGTGGGTTGTATAAATATTCAAGTGGAGAAAACTGAGAGTGAGTGCTATTTGCTATTTCAGGGACTTCAAAGCTCATTCACCTAAACATGCTGCTATGATGATGTTGGGGTCATTGCTCGAGCGTGGTTTCTGCAGACTTTCCAGGAATGGCACCTAGCTGGGTGCAGGCCAAAAGCAACATACTTCCTCCCGCTTCCTGAGAACGATGAAGAGGAGTTGTTGCTGGTCTGTGACTCGCTAATGCTGCATTTACCATCTTTATATATATATAGGGGTCAGCAGCCGTGCCAGACAAGCGAGTACTGGCAGCACACGGGGGTCAGCACACCTCGGTCTCCACCACTCCAGCCTGTTAAGATAAGGTAAGAAAACTTCCGCTCCTGATCACCCAGGCCAATTAATGTTAATTAATATACCAGATGAAAGCACGAAAAGCTGCTTTTTATGATGGTCTCGGGCTAAATAACAGACACCATTTACAGATATGTGACTGCCTTACCATCATGGCAAGAGAAATTTTAGTGAAAGACTTATTTGGAAGTTGTGGTCTAGAGATGAAGAGGTCTGCTTGTGGCTTCCAGGCCATCAGTTATTTTGCTTGGACGCTGCAGTGCATGAGACAAAATGCATCCAGAATGCAGAGAGTGTGTCTGCAGACATATAATAATTAACATGATTAGTATCAGATCATTTACCATATTGATACCTCAAATTTAAAGGGTCAGATGAACAAGTTCTATAGTAAAATGTTTAAATTTTATCTATTAAAAAAAAAGAATCTATAAAGCCCTGGGCAACCTGGTCCAGTCTTATAGCTGACACTGCTTTGAGCAGGAGGTTGGACTAGAGACCTCCTGAGGTTCCTTCCAACCTGAATTACCCCATGAATTTATGATTCTGTGTACTGTAATGCTATATTATGCATATATACATATATATGTGGAAATATATGTGTATATAAACAAACACAAATATAAATACATCATACAAATACAAATAAAACACACACACATACACATATCAAAAGCTTCAGCAAGGGCTAAGCAGAGATATCTGCCCAGGTACCTCTTTGAGGGTCATATTTGCCCAAAGAAGAGGAACTGTAGATCCACAGCAGCAGCTACAGGTGGAAAGAGGCAGTTGGAGGAAAGAGAAAGCAGATGAAGTCATCAGGAAAACCATGTTATCAAAATCTCACTACAGCTCTGCGTGTGTGTACTAACATAACTATAACATAGAGAGAAATATGGGAAAATATGTTGCATGTTTAACTGGTCCTCTGCTCTGAAAAGCAAATCTCAGCTGTACTTTCAGAGTCTTTCTCTTAGCTGCTTTCAGAGGTTTAAAAACATTTTGGTCCCAGGAAAAGGGCAATATTTTTTCTTTTAAATGCTGGACATCTTTTTCACGTATATTTTTAACGAATATCTTGGGCAATTCACTCTATACTTGCCTTGATTTTATTAGTCACAAACCTGCCATGAATCATACCTTTGAAACTTTTGTGATTAACAAGGTATTGGCTGCCTTCTGTCCATGAAGTTTTACCTTCAGCCGAAAGCATGCCTGAGCGTGTTTTACAAAAACGGATCACAAGGAAGTCCAGAAACACCCTGAGAACTCAAGTGCCAGAGGCTCAGGGGGTCTGACCTGGCATTTGGGAAATCACTGGGTGAGATGACAGAGTGGTAGGGCTGTCTGCTACAGAGCCTGGACAAGAGCTCCAGCATTTGTCTGCACTCCTACAGATGGATACTCCTTGTTGTAAATTTGTATCTCGCCTTTCATGTTCTACATCTGTAATTCTCCTTGTAATACAAGTTGCATCATTTTCTGGGCCTATGTTCCATGCAAACCTGGTAGGACAAGGAGGATTTTGCCTGATATGAGCAAGGACTGATGATAAAAGCTTTTCTGTGGAGTAGAAGACATGGATTTTTGAATAAAATATAAAGAGAGATATGATGGTCACACTTGTAGCTATGGTACAAAGAGGAAGAAAGAGGTAGGACAGCACACTGAATGCTATAAATGTATGTGTTGCCTAAAATTTATAATGATTTATTTTCCAGGGTTGCTACTTTCACTGGAAGGGTGATGAAAATTGAATGATGGTTCATTGCTGTCCTTTCTCACTGCAGACTGACTTTGAGCCCAATGCCCTGGAGAAGTGGCTACGCCAGGCGATGAATGGTAGTAGCAGGAGCCATACAGGACCTTTGCTAATGGACAGGCACCTCCTTCACTCTGCCTATGCCAGCACTCGCAGTGTTGAGATGTGTCTAATGCTGTGGGACTTGCAATAACTGAGTGAAGGAAACGTTGTTCTTCTGTTTCATCCTGGCTGCTTTAAGGAATTAAAATGTGGCTAAATCTAGTCAAATTCCTTGGATAGAAAAGGGCTCCAGTTAGCAGAGCTGGTCCAGCAAACAGCCCTCCCAAGTGAGGGAAGCCCCTGGCTTTGAGGAGCACTGCCTCATGCTGGGGCTGGCTCTGGATTCACAGTCGCATAGCCCCTACCACTGCTGTCCTCTGCCAAGTAGAGCCTGGGCACCAGTGAAAAGTAGGTTTTTCCGGGGCTCTCACCCATGGAGCCCTTTACTTTTGTTCAGCCCTTCTCTCTTGTGCTACAAGCTAAAGACCTCTTGAATCAGCAGCTCCTTGTCAACAGAAGAGCTTTGCAAGTCAGAATGTGAAGTTCTGCACTTGTGCTCTTAGGAGGGAGAATAGCACATGGGAAGACCAAGAAGATGAGCCAGCCTCTGTCTCTGCAAAAGTCCAAACAAGAGCTGAGATGGAGTGAGTGTGTTTGTAAACTGGTCTTTGCATTCTCACATCCGGCTGCCGCAAGCGTGAACCAGCAAAGATGACTCCTCTCTCCCTCACTGAAAGATGTCATATTTTTCATAAAAATCTTATGGATTTGGGAAAAAAATATGTTCTCAAAGTATCCTACGTACAGTAAAGAATGAACTCTCACCCTGCCCTCTTGCCACATTGCAGTTCTGTGTGGTTATTTCAATTTAATGAAGCAGGAGGAGTAAGTAGGAACCCAGAGACGTTCATGAAATACCTGCCACAAAGCATGTCAGTAGCATGTCATGAGAGTATAGAAATCCTGGCCAGTCCTCTATTCTATCCATGTTATCACCTGTCCCTGACTAATTTCCTGCAGATTGCTGTATTGCTGTACCTGGGAGTCTAACATCAAGCTTTTAGCTGAATGACAGTGAGAATCTCAGTGCTCTAAGCTCTGTCTGTAGCCAATGGAAAGAGATACAGGGGCAAACTGTGTTTCAGGTGGGCTGAATCACCCTCTGAAAATACTGACCCCTCCTTTAATGATAATTGGACACTAAGTAATTAAAGTGCCTAGGGTAGATGTCTGAAATTGTGCAGTCACACACCAGTAAAATAATTGCACGCTGTCATTTACACAGTCGTCTGGTTTGTTTGCAATGCACCCTCACACGTTCCTGGAGAACGGGAGAATCCATTCAGGCCACTTGTTAGATACACAAAGTCACAGAGCGATACCTGCTCTAGGCTTATGCACGCGGGGCTCATCTGTCTGTACGGCTGGCTTTCACCACAGATGGCATTTCTTAAACAGTTGTTTATGAATGTGTAAACATGGTTACCATCTTGTCCTGTTTCATTCCTGACTGCTTTTGGTGGGCATGGGGCCTTAAAGATACTAAAGAAGTGAGAGATTTGCAGTTCGACTTGGTTTCAGTGTGCCTGGTGGGCTGGTAATCCACATGGCAATCCTCTCTGCACTGGGATATGTTTTCAGATGTGGAGCTGGAAATATGAGAGCATCACTGATCAAACAGACCTTGTAGCTGGGTCCTGAAATTGTGTTAACAACACACTCTTCAATGAGAAAAGAGCTAAAATAGCTTCTTCATCCCATGATTGGGATGAAGAAGCCTATAGATTAAAATTTCATACCAGGACCAGGAGGAAGTCATGGGAGATTTGCTGACTCTCTAACTACATAAGACTCACCTGTCTGATTTTAAAAATCATGGACATAAAAACCATAGGTACACACTATAATGGGAGAACTGATATCAAAGAAATGAGATGAGCAAATCATGTTGTAAGCAAAATTTACCACTAGTAATAATACCCGTGGAACAAGGCTACCACTGGGAAAAGAACAAGCCAGTGTTTTTATAATATTTTAAATTGGAATTGATAATTAACTGAAAACAAAGTTTTCAAGTTTGAAAAAACTCAGGTATGAGATTCAAAGATTTCAGTGTTGATTTTAAAATAAACATCATATTTTTATGAAAGAGAATTCATTTCAAGCAGGAAAAAATTCAAAGACTCTCACTTTACAAGCTTGGAAACAGAAGTTTCTTCTTTGGATTCAAGTTGATTTAAGTCAAAATTAGAATGAATTTTTCTAGTCATATCTAAATGACTTTTTCCTGATATTACAGTCAAAGGAAATGGAGGATATTTTGACTTTATGGCTAAATGCTCAGGATAAAAATACTTGGGAGCTTAAAAAAACTGCATGATGAAAAAAGTTTTACAATTTTGTACTGGAACCAATATTGTGGAGTGACAGGCCAAAGCTCTACTTTATTAATAGTTAATACATTTATCTCATAAAAATACCCATCACAGAAAGTTTCAAAATAATTGAAGAATAAGCTACTGAACCACTTACTCGTTTGGGTATGCTGTTACTGTCCTGAAGTGTCAAAATTGCTGAGAGATGTTGTACAGCACTGTTGCGATTTGCTTGTGACAAATCTGCCAGGACACAGGTCCTGTAAAGTGCCCCTAAACACCTCGATTTCAACAATTTCAAGGCTTCCAAGTATCTTTAGGGATAAATGTAAACAAACAAGAAGATATTTTCTACATACTAAATGTTGTTGAAGGGGAAAAGAAATGGTTATTATTCCTTATTTTCCATAAGAGCTAAAGCCTGAAATGTTGATTCATTTTGTCTTGTGCTGTTACCTCTGACATGAGAAATTAATAAATAAATAAAATGTGATCATCCATGTCACATACTATAAATGCATTTGTGTATGTTATGGTACATGAGTATTCTTACCGATACAGCACTGTTTAGGAGCCCAAACTGCGTTAAGTGTATTATGTTGCTTGGGCTGTGTTGTTTCAGTTGCACGGCATGCAACAGATAAGGGTTTTGAAGCACCTCAACTTCCAGCTCCTCCCACTGAGAATATTCTTTCTCTTTATGACTACATCTATATTACCAGGGCATGTCCAAGCTTCTGTGATCCTCCCCAGATCACAACCCGAGGGATGGGGTAAGATGCAGGAAGTGACTGTGTCTCCATTCATTTCTCCTTGATTTTCATGAAAAGAAAGTGAGGTATGCAGGCAGGCCATCAGGAAGCCCTGAGGTGCTCTAACCAAGTCAGCTAGAAGGCTGCTGGGAGACTGTGGTCCTAGGGATCATGGTAGCTTGCTGTGGAAGGCCTGTCTGGGGGTACCCAAGAAAGTCTGTCCCCAAGATGAGAGTGAGAGCATCACTAGGGACCTGCTCCACCCCACCTGGAGATGGGTCCGAATCGAAAGCTGAGAAGACTCCCAAACTAAGGAGAAGTTTAAGCTTCAATATAACATTTTCAGATGGTTTCCAGCATTATTAATGTTGTATTGTCACTGAGAGTCTCTTTGAGACTGAGTATTTTGTATTGTAGATGTATTGTCCTTTGGTTCCTCTCAGAGCCAGTTCTCATATGAAGAGCAGATTATTGTTCTCTCCTGAACAGCTTGGTCGGTTGAGAGTACTAGTTTAATAATTCAGAGAACTGCAAGCTCAATTTAAGTGCTTCAGAAGAAAAGCATGTAACAACAAGAAACTATGATTGTCTACATCTTACTTGTTTTCCCCTCAGACCTATTTAGCCTTCAGATCTATTTAGCCTTGCAACGATGTAACATTGATAACAGACTAAGCTCAGCAGTGCGTGATGGCAAAAACAAGCAAAGACTTAGGCTGTGCAGCCAGTCACCCTGAGGTTTCCTCATATCATTACCAGTTCATTCACTTCCTCCTCTTACCTGTGCATGTTTTATCTAGCTTTTTATATTCTGTCGTCAAGCTTAAAGATCAAGGAAATCTTTATGCACTTAAATATATTTATATAGTTTATACTGATTCAGTCCTATGGCAGCAATCACTGCTTTACTATGCAGAAACATTAGCCATTGATCATGATCCAACTATTATGTAAATTCTCATAGCAAAATGAGGAAGAAAAAGCCAACTCTTGGCATAAGCACAGTAGGCAGTTGCCTAGTGTAGCAGGTGGTGAGATGACCATTGGCCTCTAGACATGCCTAGAGAAAGCCAAACTGGTTCTGAATGAAGTGGTGGCTGGTGTGTGGAAGTCCCTGTTTGGAAAAACGAAGGGTAACATTTCCAACACCAGCAGCTGCCACCTCTATCTCTTCCTTCTACCGGAAGCAGCAGGATCATAACCTGATTTTTTAAGATTCTTTCCAGGCTCCCTGTCCCAGCTCTTCTTTCTTTTCCTGTCCTGCAGCAGAACTGGCCTTTCCTGGGCCCTGCCCTGTCTTGAACTCTGATGTTATTGAGCTCTGATATCAGATGCTGCTGGGAATTCAGCTGGCTATTACTGTGAGCACTGAACATATTAATAATTACAGCAACATTCTAAATGTACCAAAAGAGAGGTGTAAGTTATTACCTGTAAAGTTTACTTTCAGAAGGTAGTCTTTGTACAGCTTCTTGCCATCCAGATGCTTCATGGCATCACAGAGTTTAGTGGTGTTTGGACACAGAGTCCGCTGCATTTTATGCAAGGCATGGGCCATTGCATACACAGCATTCACAACAAACATAATCTTGGATTCTTGCTCATAGTTGGAACTGTTGATAGTGAAGTGCTTGTCACAAGTCTTTCTATGTGGCTTTCGGTTCTGGAGATTACATTGGAATTTTTGCTCCCAGAAGTCCTTGAACCAAGGATTGCGTCTATTATTGTAAGGGCTGAGGCTTTGGAAATACCTGTCAAATTCCTTAACAGGATGGGAAGCAAGTTCCAAGGTTATTGCCCCAGAGGCTATATGCTCATTGCCTTTGACAATGCTCTCTTGAGCTCCCCATCCGTCACTGGCAATCCAAGTAAAGGAAACATTGAAACGGTTGGCAGCTGCAATAAGCTCCCGAGAGTCATCACTTCGCATGAAGAGCACCACCACTCTGGCATTGGGTTTCTGGAGCAGCTCTCTGATCACACCGTCATAGGACTTTCTGATGTTGGACCGCCCCACTTTCTCGGAGGTGGCGATGCAGATGTTCCGGAGGCGGGCTTCCTGCTCAAAGGCTTCGATCCCAGTCTCCCCATAGTCTCCTTCCGAAGCAACTGTTGATACATAAGTCCAGTTGAAGAACCGTAGGATTTCAGCCATGGCTTTTGCTTGGTAGAAATCAGGGGGCACTGTCCTTGCAAAATAGTCATAGCGGGATTTGTCACTCAGCTTGGCACTGGTAGAGGCATAACTTATCTGGGGGATCTGGAAGAGTCTGAGTAAATTTGCTACCTAGAAGGAAGAGAGAAAACAAACTTTTAAAAGGATGGTATTTATAAAACTGAATAGAAAACTCTAAGGAAAAGCACAAATAATGGTTTTTAATACTGAGTGTTTTGACAGTCATGGGTTAAAGGTATTGCTAGATGATATTGATAATGCACTCTGGTGACAGCAGTGAACCGTGAATGGGTAGAGTAGCTGTTCTACTGCCCACTTAATTTTCAAAGCCCTTTTGGAACTGTAATGGACCTTTTATTTTAATGGAGCTGCATCTGTTTAAACCAGCAGAGACTTTGACCCAGGTGGCTAACATCCTTCACTCTCAGCTTGTGTTCCTTACTAAGGTTTGGGGATTTGTATGCCTTTCCTGTTCGTAATGAGATTTATCTTCTCCAAGACGCAATGCATTTGATAAACAAATTCACTAAAAGACATATACAAATATCTCTGTTATACAAATATTTCAACTATACAAGTACAGGTTTCCTCTTTCACAGAAAATTCTGATCCCACTTATTCAAGTGCTTAGTCCCCATCTTTCCTACTTTTTACTCTTTTTTTTTCTGAGCTGTTCTGATTGCAGTCCCCTTGAGGTGGCAAATGTGTTGCATATGCACTGCAGTGTCGTGTTGACCTACAACATTTCATAAACAATAAACAATTTAAATAATCTCTAATTGCCATTCTGGTGTGATTTATCTTGTCTAAAGTCCTGATTTTTTCATATGTTGCCATATTCCTTGCTTAAATATGCTCAGATTTATTGTGTTAAGCTCATATTGTTGGCTATAAGGCAGTGTTGCTTTTGATTATATCCGGAAAAAAATGAAGAAAAATGGATTTTTTCTCTCTCTCTTCTTTTTTTTATGACAAAGGGAAGATTTTGGAGATCTTCTCTTAGTGTGTGGAAGTCGTCTCCAGTATATCAAATTTAAAGCCAGTCTTGGAATATAGCCCAACAAAACAATTTCAAAAATAATAGTGTGCTTGAGATTCCAAGAGAAACTTGTTAAAACTTGCATAATCAATTAGTTTTTCACATTTTCCCCAAATTTTTCTCTGACCACAGACTACATTTATGAGAATTCAAAAGCAAGGATTTTTGTTGAAAAAATGTGCTGCAACAGTGCAAATTAAAAATGCTCAGGCATCAGTGGCAAAGTAGACAGTCTGGTATAAATAGCCAAAAGCATTGATGGCTTTTTGGCAACGGTATCTCTTGGAATTTTATAGAGTTAGGTTCTGTCTTTTATTTAATGCAGGCAAAGGACCAGTCAGTCTCTTTCTGTGGCTCAGTCTCCCACTCATTAATTGAGGACATCAGCTGCAGGCACCAACACTTTCCTCACCAACACATTGCACAGATACTAGGAATTCCCTGAGTTAATGATTTCATCAAAGTGGAGCAACCTCTTGTACAGCTAGTCTGTGCCAGGGTCCATTTTCTCACTGCAGTTTGGCAGTGCCAGTTGCAGCACCCTGGGACACCTGAAACACGGGGCTGGCAGATGTGACACGGGACCTAAGGGATACTGAGCCAGCAGTGAAGACCAGTAGGATACCTCAGCTTCACAGATCTCTAGATGCCTGTTTGCAGGGAATGGAGTCATGCTCTATTGACTTAGACTGGGAGTGTTCAAACCAGAATAAAGCTTTGTCCATACTGACTGGAATGAGTATCATGCCCTATGGTCTTGCCTAAGGTATGAGAGCTCATTGGGAAGTATCACTGGGCATCATGACCGGGGAGGGGTGGGAAGTAACGGGTAGGTTTTCGGGGTTCGGTAAATGGTCTAAGCATTGTTAAGCCTTTGGTGACTCTCTGACTTTTGTCCACATACCTTTATATTCACGTGGCTTCAACTCATGTCCTCACTCAAAAAGAGCACTTTGATTTTGTCATAAGAATGTCATCAGTGTAGCTATTTCAGAGCATTTCTTGCAGAAGTGTGTGGGTTGGAATTGCTATTCCTGTTTCAGCTTATTCTAACAGGAATTATTTTATTTGAGCTAGATCATAATAAGGGTACACAAACATATTATTCTGTAGGCTTTTTTCCCCCAAATAGGCTAAAAAAAAAAGTCAATTTTCTAGCTAAGGCAGTGTTATTCAGTGTGTAGTGAAAAATTCAACTTGCAGAAAGGTGGTCCTAAGAAATATGGCAGCTTTACTTTTTTTTTTTTTTCATTTAGTCTATGCAGAAAAAGCATCCTTAGGCAGGAAGATAGAGCTACTCCCTCACTAGTAAAGCTAGCCCTGTGCCTCGGAGGTCAGTATAATTCTGGGGCCAATGCAAACAACATGTGCAGTTCTGCTTCCTGTGCTGTGGGGAGAAGAAAGGCTTCCTGTTGCAATGTTGTTTTCTTTAATGCTCTTCACTGCAATGATGTCCAGATGGTAGTTTTTTCATAGAAAAAAAAAAATAAGTCCGATTAATCATAGAGAATAGTGACCCAATCATCCCTGAGAGCTGTGACTGATGGTGGAACTCGGTAAAGTTGTGTCTGTGATTAATTCAGTACAGAAAATTCTTCTCAAAATCCTGAAGCTGAGGATTTTTTTAGAATATTATAGTGTCTTGATTTTAAGGACTAGTTCTTCAAAAGAATTCTGATTTAGGCACTTAACTGATGCTGCCAGTTTCAGAATGGTCCCATTTTTCCCAGTTAATTCCATACTGATCAGAGCATTTGATTTGAAAATCTGGTCTTGATAAAACTGTTGATAACCAGCAACAACAAAAAGTAATAGGTAACAAGTGTGGAGAGATATGTAAGGCTATGTCTATACTGCAGTGTCTCAGTGTAGTATGGGATGGTTTAATGTAGACTAGAGGCACCTGGGCTGAGTTTGAACCATGTGAGAGATATCTGCACGGTAGCTCCATGCTGCCTGGGGATGTGTGCTACAGAGCTACAGAATTTCAGTGTAGATCTAGCTTTTGTTATGTGAAATAAATAATCTATTCTGGCAAAGCTCCAGGCAGTAATTTAATCAATGGTGCATGCAATTAGAGCCTGAAATCCATCTGTTGGCACTTAAGCAGCAATAGTAGCCTGTTTTTTTTTGCTGTTGTAGCCAATGGTTTTTGCAAATGCTTTGCACCTTTGAAAATAGGGCCGAATGTTGTGTTCGATTGCTATAATCCTCCAACAATGGCTTTACAGGGTTTACTGTGAAGAAAGCATGCCAATACAGTGTGATGCGATACAGTCAGGAAGGAGTGCAAGGGGGAATCGTTCAGGAAACCTTTGTCTGCACTCACACTGCTGGTTTCATCGGTGTGGACATCGTCCTGCGCTAAAGAGTCCACTTCCTAACCAAACCTCATCAAGCTCTTAGGACGGCAGGTGGTTTGTAAGGACTTTCCTAGCAAAAAGTTGGCAGGGAGAGGCTGCACCAGGAAATTGTGCAAATGGAGCAGCCAGGGTAGTGTCAGAGGAGAATGCCATCCGTGACACAGCTTTTGAGCCACATCTGTAATAGTCTAGCAATGCCATTTTTTTAAGTCTTAATTTCCAGTACTCCATTCCATCATTGCTAGTTCTTTATACATCAGGGACAGCACACATACTTGTGGGAAATAGCCAATCTAGTTTAAAACATTAAAAATGGCTTAATAATAAGTGCCTTCAAGGAACCGTGAATTAGGTACAGATATTAGGCATGTGAATCATGATTCTCAGTGTATTTCTGGCCATTCAGTAATCCTGATGATAGATGGGGTTAGATTCTGCCTCAGAAACCCTGCTCTGTCTTTTGATTTGTTGAAAGACATTTGTTGAATCCCATCAAATATTTTGACAATCCTGTGTGGGACTTCTTTGCTGGGAATAGGATTTATTCCAATATTTTTGGTTAAATTTTTTCTTCTTCTTAATTTCCCATGGGCTGTTACACAGCTTATTTAAATGTGTCTAGGGTTGGAGAAGACATGAAACACTGGAAAAAGAAAAACCTCAGAAGTGTTAGAAGAGATAAGGTCTCTGCAACACAATGCGTGTGTTGCACATTCCTTGGACAGAGGAGGCTCCGTGTAAGATCATAGCACTCTGCACTTCTAAAGCTTTTTCATGGGAGAATCTCATGGCGCTTAACACAGCTTAATGAATCAAATTTCACACAGCTCCTTTGAGACAGGCAAGTACTGGTATGGCTGTTTTGAACAGACAGTAAATTAGGCTGCTGAGCAGAATGGGATCGAAGTAATGGTAGTTTGCCTCTATTGAGACATCAGAGGAATCCCTGGTTCACTGCGTTGCAATATGTCCTAAAGGACTGAAGGCAGAGGTTCAGTTGCTGCCTTGCTGAAGGTAAGTTACATTTTTCAGATTCCCTCAGTAACAGTGGCAAAAGCATGTGCCAAGGATTTCCTAATGCTGTCACCCATGAGCTGAGCTCTTTATCCTCGCCCTCTCTTTTGGGGCAGCTGGAGGTCAAACTCCAGCTAAAAACATTTGCACCGACTATGTATATATATCTAGCTTTTTGCTAATTTGGCTTTTTCATTTTTTTCTTAAATCCAAAAATATTTTACAAAAATGGGTGTTGAAAGTGTAATTTTAGAAAGATGGAGGAGAAATATTGGCTCTGAATGGACCGAGTTGTGGATATATGATTAGCAGTGGGCAAAACCCTAACGAAAAATCAGGTACCTTTCTCTAGTCAGCTACCTACATCGGTCTGTAACACCCACGGTCTTTTACCTTCCCAGCCCAAGAGTCTCTATGAGGCTGCACCTTTACAGGATTATGGTGTGATATAGCTGTTGTTCCCAAGGTAAACACTGTTTTTCTTCTTGAAGCTTTTACTGTTGATTCCACATAAAAGAGGCCCTCATTATTTGTGGTTTAGCCAGAAGAAGAATGTCAGAAGAAGAACAAGCTGCCAGATTGCTTTGCTGACACTAAACGTGAATGATACTGAAGAGATGGGCTTCACTTTAGCCTTCTCTGTCCTCTTAGACTCAGTAGGCTAGAAGGGGTGGTTCTCACTTGAGGATGGTATGGCATATCGCCATCAAAACTTTGCATTCCTTGCTAAAATCTGTCATAGCCTTATCTCCTTTTTATGATAGGTGTGAATAGTACACATGGTAGGAACAAGCTCGGCACCACAAAACGCTGTAACAAGCAGTATACTGTACCCCTGGTGGGGGATCTCCACAGTTAAAAAGCATTGGAGTTGCAGCTTGATGCTCAGACTTTCAGTGCAAGATGGAGGAAGGAAGAGGTGATGAGCATCTTCCGTATAACAGTCCAGGGACTCATCCTGCACGGCCTTGAATCCACACTCCTGTAGTTCAACTTTCCAATTCTAATTGACACTAGGCACCTATACCACTTGGGAGTGTCTGGGAGGAGAAGTTCTCAGTGGCGTGCATGCGGGTGCTAAACTCAGATGCAATACTTCATTCCAAATTTGACTTTTTTTCAGTGGAAAACTAGGAACATGAAATACTTCTAACAATCTGGATCTTCCTGTCTCAGTTCTGCACTCAGAAGTGAAGGTGTTATTGCTGTCTGGGATAAACACTATGGAACACAGTCCCTACATGACAGGTTATTTTACCACCTGTGACAGAAAAGACCAGTAGGCATTCAACTGGACTTCAAGTTCTATCCCCAGAAATGCATCAGCAGTGATGATATTCTGAACCTTTTAACAATTTTAATCAAAGAACTAAGCCAGAAGATGTGAAGTTATGTAGCAATCCCAGACTAGCTTGTACTCATCTCTAATGTTTTGACTCTTTGCAGGGCTAAAGCGGTGGCTGTCACCGGCTTTCTGTCTCTTTAGGATTGAGAGAGCTGTTTACCAGTATTTGTGAGTGCAGTTCTCTAACAACACTCCTTCCAGAAGGGAAATAACTCAGGAAAAAATGATACATTAGCAAACAAATAAAAATATCTTTTTTTTAGAGGTGGGAGGGAAACACAGCAGTGTTTTCAGCCTTCTACTTCTGCTGAAAATTTTGGCAATGAAGCTGGGAAAATGTAGCTAAATGTTCATAGTGGACTCAATAGCAGTCACATCTAGAGAAGCAGTGTTGAACAGTGAAATAATTTCATCTAATAAATGAGTGTCATAAATTGCGAATACTGTCAGAATAACATCTGGGATTTCTGTGGAGGACCCAGGATCTTCTTTTTATATGTATGTTTTGCGTAATCAAAAGTAAACCAAGAAGGATATACAAAGAAATATTGTACTGTAAGAGAAGTATTGATTTTTTTTTTCTGCAGGGATAAGCACAGTAAGTGCTCGTATATGTACTCTGTACCCATACAGCATTAACTATTGAGGGTAAATAAGCTAAGCCAGCACATTGATAAGAAAGCTGTACAAAAGACCTTGCTCTGCACAGGAGGAGTGTGACACTTCTCTGAGAATCGGTAAATCTGATTATAATGACTCATGTCACACTTGCACATGATGACATATGCCTTGAGAAAGGGGACTAAAACTGCGGTTGATGGTTCTGTGAGGATAAGACTCTGCTACTGGAGTTAAAAGACCCATCATTGTTAAACGTGGTTATTTAAGACGCATTAACTGCTGCCTAAATCTTAGTCCGAAGGGGCAGAATGAGTATGGGTTATACCAAGATGTCCCTAACTAGTTCTTATGCTGGGCAACTTTCTCTTGTAATTACATTCTTTCTCATTTATAATGCAGTAGGGCTCCTTCATTCTTGCCTGTAACCTCGTGGGTTACTTACCCAGCCCTATGTAACCACATCATTTCCCTTTGGCAATAGGAGCAAATGCTCATGTAGGAAAAACAAACAAACAAAACACTGCAAAGCAATCAGGAAACTGCTTGGGATTTTCAGAGAAGTCAACCAGATGGAGGTACCTACATTTCTTTGAAATCTCTAGGAAGCAAACATCTCATGCTGCTAGGGCAGTTTGAAAATCTCAATGTAATGGATGTTTAGTTTTTGAAAGCAGAATAGAAATGAGAGGAACAAACAAGGACCTGGCTGGAGGGACAGAAGAAAGAAATAGAGAACAGAGATGAAAGAAGGTGAGTTTGAAGGAGACGCCAGGGAGTTCAATATGTGTATGTGTAGCTTAAATGCTAGTGGCAGGTGGCTCATCTTGCAAAAAAGATCTTCTAATAAGGAGTTGGTTTAGTTTCACAGGCACGAAATCACCTGAGGCTGTTGTTGCACAGTTGAATGCAAAAGCTCCTCTACAAGCCTGGCACAAAGGGCATATGTGCTCTGTGGTCACCTGGGGACCCTGCAGCCCTCAATACCGTATCATCCTTATGTGTCTCCTGCCCATAATCCTGCTGGGTGTGTGCACTGTGGGAGAGAACCCCACACTCTATAAGACTTTTCTGCATACAGTTCTTTGAAGAATTTTGCACTATTTTGATTGGTTTTGGAAGTCACAGGCTATTGTTAATGCCTCTTGTTGGAATATGGTTTATTTTCGGAGGAAGAAAATGTTGGTGATTAGCTTTCAGGCTCCGTGAACTCTTGGCAGATTTGTGTGTCTGAAGAGAACTGACAGCTAGGAAAAGATTTTTGGTAAATGAGCACATTTTCTGAACTTCATACCAGATGGTCATTCACATAGGAGAGAGAACTTATCTATCTACTGTTCTGATAACAGTAATGTACCTTTACACCTTTAAGCATTTTCCCATGGTTGTTGCTACAGTTTGTTTCAGACCCAGCAAGGAATTCAACAGAAGAGAAATGGGCAGTGATTTCTAATCTGGCATTTTCTTCTGGATGAAGTTCAGTCCAAATTGGGAATCGTGACTGTGCTCTGTGGGTCTGCAGCACAGATGAAACTTTGCGTAGGGTTCAAACACTGCACCACCATCAATATAATGGATTTAGATATGCAAAGCCCAGTCGACCTCAAAGAATGTCTAAATCTTTTTTCTAAGAAAGAGAGTCTGACTGCATGAATAGGTTCAGTTTTCAGAAATGGACAGGATTATGGGTGAAAAAAATCAGCACTTGGACAGCCACATCCCTACTTACAAATTCATATTCCTGACAGAGCTGAATTGAGTATTTTATACATAGCATTTGGATTAACTATGCAGGTGCTCTTATGTGCAAATGAGCGATCCTCTTTTTCTTATCCTTTTACAATGTCTATGAAGGTCCCCAAGGAAAATATGTTTGAAATTTCTGTTGCAAACTAGGTGACACTGAATAATATGGCTCAATAAAAGAAATAGAATCATAAAATAAAGTTCTCTGAACTCTGGAAAATTCATCTTCAAATCACAGATTCAGCTCAGATCAGAATTTTATAGCATGTAAAACACTTTTTAACACTTTTCCATTGACTGAGAAGCATGGTTTAGATTTTGAGGGATCAAGAGCTGTGCAGATTGGACCCACTGCTAATTTAAACACAGCATCTAAAAACCAATTATCCAGATCTTCATTAACGATAATAGCCTAGTCTGACCAGAAAATAATTAAGCATTCTACATTCTCTTGTTGTTTTTACTCTCTGTAAAAATTGCCTATTGCACATACTGACTCAGTGGGGAAGGTGTTCGTTGCTGATTTACCAGCAAATTCTTTTTTCCTTGGTGGAAGGATAATGAAAGAAGCAGAAATCTGACAGCAGGAGCATCATGAAATGATTTGGAAGACAGCTGTCCAGACGGAAATCTGCAGAGGGAGGGTGAAGGGAGGGGAAGAGGAGATATTGAAATACAACAGCAAATTCACAAGAGAGGAAAAAAAAAAAAAAAAAAAACAGAAATAATTTCTTGTCTGAAGAGCCCAGCATGGTTTATTTTAAGACTGAGAAACTGTGCTGTGGACTTTATGATGTTTACAGCTCTCAGGCAGAAGATAAGTACTTGTGAGTGCTACATCTAAATGTACCCAGCACCCTCAGTACTGTTTGAAAACATGGAGAACAGGGAGTGCTCAACCTCACACACACACTTTTTAAGGTGCTTTTATGTTCAGTGCCAGTGCAATTCCAATTGTTACAGGAGCATCTGTGTACAGGCAATTATCTCTGAATTTTAATTGTCTTTTTCTTTTTTTTCCTCCTGCACCAAAATTTGTGGCTTTAGTGCTTTGAAGTCCTTATCTTTTCATGTGTGATTCTGTAATTCCTATCATTCTCAGTAGGGATTTTCTCTTAAATCATAGATTATGTCTGGCTATCTTAACAAGATGAATAGAAAGATGGAATAACTTTATTAAACCTCTTCTAGATTGCTTGGAAGCTAGAAGAAAGCTAGAAAAGACAGCCTGGATAAGGGCTAACCCAATCTGTATCAAGGGAAAAGCATCAGGTGAATAGTTCTTTTTTAGCTGGAAATATACTTCATGACACATGCAGTAATTTATGAGCCTATTTCTCTACTGTTTTGAGGAACTATATAAGACAGAACTGATGTATGAGCAACTATTGTCAACCACGAGGTAGTTATATTGAGTAATAATAGACATTACTGTTGTTTCAATACCCCTAATAAGCTGTGAAAGTCAGCTGATACACAAATATGTATACAGCTACATTGGCACTTGTCAGTCTCCTGAATCAAAATAAAAACCTTCTAGCCAAGACTTCCAGTTTCCAACTGACAGCTGCTACAACCCCAAGCTTTTGCAATGTGAGACATTGATATGTATTATGACTGTACTGCATTCAGTCTCCCGCTTCAGATGCGGATTAAATCTTTCCTCAATGGGCACTAGAGACTGTGATCAAAAGAGTAGATTGACACATGTGTAAGGCCCCAGGACACTTTAGGAGCATGGTGTGGACGACTACCTCAGGGATTCTGTGAAGGAAGGGATAGCTCTTCAGTACTAATTTACTATTACAGCCATTCCTTTTCGGTTATTTGCGGATTGAGAAACAGAGTGACCACAAAGGACCAAATATCAAACAAAGCTGCTACCACCTGTCCACTGTTGGATAGTGCAAGCATATACTGTTTCTTCGTTAAAAAAAAAGTCTCGACCTTAAGTTTCCTGCAGTTCTAGGAGTTGCAAGGTTTCCCTATAGAAATTTCTATTTTTTTCTAGTCTCGAACACATAAAATTCTTAATGTCCACAAAATTCTGTCACAAGCGATACTGCCGTTTAACAACACAGTGTGAATAAACACCTTCATTTCTTTGATTTAAGCTTATCATTTGCTGCTTCTATTTGATGTGCCCATTGTTAGCCTGGAAGGAACAATGAATAATGATTTTCCTAATCCTCCCTTCATGTTACTCAAGATTTTATAGTTATCATTTCTCTGCTTAGAGGTCTCTTTTCCAGCCTTGAAACTTACTTGATCTTTGTGCTCTGAGAAATCAGAGCTACACAACCAGTAAAGAGTATGTCTTGGTGTACCCTGCATGTGCTAGCGGGCCCACTGAAGGTCAAACATTGTAGGTCAAAACCATTTGGCCATATTGGGCAGCAGCTAGCTACTTTAGAATATGCACTAGCATAGAAATATCTAGGTTGGAGAGGAGAAATTCAGAATTTCTGTAGAAAAAAGAAGGCATATATGTTCTTTGTGTTCATTTAATGAAAAAAAAGCCAAGGAATCAAAGTTTTATTGTAAATTTGTGAACATAGGAAACTAAGAATAAAAGAATCAACGTTTATGCTTAGCCCCACAAAACTGAAAACGAGCATGTTAAAGAAGCATATTTTGAAGGATATATTGAACATTTAACCCATCTGCAACCTGACACTATCACTGGCCATTAAACACTCTCCACCAGCTTACTGAGGTTGTTCCTTTAGAGCAATATTGTAAAACCAAAAGCTGCAACTAGAATGTGTCATAGGGAGGAAGCAAGAGATACTGGAAGCAAGGAAAGATAGCAAATTTGGAATCCATTCAGAAACTGTACTTCCTGCATGTAATACTGGAGGTCTTGCTCTCAGAAGTCAGCAGAATAATTTTCACTGGATTCAGTAGGCTTTAAGTAGCAGCTAAATGTTTCAAATCGAGTTTGGGTCAAGTGTACTTTAAGTTTTCGGTTAGCATGCCACTTTTACTTTATTTCAGTCTTGAAGTAGGATGAAGATATCTTCTTTTATTTTAAAACTTTGTTGTTTTCATGACAAAGAACATGTAAACATGGCATGACAGGCATTAATTTATTCAGAAATATAGGTGGTATAAATTATATGATTCATGTGAAAGCAGAGGTCTGAATTTAGCTTTGTAAAAGCCTCATGAAATTTTCAGATGTCCAATGAAACCCAAAACTCAAAATAAATACCAAGGTTTTTGGGAACTTCAAATAATCCAAGGGTTCACCATGACCAGAGGAACTGGCCAGTTGGCACAGAGCTAAAATACAGTAGGTATTTTTAAGAATTAATCAAAATAATATAAAATCAGTAGATAGTTGTATGCTACATTAACCCCTGGGGTAAACTGATTGAACAGAGACTTACTTTTTGTCCATCCTGTATAACCAACATTTCTCTCAACAGGAATTACAGATGAATGATTCTCATCTAATGGAGTAACTATTGAAATGACTTACCTGTATGGAGACGCTGCTATAGGAACCACCAATGACGCCTGCAATGAGTAAGGGTAAATTTTCTTGAATGGCATAAGAGCCATCAGGGCACATATACTCTGTTTCATCCACTTTAGTCAAAGATGCCCTGACAAACTCCAGAGATTGTTCTAAAGCATATGTATCTCTGGAACACGTGTCCAAAATGTGAACTCCAAGTTTAATTCCTGGCAGTAAGTAGTTATCTCTGTTAATTTCATCGATGGCAAACAACATAGCCTCCAAGCGCTGGATGCCTCGGTCTTCATTGATTCTCCCACATTCTTCTATCCCGGTGCCTTTTTCATTGATTGGGAATAAACCACCTAGGACCAGGTCTCCTTCTATCTTAATCTCCTTTCTAACAAAGTTGTGGTCACTTAGGGAGAGGAAGACCCCTTTGGAAAACAAAGCTAGGGCAAGGACTTGGAGTCTGGTGAACATCTTCATTGGTCCTGTTTTAGCAGCTCTAAGAAACATTGGTGGTGGGAGCAAATGTGCTCTTCAGTGCTTCTGATCCATTGCCAGATTTAAAGTGTTGTCCCACAAGCCAGTGAAGAGCAAGCCAACAAGACTATCCACTCGATCTCTAAAGAACAGATGAAAAGAATTAAAAAAGCAAAATGAAATGTGAACTGTTAGAGCATTTTTATCAATAAAACATTTTAGAGCAGTGCTAAAGGATTGTTGAACAGCATAGATCATAAGAAATACATTTGTCTGGCTTTCTCATAGAGTTCCTTGTTTTACACGCTCCGTAACCAATTACTAGCTAAGCATCCACAATGCTCAAAGACCACAGAAATCAGGAGACAAAGGAGAAACATTGTGTTACCAGGTGGGAACAGAAGGCTATGTCTATGTCAGAAAAGTAACCAGGCCATGTTATGGTTCATTCCATCTAATTGTTAACCTGATTGTAAAACCCTGGCATGATTTTGACCCAGGCCAACTAGACAGTGCCTCAGCATAGCTCATGGACAAGCAAGGGTCAGAGACCATTCCCAATAAACAGTTTGGACGTGGCCATGGTGTTTTGTCCATTTTTTTTTACTGGTTGTCCTTGGTGGCAGAGAATGGTGTGTGGTCCATTTCAGTTATTAGCATTGCAGTAGAGCAAAACACTTTCACTTTACTAAGAGACCCAACCAACTTTGGTTATAATGTGGTTAGGCTGGAAATTGAACCTGGATCTCCGTCTTTCATCTTAATGACAAAACTATCCCTCCTTCAGGCACAAAAGTTTCTCCTGCAAGCAAATTAAGTCAAGAAAAAGATGAAAGTGAAAAAGAAGAGACGTGACAAGGGGGAATCTTGTACTTGATCCTTGCTTAGGGCATGAAAATGCCTGTGGTTGGACTTGCTCCTGTTAATGTTACTCATGGTTCAGTGCTTGGATCAAAGGGAGAACAGAACAGTGACATATCTATTTGGGATACAATTTTACTCCTGTTAAAGTCAAAGCATTTTGGTAATGACTTTAAAAGGAGAAATATCAAACTTCAGAGTTAAGATCATATTGTGAGCAATTTTGTGACTAAATTCATACACGCAAAGTCTACTAATACAATATAGAGGCATGATTTGCCTGTAAACTCCCTGTCAATGTCTCTTCAAATATAACAAAGTGGCTGCCTTGACCTCCAGCTTCTCAGATAAATCAAGTAGAGTAATATTTAAATAGATCACTTGAATAATTTATTTCTGTACTTACCTTTTACTTAACACAGCATATATTATGACTGTACTGCAGGGTTATTTATAATTTAGAAATACTTAACACTAAGATATTGAAAGAAACAACAATTAAAATTTAACACTGAATGATGGATGAACATGCTTATTCCAAGGCAGTTGTTTATCCTGGTGCAATTTCAATGTTGCTATACCAAACTGTGGGAAAGAATAGTATTTTATTCATATTTACTCCAGCATTGTTCTCTCATAAATTAGTAATGTGTCAGATTAGCAATGCTAAAGGTCTTTCTCTGCAATTGTAGTAATACATGTGTGTAATCTGAACTGCTGCCTGTCTTGGTAGATTTTTCCATTCAAAAATAGGTGATATGTCAATAGAAAACAAACTTCGTTATACCTCACTAATCTATAAACAATCCAATTTGTTGATCACATGTAGTTTATCAGCTAGTTCAAATAGCTGGGTAATATTAGGAGGACCAGTGAAATAACTGTATTCAACAATAATTTTGTGTCAAAATAATTTCGTGTTCCAAATATTATTCAAGCATATAAAGAGTGGATAAAATAATGAAAATATTCTGTTGCAAATAATTATCAGACCAAAGGATGGCATTTATGACTTTTTTGTAGATAATAATTCAATTAGACCTACTTCCATTGGTCTCATCATTAATCCACTGTCTGGATAAAAACAGGTCTTGAGATTTTTTTATGAAGTATATGTTCTGTTTACTTCTGTAGCTTCTGCCATCACCATATCTCCATAAATATATTTTCCATTATAACATTGGTGTAATGTTTATTTTCCTTGTTTTACACTTGGGGAAAAAGAGGCACAGAAAGATGAAATGAGGTTCTTCAAAGAGTTTAGGTCTTGATTTGTATTCTCTTGGTGCTTACAGTTGACACCAGGCTTTGAGAAGGGCTCAGCTTCCCCTTAGGCATTAAAGACCACACTTTCAACAGTGCCCTGTATCCAATGGTTCTTGTTGAAACACTGGTTCTGAAAATCTTATTAAACAGGCTGATCTCTTTTCCAAGTTAGTTCCTGGATGATTTACCTAAGGTCATTAGCACAGACATGAATCAAACTTTGATCTTTTCATGGGCTTCTCCAAAACCTTATAGATAAGCTAGCCTAATTTCCCATTGCTCCTTATGCCTTTTGTGTAGATTATTTTATAAGATGATATTAAAAATAGCCTTTTTTCAAGTGCTTCAACACTACTAAGAGCAACTAACTTTACCCCAGAGAAGGCTAGTCACATGGAAGACTGTATCCTAAATGCTACAGAAGAAATGCCTAGAGCTATGATGGATTTATCATGAATCGTAAGAAAGCCATTCTGCTCATCCACCTGCCTCCTTCATAGGTGCTGCAGATGGTGTCACCATGCACCTTGCATCTCATATCTGTCTGAGGAATCTGTGTGTCTGTGATATCTCTGTAGTAAATGCTAGAAAGGAACTATGAATGCTTTCTACATTGCTCATAAAAATAGGATGTGTAAAGGGAATGAAAATGCCGTAGAGAGAATTGATTTTCTCTTCAAAGAATGATCTTGAAAAGGATTTCTACCTTTCATCACTTAAGCTTGTTGCAGTGGCTTTGCAAAGGGAAACAAGAGAGAATCAGTTACAGAACAGTAGATCATTAGTTCGAGCAGATGTCAAGGAGCCATCAGAGGAGGTGAAATCTGGCAATAGGCACCATTGTTGCTCTCTTTTACTTCCTTGCTGCTACACATTGAGGATTGCTGGTCTAAAGGTGTCTGAGGCTGTTCGGGAGCTCTGTGAAGGGATGAGGTGGTGACAACCCTGTCCATGCAGGAGAACAGAAACCACCCAGCCTCACAGTTCTTGCTGTGGGCTATGAGTTGCCCACAGGTGTGGGGTGACTGTCTTAGCCTCCTTGCTTTGATATCCCTACGAACCTCCGAGCTCTTCATAGAAATAAGCCCTGCTAGTCATCCAGGGACTTTCATCCTCATTTCTTTAATCTGAAAGTGTTTCTAAAATCAAAATAAAATACTAGGTTTCAAAAATGTAGAGAGATGCTAGATACATGGGCTTGTGGTTTTCAGGAAAACATGGTCATCCTATCTTGTTCAGCTTTGTTTATGAATGAGAGTTACCAAGAATGCAGTTTCAGTCACCAAATATTCTTCTCTCTGCAGGCTTGGTAGCTTTGCTCCCAGGTTGGTGTGTTGCTACCCTTGTAGGTGCTGCTTGTGGGCAGTGTCCTGCCAATGAAAACGTGTGTTAGGCACGGGTGGGTCAGTGGAGGCATATGAAGACTAGTTCATCAGAGAAAGCCCCCTCCTCCCCCCGCCTTAGCACTGTTAAGGAATGGTCCTTCCAGGAGCAACTGTTTGTCAGCTGGCTGTGTGACTTGTAAAAGGAGCTCTAAGAGGCAGATTCAGGTGTCTGGGAGAGCAGCATCACTATGGAGACGCCTGAACAGACAGCTTCAAGGTTTGAAGGGGGAATATTTAAAAGCAGTTAGCAAAGATGGGATAGGATCTCAGTTTCTCTCCTGTTTTCTCTGGTATGTACCTCCCACATGCTTTCTCCGTGGCTTACATAACTCCATATTATATATGAACACGTTGTACCTATTTCAAGCTAATACAGCCTATATCCTTCAATATGCTGAAGGCAGCACTCCAGAGTCGAGCTTTGCCATTTCCTGATGGAAATGATTTTACCATACCGACCAAGTCAATTTGGCTTTGCAGTATTCTCTCCTAAAAGTAAATTTCTGGGCTAGCATGTCCATGTTTCAAAAAGAAATGCCTGTTAATCAAATTGCAATTCTTTTGTTATTCCTCTTTACCGTAGCTTTTTTTATTTAATAGCTCCTTTAGCTCCCATTGAAAGTATATATACTTCGCTCCTATAGACTTTGGATCCCTGGTGGAAATAGATTTAAACCCTAGGAATAAAAGTGATCCAAATACTGACATGAGAAAAAACAGACCAAAAGATACTGTTTTCCCTGTTTGGATCAGAAGGCTTCTGCTAGCACTTCCTTAAGCTGAATTTTAGCCAGCAACGCTCAGCTTCTGAAACACTCTTTTGAAGCTCTGCATTCTGCCCGTTAGAGCCCCTTCATTGTCCACCAGTAAAGGTCTGCAAGGGCAGGTTGTATCTACTGTTGGAACACACTGTCAGCACTTCCCTCGGAAAAAAACAACTTGTGTTAAGATAGCAGCTGTGTGGCTTCTGTTCACAGCGCCCTTGCCTCTTGGTCTGAAAACTCAAGAGTTTTGACGGATTATTTCTGTGCCTGTAAGAAATTGTCTACACTAATCCAGTGCTTTTTGGTGTGAGTTTGCTTATATACTAAGGATATGCACAAAGTCTTACTTCCATGAACACAACAAGAATGAACAAGAAGATGTAGATTTCTGAATTTTCCATGTTTGGTATCCTGCTGACACTGTCTCAAAACTGAATCTCTCTTTTTTTTTTTTTTTTTTTTTTTGGCTTTCTTCCAGGACTGTACTCATATGACTGTTCTGTGCTTCTGAGGCTTTTTTGCTTCCAGCTCATGCAGATACTGGTAGCTCCACCTGTCCTATCAGTTCAGGAATAAATTCTTGTGTCTTGGGCACTGTTGCCTATTTTTCCAGGTATTTTTCTATTTTTCTCCAAAAAGGAATGCAATTGCACCTTTCATTTAGCCTGACAGCTTTAAGGCAGAGTATGATTGTTCACAAGTCAGTGACAAATTTGCTGACACCTTCCACCAGAACAGCACCAATGCTTGACATTGGCAGCCTATCCAACAACCATAGACTTTCTAATTTTCCACTTATCAGACTAAGATTAGAACACAAAACCTTATGGAGAGCTGAGGCAACTTGGATTTTTTAACTGGAGATTAATTAGAAAATAGGACAATCTCCATGACTGGGCTAAAACTCTAGAAGTTTTCTCCCTCATTCCTACATCGGGCAGTCCTAAATTCCCTCAGATTTGTTCACCCTTGCAGTATTTCACAGGACTCATCTGTTTACCCAGCTTCTTGTAAAAGGATGCGACGAGAGCTGGCGTGGGTGCTGGAGAAGATTATGTTTAGATTTGTTGTGGGTGGCTCCCTTTTTACATTCATAGATTTTTACTGCATTATTTAGGACTACAATGTGTTATTGTGGTGCCTGAAGCCATATGTCAACTTAGTATTTCCTACCACCCTTAAACTTTCTTTGGAAGAGGACTGTGCTCAACAGAAGGGCACAGGGAAGGTTGCCCACACCATTGCTCTTGTGGTATGTTGTGACATTGAAGTTAATAGTTCCGTCAATATATTGCCTACATGGATCCCTCATCAGAGATGTATCTTTCACTGATCTCTTGCTGGGCCCTATAAGTCTTATGCTACGGAAGCACATTTCTAAAATAATTCCTATTTGGTGCACCTAATATAACAAGAACTGAAGCAGTTAAATGCCATAATGTCTTTCTGTCAGAGACCATGGATAACTTGCACAGCAGCATTGCTCATCCAACACTTTTGGCACATTTATATATGCTCTGCCAGAACTTGACCTCAATGCCTGATGAGAACTATACTGAAAGACTAGATGTCTCACTTCACTGGAAGAGAGTGATGGACAAGCTTGAGTCTCCTTACCAATTATAATTAGAGAAGTAGTCACCTCTGAAAGAGAAATCTTTTTTACAGAAACCCAGGCCTTAGAGTGTCAGATGTGTGCTATGTACCCAAATCGATCACATATTGATTCTGGGTAGCTGAAACTTGATAGCTCAAGTCAGGAAGTAAAGAGAAGAAAAAAATGTTGCAGAAAATGTGGCGAGGCACAGAAAAGCACCAAATTTCTTCCATGAAAATAGAGACATTTACATTTTGAAATGTTAACTAAGTGCTGACAAATAAATTCGCTGAAAATTTATTGGCTGCTACCTTTTTTTTTTTCTCTCTCTCTTCGGGAAAAATGAGAAAAGTGACTTTATAGCTAGATGACTTCATGCCTTTCATTTCACCTTGGAGACCTATATAAGAAAAACATTAATTAATATAATTTTCGCTGACAGTAGCAGAAGAGTAGCAATTCTCATATTTTACTGTTTTTGTTCTTAATAGCAAATAAAAGGAAGAAAGATCAGTTGAAAAGCTATATTGGATATTTTCCTTATTAGACTTGTCTAACAGCCGTTTTATTCCAAATAAGGATGTCAGATTTTTATTAATTGCTTTTTTCATCTCAAAATGCAAAGTTCTTTGCAGACTGGTAACCTGCCAGAGAGATGAAAATAACCTTTGAGGTTGATCAGAAGTAACAGCTGCCCCCTTGCAACACAATTCCTTTCCTAATATCTAATTATTAGTGTCTTTTTCTTAAATTTGGAAACTGGAAGCCTCAGTTCAAACGACAGAAGTTCATCCCATGCCTAAGATGTTGTAGAAGAGTTGTAGATCTGCTTGAAAGCCCTAAAAATGTAAAAAGGAGCTCAAGACAAGAAATAACATACCATGTCAAAATAGGAGGAAATGTACTTCTTGAAATACAAACTTACATTCTGTTGTTTTAGAGTAAGAAAAAGAAAATCAGAACACTATTGCTGTTTATACTGGGTTAACATCAACAAGTGATAAGCTTTATGTTTTCTAAATGTCAGTATGTAACAGATGCCCAGCTCTTGCCTCAAAGATCTATGATATGTTCATCCTATTTCAAAAATAGAATTTAAAATGTTCAGAACATAGGAAAATGAAAGTTTCTGATATGATTCTCTTGAAGTTTCTAAATATTGAAGGGCTCTATAGATTAGAATGAGATCTATTAATTTAGCCCAGTGAGGAACAAGGAACCACTGGAGATTCCAGAACATTAATGGGATGTGGAAATATCAGTCTTTGCTGCTTGATAGATCACATCAATGCATTTGGCACTGGCTAAGTCCTTCTGTAGTGAGTTTGGTCTCGGCGGAGGGAGCTGCAATGAGCAGACCTCCAGAGCTAAAGCTCTGGGTCAGGTGGCTGTGTAGTCTCTTGGCTCATCAGAGAGTCTTCAGTACTTTGACAATAAGTGTATTCAAGTGTATTGAGAAGTGCAGTCGTGAGCCTGAGGCTTTTCACCATCTGGACAATTTGTGGTGTAATGATCTTGATGTAATGCAGGGTTAGACCTTTGCAAGTCTCACCATCTTCCTGTCTGTCTTTTTTGGATTGAACTGAATCCTACTGTTTTTTATCCATCTGCTTATTTCTTCCAGGCATTGGCAACAGCTGAAAGCACACCAACAGAGACAGCAATGAACGGACAAGTGCTGTCTGCTTATTGATTGCATGTTAGTCGACTTAGTCTCAGTCTTTTTGTGTGGTCCTAGAAAGACACAAAATAGGTAAGACTTTGGGGACAAAGGAGCAGTTGTCTTCCGTGACCTGTGGAGGTCACAGTAATTATTCCTGATAGCAGATGCCAGAATGACATTGCTAAGATCAACGATGTCAAAAGCTTGGTGAGAGAGCTAATAGCATGAAGGTAGAGTTGTCTTGACTGAACTGAAACATGGTATTTTCAGCACCACATCATGTGATGCAACTTTTAGCTACGAGAAGAGTGTCTAGGGCTTTAATATCTGTGCTTAATGTGGGTGAAACTTTATGCAGTGAAGTTAACATCTTCTTAAGTCTAGTCCTCCAGGAAACATGAATTTTATCTTCAGAGAAGAGTTTGCCTTTCCCTTTTACTTGATTTCTAAGTATTCATTTCTTTTTTCCTTTCACATAGCTCATTTCTGTCTTGTGCTCACAATCACTTTGCAGTTCTCTGGAACATCTGTAGGACTTTTCTTGGGCCGGGTTCTCCCCAAAAGCTTCTGTTCATGCTCCAGCCAAGATGACCTGCATGTGCATTCTTGGCTCCATTTGGATGGTATTGGTGCAAAATACCGGATTTCACTCTCACCACTGCTCTGCCAAGACATTTCCCTCGTGTTGCAGCAATCGACTCAAAATAAGGCTGAGCCACTGCATATGTGGAGGGCGCAGTTCTATCCCACTATTGCTTCTGTTGAGATCTGGCTGCTAGCAGAGCCAGTGCTAGCAGAGTCAGAGGCCTTGGAAAGAAGCTAAGTGTGAGACACTTCACCTGTCCATCTCCACAGGGGATGACTTTTGCTGCCACCTAATTTGTTCTAATGGGCCTAACCTTGGCTTGGGGCCCCAAGTAGATGCATAAAAACCTTTCTGTGTGCCTTCCACACATACCACTTAGGTTAGGAGAAATAGAGCTGCTTTCTCGGAACAGCAAAGATGAGCAGTCTGCTGTGGACAAAGCCCCCTGCACAACTTCTTCTCACCCCAACATGACATAGTTACAAGTCAAATAAAAGCCTTCCCACATCGGTGTTCCCAGCCCTGTCTGATCTGATTGACAGAAGAGCTGAGCTATATTTTCTAGCTTGCCACACCAGTACAAAACACTCAGCTGGAACTTTCCAAGTTAAGATGAAGACTTACTCCTGGTATCCCACATTTGTAATGTGGGGCAGTGTTTCTCCCTCAGGCATATTCACTAGAAGCTCTTAAGAGCTGGAGCTGTTGCATTGACTTTGGCTGAACGTTGTGCTGTCCCTCATCACTGCCAACCATCTGCTGGTGAGATTCAGTCTGTCTAACCACAGACTTAACATATGATACCTTTTCAGGTACCCTTGACCTCCTCCAGAAAAATATCCTGCCTATCCTGATTGAGATTTCTTAACAACAAAGACAGAAGGTGCCTCTGAAGACCTTCAAGGGCCTCTAAAGCCTTTCTACCAAAAACTTAGGCCCTTGCTTTAGCCAAAACAGTTCAGCTGGTATCCAAAACATAAGACTAAAGTAGGTGCCCAGCTACATGAAAGGGTTTCACCTACTGGTAATATGTCTTGCCACATTCTTGACAATAGCAGAAACTGAATCAGATCAAAATGCAGAAAGACTTTGCTCAGATTTGTGAAGAAAGGAAAGACTTCAAGTGTTTAGCAGTGGATTTTGACATTTTCCTGCTGATTTGTTTCAACGTGAAAGGGTATAAATTTAACAACAGTAGCCTCTCACAGAATAATCACTTCCCCCTCACACATGGAGACACCAGCGCCCAGACTGGTAACTGTTTTATCACATGAATGCTACCTCCTGGCTATAGCATTCAGTGGAGTGTAAAATCACAATTAACAAAGCAAGTGTTTTGTAAGTGAGCAGAGACTGCTGCAAATTACATCCTGCTATTAGCTGATTTTAGAACAACGCTGTTGAACAGCTTCATGATTACTGGGCTGTGGCGTGTATTAAAAAACCATTAATAAAACATAATTGATTGTGAATTGTGCTTATTGCCCTCATAGTTTTAATCACTAACCTCACAGAAGTTTACTGGAAACAAAAGCTGCCCTCAGCTATCTAGGAGAACTGGACTGTTCTAAAAATTTTAGGGAGTTTGATTCATAAAATCACAATTCCCTGCTGAAAACTATGGGGTTTGCTGACTTAGAGTTCCTCCTTGTCTTTGTCTTTTCCAGCCAGCAGAAAAAGGTGTGAGACTGTCTTACCTCTGCCAGAAAGTACCACTGGGCCTTGATGAAAGCAGTATCTTCAGTCTTTTAGATCTGCCATTCACTTGACTTGCCCTTAGAAGCTGGTAATGTCACTGCTAGGGAATAGGAGCTGGCAGTTTCTATTTACTGAGAAATGAGCAATGGTAAAGTGCTATATTAGAAAATACTGCGCACTCTTATTCATGTCTTTTTTACCCAAATTATTTTTAAATCTTAAACCATGTACCCTTACAGGAACCCAGTAATGCTTTGTTCTGATGCATGACCCTGGCTCATCTAATGGATGGATAGGTTTTGCCACAGTAGGTTTATGGCTACATTTTTTGAACTTGGATGCCCCGGTATGAATTTATGGACATAAAACTGGCCATTCACAATCAGCCTAATTTGGGACTTTGACAGCCTGCAGGTCTCAGTCAGTGATACAAACTGCCTGTTCTCCTGAATCACTTAATACTTTGGGACCTAAACCCAAAGCAAGCAAGGAATTCTCAAGCTAGGAATTCCCAAGGTGTTCAGTTTTAGATGCAGCCTAATACTGGTAAAGAAAGGGTGATATCTGACTCATTTATTAGCCAGATTTAGTCAGAGGGAGATTGGACTCTGCCAAAGATCCCAGAGGAACATGCTCAAGTACGTGGGCTCAAGCATCTTGCCCTACATGTTTCTCTTTAGGTATCTAAACTCATGAGTTTTCAAAGTTTTCTCACTACACAGCAAAGTGGCATAAAGTGAGAAATAAAACCCAGGAGCTCTGACTCTGTTCTGCTGTAACCACCAGAAACACCAGCACAGAATGCAGAAACATCTTAGAAGAGATGTTAAAATGATGTAATGTACTATCTGCACAGTTTATTGTCTTTTTAGCAATGCGTGGCAAATAATTTAGTATAAACATTGGGAATAGTTTGTTGAAAATCATTTCCCACTAAAGAACTAGTAAAAAGGTTTTTTGAAAAAACAAACCAATGAAAACTGATTTTTCCTGTTTCTGCAAAGACCTATCACACACAGAGAGTAACAAACATGCCTCAAATTGACTAAGAAAGTGAATTCTATTGGTATGAAACCAAATTCAGGCTGGTCACTACTCACTCTCATTTCTTTTTCTAATCTCTTTGTAGGTAAAGGTGTATCCTGGAGCAAACACCTCAGGACTGCAATGGGCTGCTTCTTTTTCATATTCCCTGTCTACTCCTCAGACCTGATTTAAGCAAATTCTTTGGCTCCTTTCATTTGGCCCCACAGCACTGTATGTATGAATATACGTTTTTAAGTGAGGAGCCAGAACCTCACATCCCCAATACGCTCACTGCATTTTCTGGCTGTAAATGGCCATTGCTATGGCAACAACTGCTTAACTCAAAATTTAGAGAGGCACTTAGCACAAATTATAAAAGAAGAGCTACAACTGCATTCTGTTTAAAGCCACTGTTTGACGGCCTGCCACAGCAATAGTCACTGATTGCTTCAGGATACCCAGGGGACCTTACCACCTGTGGTCTGGCACCTTCAGCTCAGAGCAGGACAGGAAACAGCTTTCTCTAATGTTGGCTTTGTCTTTATTCTTCTCTGTACTGACAGTAAATTGCATTTCAGCCATCTGATCAGCCACAGAATTGAATTCACAGGCTTCACAGGCTGGTCCTCAATACCTCTGCCAGAATACTTCCCAGTCTGATAGTGTGAGCAGCGAGTTCCTTGTTAATGACGGCCAGGAAAGACACAGGCCCTGTTTAGCATTTCTGGAATAGTATTAGTGTTCTGAATCACCGTGTCTGGCGGCAGATGAAGGGGCCGACAGGGCTGTAAGACAAAGCAGACCACGTTTGTGACACTTCTTGTGAAGAGCTGCTCCATGGTGCCAAATCGCTGATGTTAGATTTGTACTCACGATAGAGCAGAGGAACATGCCAACAAGAGTAATCACAAGAATTCATAGCAAATTTTGGAGATAGCTGGTAATTCTATCCTTTATGTGTCTTTTTCTAAATGTGGATAAACTTTGTCTTCTTTTCTTACATATGGCCAAATCTTACTTTTAGCCAGATGCAAATATTCATAGTGTGCTCTGTTGGGGCAGCACACTAATAACAGTATCGTAAACACTATTTGGAGAGACTTGTTTTGGTCACTGACCTCCTTCATAAACAGTTCTTGGGAAATCCTTTCCCAAACTCTAGCCAGAGAACTAGTGCACAAGAATGACAAACTGGCTGAAATAGCTGGGAATAGTGAGCAATTATGGGCAGAGAAAAAGGCCCTGTTTGCAGCTGAACATCCCAGGAGGACTCTCAGGAAAGTGGAGGTAATATGTATTTAGCGTACTAGTAACAGTGTGGGAGGAATAAAGTAAACTCACTTCTAAGAGAAGATGAATGAGGTGGCTTGCTACTCTGGGGTAAAAACTAGATTGACAAGAAGGCAGATGTGCAGATGTGACCCATTCATTGCTGGCTGGAAAGTGCTGAAAGTTGTACTGCTGAAAATCCAATGTCACGATGGACATGGGGAAAATGTGTAGGTGATGAGAGTTCATTATCACATCCACTACAAGAATAAGAGAACACCACAGGAAGGCAGTAGATTGCATGTTTAGAATTGATGAGGGCAGGTGGTTTTCCAAACAAGGTATAGTTGAGCCACACAACATTTGCTACTGGCTTATGTGGATTCTAAATGTTTGCATAGGCTCCGGATCACTGGAAAAGTTAACGGGGAAAAAATTCACTCCAGGCTAGTAAGTAAGCTAGCAAACTAGTAAGCAAATCTTCCTTGGGAAGTCCCTGCACAGAAATGGAGGGCTGTGAGTTTTTTCTGGGTAGAGGCTGCACTGCAGGTTTACTCTAACTCTGTAGGGTCTTTCCTAAGCATCTAACAGTTACTGTTGGATACAGGATACTTGTGGACCTTTCTTTTCGCACCCTGTCTAATTGCTGTTATTTTTCAAATCATTCCTACATCAACCAGTGCTGGATAATACAGAGAGGATGCGTGCCTCAGAGTGCCATGTCATTACCTCCAAGATACAACGCTGTAGTCTTCTTTGACCTAGCAGCTGGAACAGATATTGATTGTAGATCTTCTGGCTCTATTCCCAGGTCTATCATGGAGTGCTGCATAATTTGGGACAGTCATTTATCTCTCTATACCTCATAGTCATTGTTTATAAAGCACAGAGCTGTGAGCCTTTTCTGAATTAAGACTAACTATAGTTTGTGAAAACTAGGGTCTCCTAGTTGATTTCAGCGGGAAGACACAAGAATACTAGCAGAGAGGGTATGGATCTTGATTTGTAAAAAGAATGTCAACAGCTGTACTGTGTCAGGCCAACAGTCCATCTTCCCTATATCCTGCCTCTGGCAGAGATTAAAGGTAGGCTTCGTAAAGAGAATAAAAACTGAATGAGCATATCGTGATGCTTCCGAAGAACATTCTCTCATTCTACAGCAAATTACAGCTTTGGGACTTTCTAAGCTGGAAGTGATCCCTATGAATTTAGTAATCATCAATGCATTTCTCTTCTACAAACTTAAAATTTTCCTTTTGATTCCATGAAACTTTTGGTATCCACCAAATGACCTTCACAGTCTTGAAATAAGGTTCTGGAACTTAGCTATAGAAAGCATCTCTTTGATTTCATAGCAAAAACACTATCTACTTGTTTAGTCCTGCTACATTCCAGCTTTGTCTGATGCCCTCTTGTTCCTATACTGGAAAGATAATATGCCTGGATGAATGTCAGGAGAGATAAAGCAACTTACAAAGTTGTCAGCTAACGCGAATTTTTCATACTTCATATATTTCAGAATTTTAGGCATCTAAGTGGATGTTCCTAAGTTTTCCTCCTTTACAATCAATGCAAGGAGACAGATGCCTCTAAATAGCAATTCTTGTCCCGAGTAGGATGAAATACAGCACAATGAAGTGCTATCTCCATTGCTGAAAGCAAGAGCTTATGGTGTAGACAATCCTAACTTCATTCCCTCAGTCGAAGGTCTAAAGCTAAGTAGGGTGAATCTAAGTTCAGCTTCTAACTGTGCTTCTTTCATCTATCACTGAGGCCAGGAGAGGGATTTGCTCAAGGAAGAGTTAAAGCTCTTCTGTATGAGATTTGTATGAGGTTTTTTATTTCTTGGGACATATAGTCCACATTAGGAACTTACTCCTCACACACTCCAGGAGGAGTTAGATCGGATTTATTTTGTGAGGTCCAGGGCTGAATATTATGCGTGTGGCCTGAGTGCCTTGCAATAACAAGTTCTCTTGTTATTACAGTTCTCATTGCAATTTAAGGTTAATACTTGTATCCTAAATTTCACTGAAGCAGGCATGAATGGATAATAATTCTCCTAAAGAATTCAGGAACTGGCCAAGAGTTACTAGCTATATTTGTTAACAAAACTGAACCAGCGGTGAGGATTTCGTTTCTTTGCTTGTATTTCCTAGCTTTGATCAGGGAGAAGCTCTGTCTGCCAAGATTTTCTACTGACTTCAGAAACATCAGCAGAACTGTCCACTGCAGCAGAATGCAAGAATGTTATTCTTTGGAAATTGCCTCAGATTCTTCTGTCGACCAGTGATTAAAAAATGTGAGCTGAAAACCACAAGACCAGGTGCATGCAATGAAAGTAGGTTAGGAATCATACATGCCAGATTGTGATCCAGGCTGCATTCCCCTCAAGGGCATATTTTTCTAAATCCACAGCTTGTTTTGTGGGGCAGAAACATGATAAGAGGAGAGCCACCTTTGCAGATCATCTGTTCTTCCTCTTATACAGATGTGTGGGGAATGAGGAGACAGAAGGAGGCATGGGCTGTGATGCTACCCCATATGCCAGCTCCACAGCTATAAGAGGAGTTATATAAGATGTGCCCTGCACTACAGGTGTTGAATTGGCAGATCTCTCTTCTGCGGAGCGAGGAGAGCAATCAAGAAGCAAGTGCCAGCCCTGGAAGTTACCGTTTTGCCTCTGTTCTGCTCCATTGGCAGCACAGCAACAGATTTGTAACCAGGCCATAGCTGAGCCTTTAAAAAAGTAGATTCAAAGGACAAATTCTAGGAGTCTCATTGATAGTGGCAGAGGGAAACTGTAGAAGGATAATAAACAAGGAAATACAAAGACATTCTTAGATGAAAACTTGAAATTTAATTTCATGGGGCATAAAATTATCTTTGACACTATCCTAGACCTTTAAGCTACATGATGGTTTGCAGGAAACAAGAAATGCAGTTCATAGAGCCTTAAATTAAATGATCTTACACAACAAGTCTATCCCACTCGTTTCTGCAAGACACAGGGAAGTACCCTCCCTCCAAGGCTCAGGCCCAAATGCGTAGCCATAAGGGGTGATGGTATACTTTCTCTCTGGAAACAAAAATCAGTATGACCAAAATACCAAAATCCTCTGATTTTTTTTTTTTTTTTTTTTTTTTTTTTTTTTTTGCTGTTACACAAAGGAATGAAGAACCTACATGCAAGACTGAGGAATCCTATAAAAACAGGCCACAGTGTTCAAATGATAAATCCTCCAGTCCCACTCTGACATGAAGTGAGCACTATCCTTGAGTAAGGGACTACTTTTGCTTTTTCACAGCTGCATTGTCCACTGCGTCCTACAGATTGGAGAACAGACACCCTCATCTGCAATATGTTGCTATCTTGTGCTGAATCAACAGGTTTCTGGAGCTGGTCAGTCTTCCTGACTTGAAGATTTCTCACTGGTTTGGATAGGGGACTGAATGTTTTGAGCATGCCATACCTATAAGCTATCCTCTCTAAGACAAGGCTGCTTTTCAGGGGTGAAATTGGGGCTTACTGGATTTAGAGCCAAAGATTATCTGATTTTGCTCATGCCCTGACTATCCCCAGATAACACTGAGTCTCAACTTGGGTGTTTTCTTTCTGACACTATATAAGACGGGGCATATTTTTCTCCCCCAAGAAGAGTATGTTGTCTGGCAGTTTCCAGCTATGTAAGACAGGTTGCAACCTGTAAATACCCTACCAAATGAGCGATTCTCCTAGCAAGGCTGCTCATGGAAAGCCTAGCTTTTTGTGGCTTTCTCCAAGGAGGATTTTCTGGTATCTACTTTTGTGGATGAGCTCACTCCTCAGTTATTTATTTATTTATTTTTCCAGTGGAATTCTAATCTTATTCTCATTCTTTTGTTAAGTCACCTTCCTTCCCTGAAAAGGAAACCTGTAAAAATTAATGTCTTTGAGGTCTGCATCTTCTACAATGTTATTGAAACTGGCTAACATTCAAATCTGCTTCGAACTGACAGTGTCATTGCATAAGCCACATTTCCTTAGGACAGCAGGCTGAAAAAGACCAGATTATGCTATAAAAGCTACTATATCCTTGCAATGTCCCTGTATCTAATATTAAAGTCCAGCTTATTGTTATGTAAGCCAACAACATGTTTTTACTTCTAAATTAGTTAACTACAGGACTACAATTCCTCTAATGTATTTTAGACATTGGATTAAGATGAAATAAATTTCACCTAATCATATCTATTTCTCCCCGCTGACTGTGAAGAGGGCAGTGTGGGGCTGGACAGTGGAGCTTTCTACATTAAGTCTACTCTGTAGTCTCCTTTTTAGTGATCGGCGATCTAGGCATCATAGATGAAACAGGTCAGTATGAAATTCGTTTGACCAACTGGAGACGTCTATTTTAGGCTGACTCACACTTTATACTTGATTGACTAAATGGATAAAATCCACCAAAAGTCCAGACAGGTAGCTCTCATGCAGATATCTTTAACACAGGTGTCTAGATGAGATGGATTCCCCTCTGTGGATTTCTATCATTTTGATAGAGCTAAAGATAAAGTCACATTATTCATATGACTCTTGTGTAAAAGAGCCAACCTCTCTGTGAGTAGGAGCAATACCATATCGAATAGTAAAAACTCATGTATTGAAAATGCGTTCTCTCTAAGGAGAGTTTCTCAGTTTCACTCTAGAATCATTGATTTGCTGGATTTGAGTTCTTTTCTTTTTCAAAGGACAAGCTTTTGCACAGCATACCTCTCTCTCTTCTGTGGCTAATGCTAGCTTTTTCTTCCTGACATTTTATATAAAGTTTTTGTAGGAGAATGTATCTGTGATATGTTTGGGGGGTTGATTTTTGGAAAAATATGAATAAACTGGAATAAACTGGAAGATTGTCAGTGTCTCTCAGATTATCTGTGTTTCCTCACATGAAAATGCAAAGTAAAGTCGATTAAACCCAGCCAATGGTAATAAGTATGTTCTTTGATTCTGTCAGCGTGGCTAAAGATGAAAGCTAATGGTAAATCCATAGTACAGTCATACAGATCAAATGATCTATCAATCTGTAAGCTTGTATTCATGACAGTTAAATGCTCTTATTATCTTTACAGCTTGTCCCAGTTAGCCCAGTATGAACCTGATGAGTTAACTTGGTACTCTGTAGTTAGGATGCTTTTATATAGGATGTTTATGTTTTACAATAGGATTGCAAATGGTAAAAGTTTCATTTCTTCAGTCTTTAATATCCTTCCTTTGCTGATCACTTCACCTTCATCCCTTGTTCCAAGTCCTAATCTTCTTGTGTTCTTATTCCTAGCTTTCCCCCTCACATTCCCTTACTGCTTATGTTACCAAGATTTTTATCCCAAACTACAAGGGACTTTGGATACCCTGAGCATTTTGGTGGCATACCTTTTTATTTCACTCTGCCTGAGCATAATGATGATGAAGAAGAGACTCTTCTGGTCTTCAGCCCCACCATGTCTAGCACAGCCAAGAAGCACAATTACAGTGAAACTGTGGTTTGCTTTCTGTGCTGCTATCAAGCTTTGCATGGATAAGCTGATCCCAAGCAGACACTGTGAAGCAATGCAACCTCCTTCTCTTCTGTGTGTGATTATTCTGGGTGGCACCAGAGTAGCTGAAAAGCTCAGGTGTTTTCACTGAGGAGAGACTCTTTAGAAACTTTAGCTACTGTACTCTTAAAAAGGCTTTCCTTGGTATATGTAAGTAAGTGGCGATTATTTTGAAGGGCTGTTAACAGCCTGACTTCAGGGTTTAGTAAAAGTCTTGACCAAAATGACTTCTGCGCTGACTCTCAGTGACCTGCTTCAAAGCATAAATAACTGCAATTGCTTTTCAAAGAAAAGATTGTGAGAAAATTTTTAAGTGGTAGAGCAGCACTCCTTTCATATTTGTTTATATCAGTTTTACTTGAACAGATAGTTCTGGTTACTGGTTGAAACTTCCTTACCTTCAGCCCACTTTCAGTTCAACTTAAACTAAGCCTCAAGCAGACTACATGCTATATTTCCATTCAATTAATTACAGTGTGAAAGAATTATTAGTGCTTGAGAGAGAGTCCCATGATGGGAAATTTGACAAACTAAGCAAGAGCCACCACAGAAAAACGGGTGCACCATAGAGGCACTTTCTTACTTCAGAAGAAAACTCCTAAGTTTTTCAAGCTGAATTCAAGAATTTGCATCAGTTACATCCATGTAACTGGTTACAGATCCATGTAACCATTCATGTAAATTGAGACCTTGGATTGACTTCAGTTATCATTGGATCAGGAGCATGATAGACTTGAACGTTGAGTTCTCTTGTAGTAACATATTCTTTTAAATTAAAAATAATATTATAAAAATAAAAATAAAATAAAGGTGCAACATATTGACCAAATTAAGTACCAGTGAAAGAGATTCCTTTTGAGTCATTATTGTCATCTTGTTGATGAATCTGGCCCATTTTTAACATTAAAATCTTTATGTTTTCTTTTTCCAGCTATTCAGAATAGCTGATTCATCTTGAATGAATAACAATATTTTATACTTAAAATGAATCTTAGGCTCCTATTTAGTACTACTTTAGATCCTAAATTAGAGTGCAATGTGAGAAGACATAGAAATGAACTGTAAAGAGGCATGACTTGTCAAGTAGAAAAAACTCCTCTTCCTTCTTTTATTTGGTGTAGCTAGTACAAGGCATATTGAATTTGAATAGATATAGTAAGAAAGAGGTGTTGTAGAGCTGGATCCTGTCCTTAGGTATATGTATTCACTGCATTTACTGTGTGGGGTAAGACTTTACTTGACACACATACAAGCAAACTAACTAGTTTTAACTGATGCATGTTGATGCCCCTGAGTTAGTGCTGTAAATGTGGTTAGGTCCTTATTGTTAGTATTGGGAGCAAAGGAATAGATCTGCAGAATGAGCACATGGATGCAATGACCAGGTTCGAGCTCCATGAAAATACACCCATTGATTATTTCCATTTCTGACAAAAGGCACAAACTTTCTCCATTATACTTAAAGATCCATAGGAAAAACTTCAGAATTTGTTCCTGTTTATCTGTTTCACTTCAGAAGCCACAGAGAATAAATTAAAAACTCATCAGCTGGCCAGTACAGAAGCTTAGAGCATTGATGCTTTTGTCTGTTAAGCCTGTTGTTTCAGAGAACCCATTTTCAACTCCTAGATCAGCTGCTCAAATCAATGTACTGAACTTTGATTGGAAGCAGTACAGATCCAGAGAAGGTAGTTAATTTTTATTTTTTTCCATCAGTCTAAGAGCAGCAATGAGCACATATGAATATTTGCATGCATGTGGGCTTTTTAGCTGCTTTCATCTTCCAGCAAACAAATTACAGTAGAGCATTAACTGTGCATACAGTGAGACTAAAATAATGCCATGATTTTCAGCTAGAGACTGTTTGTTTGCAGGATGGCTCAACAAGACAACAGGGAAGTAAACCTGCAGTAAACCCTATTTTCCTTTGGCTTCTCTCTGTTTTGAACATCTAACCTCTCCATTCATAAATTCTTGATGTGGTTGTGTCCAGTTCTCTCCTCTCCACTACCTGCAGTAATAAACAAGAGTATTGTGTGCTGCTTCTCCACCACAAAGAAATCCCTTTACAATTGGGGATAAGTATTTCCCATTGTCTTTTGCCAATGAGAAGCTAAGGTACAGATGAGGTTAAATAACTCCCCCAAAGTATGGCTGTGAGTCAATGGGAGAAGTAACAAAGATCACTTAGTTCCCAATCCTAGGATCTAACTGTCAGGGAACGCCCATGTATAAGAGCTCAAAAAGCTAAAGGTAATAGGGTGTTGCCTTCAGTATAGAGAATTTCACAAGCTCAACAGGGCTGTATGGAGGAGTGGTGCCTGTTCTAAGAGCGATGTGTGTTTTTGAATACCCAAATTCTTTCTCAGGTCTTCATTATCCAAAGCTTCTTACCAGAAATATTAATTTATTTAATTCTCATTTCTCTTTGTAAATGTTGCCTCACTTGAGTCAGACCACCATGGCCACAACACCAACATAGTGTTATATTTATATAACATTTATATTTTTATTTATAACACTTTTATCCAGAAAGCTGTAGAATTCCAGAGACCTATTAACTGCATTTGTAGGAGTAGAGACTAGAGAAAAGAGCTCTACAATATTCAAATCAAAACTAGTCAAAATACTCTGGATATTAGTTTTCTTTTATCGGGAGAATCTGGGAGAAAATCTTGATGTTTTCCATGTCCTCTAGTAGGACATAGAAATCTCTAATTTAAAGACCAAATTCCCCAAATCTCTTAGGAAAACTCAAGTACATACCATATTTTTTGCAGTCAAATCTCATTAAAACCCATGGGAATCTTTTTATTGGTCTGGGCTTTGGCTTATAATGTGGCTTATAGAATCCTCCACTGTTGGAAGGGCTTCAGTCAAGCGAGCAGAACAGCGCAGTGAAACCCAGTTCTAATTTCACCTCTATCTTTGGCTAACCTCTTTGTCCCAATATAAAATAGAGATGATATTTCTTTATGACCTTGCAGATGTATCCTAAAAATTAATGTTTGTATTGTGCTATGGACTCCTCCAGTGGACAGTGGCCTTCTCTGTGAGTACATTTTGTTCTTTTTTGTGTGGAGGTAAATTAGGCACGCCACCAATGGTGGCAGATATTTAGCCCCATTGAATAGTAACTTTAATCCCATCTTCTCTAGCCTTTAGCCAGGAGAATTCATTCAGCTGGCAACGTCTCTCCTTTCTTGCAAGGAAATATTTTTTCTTGTGTTGTGAGAGAGTCTGTTGGTAGGATTAGCAAGAACTAGGAATGCAGGCCCTGGAAACAGAGGAGGAGGTGCACTTCAAAGTGTTGCAGCAGCTCCTGGCCTCCCAGAAAGGATTGACAGGAAGAGTAATTAGACAAAGCACATAGAGTCATTTCTGCTGCTGGCAAGCCATAACCATCTTTTTTCTTGCCCCCCTGGACACAGGCATGTTTCTTCACAAGGTTTTCAGAGCACCTGAGTTTGACTCCTGCTCTGAAGTGCCTTCTGGAGAGCCTTTCTAACGACTGGAGGAGTGCAGGGTGACTAGCTGAAATATGAGTGATGCGAATAACCTCTGCTGAGTCTAAATTACCTTGGGATGCAGCCACTAGCGTAGACAGACACAGTGTAGGCAGTTGTGCTTGGCAGGCTGGCGCTGCTTTCTGAAGCCAGACTTCATCTTGCAGCCATAAGCAGAGCGCTGCTGAGAAGTGCTCCTCATTAAGCTGCAGATAGCCCGCCTACAGCTTGAGGTGCAGCCCGCAGCGAGCTGGGGCCACCGGACACTGAGGAAACCCTCTCCCCAAAGAACTCCTAGTCCGTGACCTCAAATCAGCAAAAGCACTTGCTAAAACACCAGCACACACCACTCTGGCATACACTAGTTATTAATGACATTAATTATTCATGCATTTCACTTGTATTTAATATTTGCCATACCACTATGTTCGCTTTACTGTCCCGTTACTCTAACACTTATGCATACACAAAGGGCAGACTAAAAATATATTTAATATCTCTGCAAATGCAAATGTTTTTATTTGTTTTTCAATATTTACTTGCTTGACTGGAGCTTTCCACTTGAGCCTCATATCCTAGTTAGCTACAACAGATTGCAAAGTAGGATTCATGCTTGGGTAAAGATAGTTTGCTTGCTTTACAACACCAAGACAAATGCCGCTCTGAAGCAATGTCATGAGGTCAATCAGGTCTGAGAATTTAAATGCCAAAAGATTTACAATTACATTTTGTCAGCCCCCTCTGCTCCTCCTCCCCCTTACCCAAGCGATAAAGCTCATTTAAAGCTTTAAAATATGGGAAGTAGAAAAGGAGTCATTAATTTTACTTACACAGCAGCATTCACACTTGTAAGTTTTTGACAGCTTCACTAAACCCAAAGGAATTCAGATAGCTACAGCAAATGTATGCACACCAATACTCGTATTGAAAGGAGGCAGTTTTTAGGGCTGAACACATATTTTCTTCCTGCAGGAAGCTGACAGCGATGAGGGTACGTAGGATGTTTTACTACCGCATTCACGTGATGCTACTTAATGTTTTTTTCCTCCTGTTCAGCATATTCTCTTTGTATTTCTGGAATCAATAGAACTGCAGCAAGTCAACAGATTATTTCAATATTTCTCAAGATGCACTGCCCTTACCACCATAGTTAGCACTTATTTTTTTCAATAAGGGAAATAGATTCCTTAAATGTTATATTTGCCACTCAGAAAGTTCAAATGCTGACGGTGTCTTTCTGGGGATAAGAAATCCAATTACAAAGAGCTAAACATGTATGCATTGAGTTGAATGCTTTTGGAAAAAAATATTGTGGGATTTTATTTTTTTATCAGTGTCATGATTCTGGATGGAAAATGAAAACCTTGCAATGAATCCATAATAGGCCACTGCATTTATATCTGAGACAGAAGGAACGTGCTTATGTCTTCAGAAGGGAAGATAGATGAAGGCAACCAGGCTGCTGAATAAAACAAGAATTAACTGATAGCCACTTGCTGATCATTGTTCCACTATCTGTCCATTATCTGTCTGGGTGTAGGCAGTAAATACCACATGAATTTGAATAAAACCCATTACTCACACTAACTTATAAACATGATGATAGGAGTTACTTGACAGATCTTACCCAGAAAACTCGGATATAATTGAGCCTATTGCTGTGTTGATTCTCCTCCAGCAAAATTCTCTACCTATGCAGGAATATTTTAAGAACTCACCAAACATCAAAGGTAACAGAGGGTTAGTGGTTTCTGCTTAGTTTTTGTATCATTAGTGGGTCTCTACAATAACAGAAGGTGAAGTGTCTCCTGAGTAAGCCAAATGCCAATGCTTTTTCCTATAGGACCTCTGTCATTCCAGTCTTCATAAAGGGCAAGAAGGAGGACCCAGGCAACTATAGGCCGGTCAGCATCACTTCCATCCCTGGAAAGGTGATGGAACAGCTCATTCTGCATGTCATCTCCAGGCATATGGAAGAGAAGAAGGTGGTCAGGAGTATCAAGGGGAAATCCTGCTTAACCAATCTGATAGTCTTCTAGGATGGAAGGACTGGCTGGATAGATGAGGAGAGAGCAGTGGACGTTGTCTCCCTTGACTTCAACAAGGCTTTCCGCACTTTCCACCCTCCTAGAGAAGCTCAGGAAGTGTGGGTTAGACGAGTGGACAGTGAGGTGGATTGAGAACTGGCTGAAAGGCAGAGCTCAGAGGGTTGTCATCAGTGGCATGGAGTCCAGCTGGAGGCCTGTGGCTAGTGGAGTTCGCCAGGGCTCAATACTGGGTCCCATCCTGAACAGAACAACTTCTTCATCAACGACCTGAATGAGGGGGCAGAGTGCCTCCTCAGCAAGTTTGCTGATGATACCAAGCTGGGAGGAGTGGCTGATAACACCAGAGGGCTGTGCTGCCAATCAGAGAGACCTGGACAGACTGGAGAGCTGGGCGGAGGGGAACCTCCTGAGGTTCAACAAGGGCAGGTGCAGAGTCCTGCAGCTAGGGAGAAATAACCCTAGGCACCAGTACAAGGTGGGGGCTGACCTTGTGGAGAGCAGCTCTGCAGAGAAGGACCTGGGAGTGCTGGTGGATGACAAGTTGACCATGAGCCAGCAATGTGCCCTTGTGGCCAAGAAGGCTAATGGTCTCCTGGGCTGCAAGAGTGTTGCCAGGAGGTCGAGGGAGGTGATTCTGCCCCTCTACTCAGCCCTGGGGAGGCCTCATCTCGAATACTGTGTCCAGTTCTGGGCTCCCCACTACAAGAGATACATGGAGCCACTGGAGAGAGTCCAGCGTAGGCTACGAAGGTGATCAGAGGGTTGGAGCATCTGCCCTGTGAGGAACGGCTGCGAGAGCTGGGCCTGTTCAACGTGGGGAAGAGAAGACTGAGGGGGGATCTGATCAATGTGTACATGTGTCTGAAGGGAGGGTGTCAAAGGGATGGGGACAAACTCTTTTCAGTTGTCCCATGTGACAGGACAAGAGGCAATGGGCAGAAATTGAAGCACAGGAAGTTCCGCCTGACCGTGAGGGGGAATTTCTTCCCTGTGAGAGTGACGGAGCATGGGAACAGGTTGCCCAGAGAGGTTGTGGAGTCTCCTTCTCCGGAGATTTTCAAGGCCCACCTGGATGCAACCCTGTCTACCATGCTCTAGGTGACCCTGGTTGAGCAGGGAGGTTGGACTAGATGATCTCCAGAGACCGCTTCCAACCTTACTGATGCTATGATTCTATGATTCTATGCAAAAGCACTAGCAGTTCTGCTCCTATTAGTTCTAAAAAGGATGGGCCTGCTCCAGTGCCTTTTAAAGTTACTGAGTACTTTTAATATGCTTTGGATCACCTCTTGCTACATCTGAACAAGACAGGCAATCTGTTTTAAATATGTCCACATGGTTCCCACAGTTTCTTTTGCATATGCTTGTAAACAGACTAATGATCTCTCTTTTAACAACATTTCATTTTGTAAGCCACAGTCTCCTGCTGATCCAGAAAGAAGTTAACACAAGTGTAAGGTCAGGGCAGTTGGAAGGTGAGTTTAAAACACATTTCTGCCTTTCTTCCTTGAGTTGAGTGAGGGACGTCTTATTTCTGACATGGTCATTGCTGGGGGATTGTGTCTGCTGGTGGTGAACACCTGCAGGGCTACAGCTGACAAAGATTAGATGGATGAGGATTGCCTTGACAGGTTTGTCTTTCTTTGGTCCTTCTTTTCTCTGCATCTATTGCTGTGTTATATTACAGGAATGATATTCAATGTCTGTCAAGGGATATTTAGAGCTATTTCATGCTCCCAGAGCAGTTCTAATTCACTTTTTTTTCTCATGATGGTTAGGTTATGAGCTGACAATCAGGAAATCTCTCCTGAATTCTTGGTTCTGTATCAGGTATAATGTTGGATAGCAGTGAGTTAGAGGAAAGAGAAATGAAATTCCTTAAAGAAGTGTAAATTTCTTTTGACTGCTGCCTGTGGAGTTTTCATATATATTGGAAAAAAAATCATGCTCAGCAATTGTCATTGCCTCACAGAGAAGTGCTGTATTCGTTTGAAGGTATGTATTGTGTCAAAGAAGCTCACTGCCTTTCAGATGACATGGCATGTGACAGCTGAAATCATCCAGGATGTTCCAGTTAAAGGAATTCAGGACAAAATTCCCAGGGGCTATGGACAATCTCTGCACATAAAACTATCTTTGAGTACGAAGAGGGATTTTCAAAAGCATTTAAAATCTCTTTTACCTTCTTTTGTAGAATTTATTCTATATTCTTGTGATCACTCAAAGAGACATTCTCTGCATCTGATCCAGTTTGGCTACCATTGTATTAGTAGATAGAACAAATCAGGGACCATTCTCTGGCCCACATGCCACTTGGCACAGCTGTGCTATGCCCATACAGCCAAGCTCTCTGGCACTTCAGAACTGGATGGTCACCTCCCAATAGCTTGCTGTGAATGATGCTAGGGCTGAGTGGAGGCTTCAGTCTCTTCTCAGCAGTTGTCTTGGAGAGCTGAGAGCTATCTTGGCCAAAAATCAAGCACATTAGCAATTAAGTGATAAGGATGATCATACTCAGGTGGATACTCTTGCCCCCTTTGTTTAAAACTTTTGTGTTGTTGCAACCTTTTAATTCCTCTCTTATGAACAGGGATGACCAGCATGGTGCACAGTCCTTCAGAGGAGGAATTGTACTCTTGCATCAATAGCTGTGTCTATACCCCTAAAGTAAATGCACCTGGGACCATTCTCAGCCAAAGAGGTCAGCAGGTACAGAGTGGAATGCATCCATACAACTAATCTTTCTCAGCTCCCAAAACAGGATGCCTGCATCAAAAATCTGTATGGGGAATGATTCCCATCACGAGCCGAATCTCAAACCATATCTAGAAATTATTTGGGACAGTGTCATGTCCTAAAAGAATTCAGTGACTCAGGTCAAAACCTTCACAGGTACTATTCCAGCAATTTTTCAGCATAGATAATCAAGTTTCTAGGAATTGTCACTGGCATTGTTTAATTTATTAGCATACAGAAAGCCAACACTGCCTATATCAGCTGGAGAAATCTCCTCCAATGCATCCTAGCACTACATTTGATATGTTGAAGGCTGCATCATAATTGCTCCTGTGTATCCTCTCCAAGATGAGAAAGTTTGCATGTATCTCTTAAAGGTTTCCAATGTGAAACTTCCAGGTACTATCAGAAATTTTTCATAGTTCCCCTAAGTTGAAAGTTAGCTGAAATCAGGAGAGGAGACTGTTTGGGTGCATATAGCCATGAAAACACTGAACGCTAGTTTTCTCTGGAGAGAGTATTTTCCATACGTTCAAGGTGCCATTGCACAAGATATCTTTTAAAGTCTGTGCACAATCTGTGTGTAATTCTGACTAAGAAAAATGAATTCAAATAGGAATAGGTGCAAAGAATGACTAGTACAAGAATCAGGGGTCTGATGAGCCTATTTTAAGAGAGGAGAATAAAACAACTTCACTTATTTAGCTGGGTAAAGGGAAAACTCAGGTTTTTGATGGCTCTCTATAGGTACTTCAGGGGGCTGAGCACTCAGAAAGGAGAAGCTAAAAGACATTTCTGACACAGGAACGAATAGGTATAGCCTGATCATAAATAACTGGAGTCTGGGAAATTACAGAGACATTTCTAAACAGCAGAGGAACGAGGATTTGGAGCAGCCTTCTAAATGGAGGAATAATCACCAAAAATCAAAATTGAAGAGAGAGCTTAAGAAATGCATAGAAGGTTGCACACGTACGGTTCACGATAGCAGGAACTGAACTCAGTGACCAGATAGATCCCTTCAAGTGCTATCTTTGATGATCTGAAAAGCATATAAGAAGGCCAGGCCCCACTGATCAGCAGTAGAGAAGGTAGAAACAAAGTCTCAGCTTCTTCAGGGCTAAATGAAATGAATATTGTTCTGCCAGTCTGTATATTAGCAAACAAGTCCAGCAAGAACTTCTACAGAGACACTCGGGGTGACCCAATATAGCCAGTTGTGAACACTGGATGAGAAGAGTTAGCTATCCTAATTCATATTTGCAGTGAGTCTGGTCCTGGGTATGCTACAGCATGGCGTGAGAAAATAAACATGAGAAAATAAAATAGGTAGATCTCTAGATACTAATTTTAAATCAATCAGATCTTAAATTTAACTGCTTTTATATCCAAATGACTGTTCCATGCCCTAAATTCTCTGAGTTGTGCTTAGTTCTTGCAGCACAAAAGGCCCGTAAAAACCACCCACCCACTGCTTCGGAGCTATTTTTCTTCATCTAAATGAAATTTCTTTACTTCCATTCATCTTTACAGCTCTTTCAACAGGTCCTTCTGCAGCAGTGAAGGGAAGCATGTTTCAGTGTGCTAATCCAGCTCCAAGATGGATTAATTGACTCACAGGCCTCTCTGATCACTAGCCAGATGTCTCTCCCCAGCTGGCAAGCCTTACTAATTTTCTTGTTGGTGTTGTTAATTCTGGGTTTCCAGGCAGCAGGGGCCCTTCTCCACTCAATCAAGGGCAACATACCCTCTGCTGACATTTTGTATTCTTCAGCCTGCTTTCTCCTGGGCAAAGATATCCAGCTATAAACCTCCCCTCCTGGCTCTTTGTCATCTGGCTTGTGGTTCCGGGCAGAGAAGCCTCCTGATGGAATTGCATTTGGGTGTGTGGCATGTTGGGTCACCATGGGGCGGTGCTGTAATGCTTAAGGTAGATGAGGGAGGGATGTGGTGTCTGGACTATGAATTTCAAGAAAACTTCTCCAGAATTTCAGATCCATGCACTGAATCTTTGAAAATAATTAGAGTAATCAGAAGGGCTGAGTTATGGACCAGTTAGGATGGTAAACTTGGAAGTAACATAGCATAATGGATAGTTCAGAAGATGACACATGTGAGTGCTCCATTCCTCATTCTGTCATTGACCCTGCTGCCTTGAGTGATAAACTTCACTTATCTTGTGCTTCATTTTTCTCATGTCTAACAGAGATTTCATGATAACTTTCTTTCAAAGATATCAGCTAATGAGCAAGATACTGTGTGAGTTAAGTATCACTTGCATCTCTGAACATATAGTTGTATATGTTCAATGTACAGGCTTCTGCAGTAACTTGCAGTGGTTTGGCTAAAACTCTTATTATCTTCTATTGGAAAGGTGCTGGCTTGAGCTAGACTGCAGAACTTTGTTTGCTCTTTCCCAGGGCCTTAGTTGTGATTACCTTGAGCAGAATTCAGCTGGATGGTGCAATCTTTATGTACCTCAGCAACGATCTCCTCACACAAGTCAAGGGAGGTAGGTGGTCACTGAGAGAGCACAGTTAAGAGTACTGGCAACCACTGGAATATTTGGAGAGGAAAGTTGTACTGTTTAACTCTGTGATGAATCCAGCCATTTGTATTACTGAATCATCCTCATGATTTCTGAATTATAAAGGTGGTACTCCGATTTGCTAGGTCCTCACTAAGAGGGATCATCTCTCCCAAAATGAAAACAAATTCCTGGATTATAAGAAATCTTTTCTTTCATTGCCTTGCTTGTCTTTCAGCTTCAATGAGCAGGCTGAAAGTAGTTCTCTAGAAGAGAAGAAAACGATACTTCTTGACTGCACTGTTGTTTTTTTCATTAGAGACTAGATTGCAAAATATTTTTTTCATGATCAAGGAAAACACAGCTTGAAGAGACAGAAGAAAGAAGTTAATCTCAGGTGTGAACAGAAGAGTTCAGCTGCATTTGCTATGGACCAAATACTACCTACCCCAACTAAAAATGGGGAGAAAATTGCTCCCTCAGCATCATAGTAGTTACTTCCTATTCATAGGAGTATAAATAAGAGGAATCTGGCTCTTGTAATCTAGTGCCTTCCATTTTTTTTTAGCTTAGGTATGTGCCTTATATAAGTCCTATCGCTAATTTCTTCCTACATTAAGCACATCCCCGGGGGAACTTGTTTTACAGGGAACTCAAGGCTTCAACCTTTGATCACTGTAACCTGCCTTCTCAGAACCCTGAAAACAACCATCTAAAAAAAAAAAAAAGAAATGTGAAACATGCACCATCAATATCAATTACTGTGTTGTTATATGGTAAATTCTCACCACAGGGGGTAGGTAACTCACTTGACATTTTTGGCTAAGGGCTTGATTCTCCTCACCACTAATAGCAGTTTTATGCTGACATCTCTATATACACTTCAGCAGTGTTTATAGCGGAGTAAGTGAGAGCAGAGTTGGGCTCAAAGCCTGTGTGAGTGCAGAGGAAAGTGTTCTCTGTCAAGACAGGCTTTGTACAGCCTGAACAGCGAGTTGGCATCTCTGAAGAAAAGACTTCAAAGAAAACAGGAGGAAAGCAACAATGTCTAATCTTCATACAAAGGTACTCCAGGGTTTCTAAAACTCAGAGGCTTCCAAGATTTAAGAATTAATTATTACTTGCCAGAAGCAAGCTTTATTCACAGGTAACTGGTATGGCAAGCTGAGTCCTCTAGGTGTAAAATTCATGGAATTATATTTAACTGATGAAAGCTCAGTAAATCATTATATTTCCCTTTGGGGTATGTGCACATTTTCCAAAAGTCTGATGTTTGCCTTTCCATTGTTTATGCATGGTGATGACAGCAGATCCCAAAATTTCATCTTTTGAAGGAGATGCAACTCCTTAGAAACTGAAATTTTGGTACAAATACTGTGACTTGTATGTTCATATTAAAACACACAACATTGCAGGCCAGATTCTCAGTCCTTGTAAAGCATCACAGTTCTGTTGGCTTTTATTTATTGAAGGAAGAGACAAGGCTCTAAATCATTCATCAGCCCAATAACTGTATAGTAAGGAACACTCTGAGTGACTAAAAGCAAAGTAGCGCTACTCCAATTCCTCTTAGAATAATGATGTGTGTAAAATCTGTCTCTCAGGCCAGCTGAGGTATTCAGGATATCTGAGCACCTTACTAGCTTTATTGCATTTGTCCTTATAATACCGTTTTGAACAATCACTTTTGTTATACCCATTTTAAACTTGAAATTTGAAACCTAAGGAGGAGATGCAACTGTGTTTCCAGGGGAAGTGAGTGGTGAAATAGGAGTAATTTAAGAAGAATTTAAGTATTTTGAAAGCTCATTTATGTAATGGAGCTACTGCTTTCAATAAAGTGCATGATTTATTGTGAAACACCTGATTAGAAACATACTCAGCTCATAGTAACATGCATAGCTTAGCTCTTGGGTTCACTCTGAGCTAGAAGTATGAAGCCAACCAGCTCATGTAGCTCAGCTGCTGCACAGAAACGCATTAAACTGCAATAACAGGATTATGCGTCCCAGCCCTCTGTTCTGTGAAATACTCTCGAATTTAAGACTTTAATGAAAACAGTTGCTGCAAAAGCCCCTGAAAGCTGCATCATTGGAGTGAACCAGTTTTCTGATGCAAGCAAAGGTTTTCAGACATAGAGCAGATATATTCGGTATACAATAAAAAAATTTCCTTCTCTTAAAAGTCAGTGAGCCCAGTACCTGTACAGCAGCAAAAGGGAATGAAGACAGAGCAATTTGTAGCTACTTTGAAAGGACGAATCTCAGAGGCAGGATTGTAATTGCTTCATTTGAGGCTTATATCAAGATGACTTCATGAAATGAAATGAAATTTGCCCATTTGATGTCAGAAGGCAATTGAGACTGTTGTTTCCTGTCACATCTGAATTCTTTATGTACAGATAATAAGATAATAAGAAGGCCTCTGTGTACCATCAGCACTGGCAGAGAGGGCAAACTTGGTTTACTGCTGCTTGGGAGTCACTGGGATCATTGCAGAGGATCTAAGTAATACAGAGGCATTTCATTATCCCATATGCTTTCACATTAACGTCTAGGAGGACTCTACCACAGTACAGAGTCTGACCCTACGGTTATGTAACAGGAGAGGGTGTGGGTGTTTGTTTTCAAAGGAAATTTTCTTCTGCGAACATTCAAAAAAATCCCAAGCAGCATCTTCTTACTGACTGTAACAGCTCCTAAGATAACAAACCCAAAGGTACGTGGTACTGCCTCTCCCTTCAAATGGGAAATGTTGATGTTTCAAGCGTTTGTTTAACTTCAGATAGTTGACACAGCTTGTGAGAAATTATTTTACGAGGAAACACCATCTTCCTAACTCCTCCGCTTCCTCTGTGCCCTGGCTCCCCACTGGGTGCTCTGAGTGGCCCCACCAAGAACCCTGAGCCAGCGGTGGATCCTCCACCTGCTCCCCTCTGGACTTGCCTTTCTCTGTGGACATCCTCCTTCTTCTTGAGCAGGGACCAAGGGCCAGGCAGCAAGCAGATCCTCAGTGAGGGCTTCAGCCTGGCATTGGCAGAGCCAAACTGCAACGTTCAGCCCATACGGAGCAAAACATGCAGAATCTGACCCCAAGTGACTTGATCCAAAAGTAGGCAAGCTGTCACTGAGTTATTTTTGCCTAGTGGGGGATATTTGCTGTGTTTGTTGTAAGGTTTTGGTGCCACTTATCACATACTAGTTATAATGCATTGCCTGAAGCGTAATTAAATTCAAAGGGCATGTCTGTGCTGAAGGGAGGGTTGCAATTTGTTGGTGTTCAGATTTTTCTTTCAAATCCAAGCAGCATTTTCTGAGTGGCAGGAACAATGGTTACAGAACAAAAATGCTATTAAAAAAAAGAGAAAAAGATAAAGCAGGGTCTTTTTTTAACAGCTACCTGTCTGATATTCCCACACTTACTTAGAATCAAGCACAGTATTTAAAAACAGTGGGACTGCAACAGAAAAGCAAGGCAAAGAGAGAAGAGCCTTGAAGTTGAGAAAGGGCTTGCACGCAGGTGATGTGTATGATTTATATATACCCGTATTTTTATGCACACAGATATCTATATCTATACACACTTGTGTGTATGTTTGTGTGTACATGTTGGAGATATTCCATCCCCAGAATGAGAAATTTGCCTCTGCTGCTGAAGTTTCTCTGAAAGCTCAGTTAATTAGTTCTCATAACACCCATGGAGGCAGATATTACTCTCATCCTTACCCACAGATGAGTAGATAGGAAAGAGCACGGAGAGATTAAGGGATTTCTCCTACAATAAATTCATAACAGCGCTGGGAATGCAGTCCAGCAAGCAAAAGTCTGACCCTATTAAAAGTGATAGGAGACAGCATCCCTCAGCCCCAGAGCTTCAAAACAGAAGCCGATTCTTTCTTTGAGGAACTTTGTGTCATGTATTTGCATAGCTAGAGACATAGTCTAGAGTAATAAGTGCAGTCATTTAAGTTCGCCCTAAATTGAGTATTATATTCTCCCAGGCTACCAGGGTCACAGGAACTGGAATTTTACATCCTGAATTGCCATGTTGCACAGCACAGTACTATCAAAAAATGGCTGGAGGGTTTCAGCTAAACAGATGAGCTAGATTTGAAATAGATTGGGCAAAGCTGGATCATTAAAGGAAAAAAACTCCTCACTTTCAGATGGAGTTCTTTTCTTCTAGTTTACACAATTGGTCCAGGGCAAGTTCTCATGTTGTAAGGACACTTTCAGTTATTATTTTTAAGCTTACTTCATTAATGCTGTCAGAGCACTTTGAAGTAGAAAATGTAAGTGTTAAGTGATATCACACTTTTTCAAGACAAGCTTTTACCTTCCCAGAGGTCACGTGAAGCAAATGTATCACCCCACAATTGTGCATAAATTGCTGGTGGCAGTAGAGAGCCAGATTTCTGCTAAATCTATTGCAGCAGCTACCCGCAGGCTTCAAACGCCTAGAAGTAGATACCTCTTTTAGGCAGAGCGCTGTTTTGCAGAGTGGAGATCCATCAGTCCCTTGCTGCAAGCAACCTGACAGTGATGCTCTTTGGTATTTCTTGTCTGCTGGATAAAATTCCCTTAAACCTATGTGAGTGGCACAACTGAGAGGCACTTGATAACCTCCTAAGGTTTGGTACCAAATATCCAAAATTTGTTTCTCAGCAGGTGTTAAAGAGTGATGGTCTGAGAAGTGCTGGGAGAGGTGCATTGTGTATTGGGTTATGTGGCAAAGGAAAGACTACCGAGGTGGGCAGCAGGTGCTCCTAGACCCCTTTCAATGTGAGGAGCTGCCTCATGGGGTTTCTGTTGTGCTGAAATACAGTACTGATTGCTGGGGGTTGCTGCTTGCTTTCTCTAGCCTGCAGAGTCATAGGGCAGGAGAGAAGTTATGAATGCCTGAGATGTGGATGGGAAGGATGGGGTCAACTGACCCCTGTAATCTATTTGAGAAGTCTGTGACATCAGGTTAATGTTGAAAATCTCTATCCATTGCCATGTGATTTGTATCCTTCCTCCTTGCCACCAGCATGAAAACACAGGAGGGAGCTTGTCTATGGACCCTGGGGTACAATTTGGACATACACTCGGCTGCCTGTGGAAAGCAAGGTAGAAAGCTGCCATCATGCTCTACGGCAGCATTCCTGCTAAACTAAAACAACACAGCCTCCCCGTTTGCCTGCAGCTGTGATTTATTACCTTGTCATATTTCAAAGCTAACACAGGTTGAGCTTGGTCAGTGCTTTGAAGGAGAGGTCTCCAAGGAGCATGCAGGAGATAGAGGAAATGTTACCTGACTCCGAGCAGGGGCAATAATCCAGCATGGTGTTAAAGATGTTGCTTTCAGATTTATTGTAAAATCAATGTGTTGGTCACTGGTGGTCTGAGGGGAGGAAACATAATATCTAACGTGACTGGACAACAGCTGCCTGGTATTTCTGCAAAGGCCAGCTCTGCAGCAGGTATAAATTGGATGAACTGAAGATGATAAATCTAGCTGATTTTTTCTCTGCTGTGTCTTGTTATATGCACTTAGAGGCTTTGCTGCTTTTCTTTGTCATCTTTCTTTGATATTACTTAATTTCTTAAAATGTACAAAAGCACACAAATGATCCTTCTGGGCCAGACCTAAAGCTCATCCTCCCCAATATGCTGTCTGACAATTGTTAGAACCAAAGGCATAGAGGCAGAATATAAGAAAAGGGAAATGTTTAGTGATTCTTTTTCTGATAAAGCTCCCAGCTGCTGGAAATCCACAGCTTCAGATTCCCTAGGGTTACTTCTGCTTCAGATTGTTGGAATTTGGACTTGATTATTCCCACAGAGGTAGTGGAAAGTTAGCTGCTCAACACTCTTTGCAAGGTTGGATCCATTATCTACCAGTTTCTTATTCAGGGAAACAGCTCTGAGACTGGCCCTCAAAAGACAACCAGCCACATTTGTTCCCACTAGCTCTTGAGATGCTTTGGTTAAGATCCCGGATTCAGTCTGCTGGAGCTTTGGGACAATGCATTGTTCCACGATGAAGTGCATGTGCTGATTATTCATTAAGTAGCTTGATTGAAACAGTTAGAGTCAGGACACACATTTCCCTTCTGCTAAGCATGCTATATGGATCTAATAAAAGAGATAATCTCTCTTGTAAATACAAAAAGTATATTAAAAGAACATTGGTCTGAATTGAAAAAGATAATGAAAATGAGCAATTTTATCTGTGCACTAATCTGATCCCTCTGGTTGCTAAACAATACCTTTCCTTCATCTATCCTCCATTTATAGCACAAAAAAAAAAAAAAATTGCCTTGGGAACAGGGAGTTCATGTTTGAAAGCTGTGTTTTCATTGTTTACTTTTGCGTCTCTTGTTTAACAAACTGCAATTTGAAGTAGGAAAGGTGATAAATAATCCCATACTAAAATAAGCAAAGCAATTGGAGCATCTCTACTGACTCCATCATTTTAGTTGGTCCTTCGAAGACTGAAAAAACTGAACCCCTTTGAAGATAGCAAGGTGTTTAAGAATCACCAGTGCAAATACTCTGTGACTGTAGCAATTAATGTGCTGCCTCAACTCGAAAAGCGAGACCCTGATAAGCACATTACAAGTCATTGCTGAGTGTACAAGTGCTTTGAAGAGAATATTGAAAAGAATTCAGCTTCAGTCTGTAAGAAAGTTTACAATACAAAAATTTATTGAAGGAGATTATATTTTATGCGCACCTCTCTGTATAGACTCAGAAGCAGAATGTAAGCATACTTCACGACTCATTTAGGCACATAGACATTTTGAGGCTGGACTACACCCAAGTCCAATCTAGTACAGCGTCATATCTCAGAAAGTGGTCAGCATCAGATGCTGCAGGGCATGAGAGAATTTTTGGGGCTGGTTATATTTTACCAGTAACAGAAATGGCTTCCTAACCTGCTGTTGTTATTGTTGTTGCTGTTATGTAGAGGTCTAATTTCTATAGGACAAAAATTAAAGAAGTTCCTATTACAGAGTGTAGATATCTTTGTCCAAAGCGTACTTGAGTTATTAGAAATCATAGAGTTGGTAAAGTTGGCAGGGACCTCTGGAGATCATCTAGTCCAACCCTCAAGCGAGTGGCCCATACAGAGATCGAACCCATGACCTTGGCATTATTAGCACCATGCTCTAACCAACTGAGCTAAACCTAAGCCCCATAATAAAACACTTTGTCCTAATCATTCACTGAAAGACTATAATCAAACCAAAAAAATGAATTCCATGGATGCAGTTAGCTATTCCCATGCCTATGTCTGACGCAGATTCCTATAATCTGTTTTAGTTCACTGGAATAAAAATGACTGGTTTCTTCTGACCATTGCAGCAGTCAAGCCAAATGGAGAATTGTTTTATGCTGGCCAGTGAAGCCCTGGCCTTTTCCTAACACTCACACCTGATTGACACTGAAATCCCCAGGCTGCGCATACTCTTGTGGAGGGGATGCAAAGCGGCATGTTGCCAAGGTAGGGTCCTGCCGACTCGGGTCCGAGCTGATACTGGCTGCCTACAGCAAGTCATTTCCTCTTTCTGTTCTTCAGTTCTACATCTACAGCACAGATATAGCGACACCTGCTTTTCTGGAAAAGCGTTCTGATTGATAGCTCTGGCTAAAAAATAACCAGAGAACACAGCATAAGGGATTATTTTTAAGGATTATCAGCTATACCACTGAAACGGCATGAAAAAACCCACAAATCTCTTAGAGAAGAATACATTCATCTCCATGCAAAGTTTCTCCTTATGTTCTTCCTTCAGAGTTTAGATAAGCTTTTGATTTTATATCTTGGCATCAGCTTTTCCGTTATTATTATTATTATTAAAGAAAATGCTCTAAACTTAACTGCAGTCAGCTTCCCCCTTGAGCTGCATTGGAGGCATGGCATTTGCACTGTAAATTAATATGGCTGGCATGTCTGCCTTGGTTTTAAGGATAGTGTTTTCATGTTCTTTTCCTTTCTTCACCAATTCTCTTCTCTTTTGAGCCTGCCTGCCTTTTTGCTATTGCTTTCACAGTCGTTATTTTCGCTCCGAGCAAAGAACTTGCCCCAGCTCTCACCCTCTCACCGGCTCTGTGTGCACTTGAGGTCAGGCTAGTGATTCTGGTTGTCTCCAGAGCCAAACTTTGTACTTTGCTTCCTTCTCTCACCCTTTTTTAACCCTCTGCCTCCTCACAATTTTCTGTCTCCTACTTCCTATGTTTTCCCCTCACTTTCAGCTGTCTTCCAGTGCTGCTGGTGGGCAGCATTACCTAGTGACTAGCACATTTGAGTAGCACAAGCTTGGATGCTACTTTGTGTCTTTGATACAAAGCTCCTGCTGGCCGCTGTGCCAGTTGCTCCTCTTCCCTCTGACATGTTTTATCTACTTCAGTCACAAAATTTTCAGGGAAAGGCACAGTCTGCTACTCTATGTTATTACCCAGTGCACAACACAGGTCCCCTGTGATTCAAAGCACCATATGCTTCTTTAACATATGCAGTCGTTATAGTGCACCCTCTGATGTGCCCTGAAACCACTTCACCCATGCAGCCTTCTGTCCCTCTTCCTTCTCTCTCTGTTCTTCTTTTAGTACTGTCTTCCTTTAAATGCTGTGACCCTTCCTCCTTTTCCCCATACCCTGTTTGCCCTCCTCCAGGGCTGTGCTGCCAAGTCCCAGCAGCTAATCCTAGGGCTGATACGGGACTGGGGACAAGGGCCAACAAGGGTTTACCAGGAAGAGTTGGGCCACTTTGACCCCCTTTCCTTCCAAAGGAGCCAGGATTTCTATGCCTGACCCTGAGGGGGCAAGAAAATAAAGAAGAGCTGTCTAATGAGCTCAGAACGTGACACGGCTCACAGAAAAGGTGATATGATCAACAGGGAACAAACCTTGCTGCAACGAGCGTCTAACATATGGCTTGCAAATCCTCATTCCTTGGAGGTCTTTAGTCATTGTGTCACTTTTCCCTAGCTCGCTTTTTCACATCAATGCTAAAGTGTAGGTTTTCCACTGTTCCTTCAATCCTTCTTCCTCCAGTTCCCACCCGGCCCAGGTCCTGAGGACTGCTTCACTACAACCGAGGTTCCTATAATCCCTTGGTTAGGGTGCTTCAGTGAGGCTACAATTAATTCCTGTATCTGCAATTTGTTTACCTTCTTCCAGAGCATCTTACAAAAAGTCTCGAGAGAGGAATATAAATGATGAATGCAGGTTAATAACATGTGAGTCTGTGGAAAATTGTGTTAAGATGGCAGAGCAATAACGGGTATAAAAACAGCTGAAGCATGTGGGGAAGCTCTTCTATATAATAATATTTCTACTGGAAATATATGCTGCAGTTAATGTAAAAAAAATCTGAAACTTAAAAGTGCTAACAAAATAATGCTTGCAAAATATTATTGAAAGAAAGAAGATTAAGGAAAATTATTCTCAGTTCTTACTATAAGTGGAAAATTAAGCAAAATGGGTGAACTTCATTCTATTGAATTTTAACCATCCAAAGAACTGGATCCTAGTCATGTATGTCAGCCAGGCTCCCTGTCATCACTGGAGTGAGAAAGGCACTTCAAAGGAAAGAAAATCCTCCCCTCCCAGGAAAAATGCTTAAAATAGATGAAATGAAGACCCTAACCTTCCCTTAACAGGAGAAGGTGAGTAAATCTAGTATGGTGTACATAAATTGCTTCACCTTTCCAATAGCTACATTTAGGAGCTTTCTTCTACAAAAGATTATAACAAAAATGTCCGAAGGTCAGCATCGCAGGACTAGGATTATGGCAGTGTTGTTTGGTTTCTGATATCAGGAAATGGAGATGAGACCATTTCTCTTTTTATAGCAACACAGATGCAGTTCATGGATGTGGCTGGATGTAATGGAATGTCTCTGACAGATTTGAGGTGTTGGATGCAAGGTGACACCGTTGTGCCGAATACTCAGGACACTCGAAAACTATGTGTTATCTTTGCAAACATTTGGTATACCTGCATGAGACTAAAGGGAAGTTATTTTGGATTTCTGTATAAGCTAATGTTAAACAGGTGTCTGAGGATAGCTGAGGCAAATATTTAAGCAGAGAAACCGGAGAAGCCTTGCCCTCTCCTGGCCAGTTTCTCATTCTGCCTTGACTGGCTGAAAACAGCTGACAAAAAGTGAACAGGAAAACTGCTCACACAGTTATAAAAAGGAAGATCTGCTTTGATTTGTCCAATAACTAGTTAACAGAACGATAGCCACACACTACCTTTGGAGTACAAACCAGGCAAACCTATGGGGAGGTCCCATCAAGCAGTCAGGAAACACAGTATCTTTTATGTCAGGATATAGGCAAGACAGAGGTATAGTTTGGCTTGCACTGAATAATGTAGAAGAAGGTACTGTGGATCAGCAGCATTTAGGTGAAGGAAAACTCTTAATCTCTAACATTGCTTGCCCTTCCAAATCCTTAACCAGCAATCTGTCTGAAACATTGTTTTTCAATGTGGAACCTCACGGTGCAGAGGCTGCTTTTAAGGCAATGATTTCGTTTTTTAAAAAATGTTAATTCCCAATAACATTAAAACTCTGATTTTCAACTTGTGGTCTGTGAATCCACTTGGGTCTAAGGACTAATTTCGTGACATCCATACTTTTCTGCTCTGCTGAGAAAAGCAAGCAAGCCTAATACCAATAGACTCAAATCAGAATAGTAGAATCTGCATGCACAATGTGAAATAGTAAGAGTTCAGCAAAGCAAAAAAAAGAGTACAACTACTGGAATAAAGGATTTTCTGAACTCAAAGCAAGAGAGAAAGATTCAAGATTAAATTTTCTTTTCTTTTTTCTTTTCTTTTTTTAATGGAAACACCCTGAAGAAAGGTTGGTAGAAGACCACTAACTCTTGTATCAGGAAATACTGAAAAGCAAAGGAGCTAGATGACCAGAAGCTGACACTGTCATTCCCCAAAGAAAATAGCACGGAAAGTGCTGAACTGAAGTCAGATTTGCTAAAGTGATCACTGGGAACTGGAGAATCAGACTGTGGCCTAAATCTCTAAGCTGGTATGTGTGACTCATGGTCCCTTGCCCTGAGAAACTGGAGACCTGAAATCTTATCATCTCCCTTGGTGGCAGAGGAAAGAAGCTAGGGAGGCAGTGAGGTGCAGTTAGGAATGGACAGTGTTGTTCATCCTTTTTTATTACACACACACACCAAACCAACATGTGCCTCTGCAAGCTGCTAGCTGGCTATTTTTAGATTACCACAACACCTATTTTAGCACAATGTGAATTTTGGGGGTATTTTATTATACAGCACATCACTTGCCTGTACAAGTAGTTCTGTTGGACTTGCCACAGCAATCTGCCAGGTACAAGGTACCCAGCCAAGTATTAAAAATACAAGAGCATTAAAGGTATTGAGGATTCTGATTGATCCAGTGCTCTATGCAGATGAGCTTGCAAAGTGCATTTTCTTTTACCTGACTTGAGTTTACTCAGTGGAATAACAGTCTGTGAGCTAAAAATAGCCTGTCAATGGCAAACGACAGCGAGCTTTCTCTTCGGCATTGTCTGTATTCTTCACTTGCTCTCTGCATGGTGAACTGCTGTTCATTTCTGTGGCAGGTCTGTGCAAGGAATTTATGTTGGCTATCCCATATAGAATTAGCAGGTATACTGGAGATCAAAGGTTTCCTCTTCTGCTTAATGTCTGTGGCATTTCTCAACTCTCAGAACCAAACCAAACCAAACGAAATAATAAAAAAAGGAATATCATCCAGGGAAAAGAATGTTAATTAACCAGACAAAATCTCTGATCTGCAGGAACAATTAGGGGAAACTCACATTTCAACTAAATAATAGGGGGAGGAGGTCACTGACACTGCACGGCTCAGATGTATGATACAAGACAAGGATAAAACTCTATGAAATTCAAGTCTTTGATGTCATCTTAATAATGTTCCGTTGCTTGTTCATCCGTATTTGTGGATGACATGATGTTAACTCTTTCAATTCATCCTGCTCTTCCCTTTTTAAAAAGATCAGTAACATCCTTAATATTTTCCCGTGCTGATTTGCTTAAAGATAACATTTATTAGTCAAAAAGACAGATGTCCTGTTTTATTAAATATCTAGCCTAATATTCACACTTTTGTTTTTATTTAACACAACATGACATTAGGAATTGTATAATTTTCAGACACAAATTCTCTATATCTAGTCATTCATTGACAGTTGGGATTTATTTTAAAATATGTTAATTTTGGACTGGAGCAGTTTAGGAACAGTTTGGATCTAGTAATGCATGAGTCATGAGGGAAGTTATTTCCTTGTTCTGTGAGTATTTTGACTGATTTAAGCAGTTAATATGCAGCCTGATGAGACATTAAAAGTTTATCTATGGAAACAATCCCTTTGGTCTGTTTAGTTTCACCTATGACCATGAGGAATTTAGCATTGGTATATCTGGGGATTCAAACGTTGCAGAAGAATGACTTAGGCTGCTGCCTTGCTCTTTATGGTGCTGTAAGTCTTGAGTTACTCAGTGAAAATCAGTGTAGGTCCTTCAATTTTGCACTGGAAAGAGATTTTGAACTGTAAAGACATTAGTGAAAATGGGCATTTTTGAACACACAAAGACTTTGCTAATACCAAATTCCAGTTTTAGTAATGAAGTCCTAGAGCAGGAAAAGCACATCACCAAAAGCATTGGTATCATTCTGGAAGATCAGTGCTGGGATTAATACCAGCAGAGCAGGTCTAGTTGTAGTCCCAGTACAACTCCTAGTATGGATCCAGTGGCTGCCACTATTGTAATTACTCCTGTGCCATGTTAACAGATATTGAGAGGATTATAGCCCTTTGATACACTTGGTACAAACGCAGTACATAGATCAAACCAGTGAAAAGGGGAAAAAATTCCCCTACTTAGAAATAACTCAGGATTTAATAACGTAGCTTGCACATCCTCTTGAGGTTCAGCAAGGCGGTATGTTTGCAGTTGTTACTGATACCCAGTTATGCCACTCAAAGTCAGAAGGACCACGTTGAACTAATAAGTGGTACAATTTGAATACATAAAGGAATGCACCATATTAACTAAAATTGTACCAGGGATAGCTTCTATTTCTGACTGTAAAACAGTGAAAAACAGTGAAAGCCTATCTAACGACTGATGTTACAATGCCTCAGTCCTGGTCCTGTTAATAGCTGTGTCTTTGCAGGCTTAAAGTCAGCTTTTTCAATCAAAGAGGAGAAAATCAAGTAGACGAGGAAATCCTTGCAGGACTGAGGAGTAAGGGATCTCCATGCGGCTTTGACAGTCTCAGGAAACACTTCCATTAGCTCTGGGTGAGAGAGTCTCAGGATGAGAGACACTGCAAAGTACAGCAGGGGAAGAGAGGTAGCTTTGAGAAGGAGAAAGAAGTACCAAAAGGAAATCATAAGAACCCACTGCTGGGGACTTTAAGATCCTGATTCAGGCTGTCTTCTGTGGAAGGGGCAGAGTCTAGTCTTTTTTTCAGAGAGTTTCAAATGCATGGTAGCTTTTAACAACGAATACAGTAAAGATTAAAGAAAGAAAAGAAAAAACTCAACCCACTCACCAGTCACTAAATTTAGATTAAACTAAACTCAAGTGAATCCAATCAAAGAATCTGTGTTCAAAAAGGAAATCAGGAGACCTGAGGTCTTAGGAAGTCCTGACTCAAGGAGGAAGAGTAGGTGTTTACAATATTGTAAACATCTCTGTGTGATAACCTGGATTCTAAATTCGACATAATTGATTAAAAGAAAAGGTGTTTACTTTACTTTGTGCTTCGAACCTCCTCTATATTCAAACCACAGAGGCTATGAGCCTGGTTCAGCTTTATGAACAGGGAGCAGTGTTTCTGTTTAAGAATGGTAATGTTTTGGCTTAATAAATCTTGGGTTTGGTCCTTATCATAACTAAAATGAGTGTCATCTCATATGGATGATATGTAAAATGAGAAAGGTTTGCCTATTTGCATAATTTAATATTGGGCCAGACTGTTGACATTACAGGTTTATTGGAAGAATAACTTAATATTTTCATAAAAGTCTGAAACACAAATCTTTCAAATAAACAAGATCAAGATGAACAGTGTGCCTAGGCCTGAGTGCTTGTCAGGTTTTCTAATAATAGTTTTTACCTCACTTTAACACAGTTTTAATTTGGCACCCTTGAAGATTATGAGTAGCTAATTCACAGATCTATAGATTTTAAGGGCATAGGGACCATAATGACCTTTTAGCCTGATCTCTTGTATAAAGAAAGTAAAAAAGACTTCCTTGAATTGATTCCTGATTCAAGTCTAATATCCTAGTATTAAGAATTTAAGAACCTTTGGACTGGGTTAGAACAAAGGTCTCTCTAGCCCATGTCTGTTGGAAGTTAATCTCTGACACAGATCACTAGAGTACACTCAGGGAAACATATGTATAACAAGATGTATGTGGTGTGATCCTTTTGACAACTTCCTTTAAAAGTCCTTTTTTTGAAAAACATTAATCTCTATTTAAAAGTTCCAGAGGATGGAAAATCTAAATTTTAATTATGTAAGGAGCATGACCAAAGCTGAGCCAGGCCTTCAGGAGTCCTATCCTAGACATTACTGTGAGATTAATTTAAATTAAGGCCACATTGCGTGTTCCTACATCTGATCTCTTTATTCAAAAGCCCCTTTATAGCCAGCGAAGAGAAAAAGAAAATTTGGATGTGATTCTCTCTTCCTGTAGTGGGTAACTAAAATAGGTTAGTTGAGTCACTCCTTAGAAATACTGATTTTCTCCCGACCACAAAAGATGATTTTCCAAAAATGTAGACCTCCACATTACAGTTGTCTACTGTTTTCATGCTATGTCTGATGAGTAAATCCTGCTCTCAGATGCTGTTCTTTCTTGATTTGAACAAAGAATGAAGTTGTGGAGTGAAGAAACCAAAAGAAGTTGTGATTGCTGGGTATTTACAGAAGTGGTGAAGAACAAATGCAATAGATTGCTACAAATACACCCTTGCTTTGTTCACAAAGTCCAAAAGCATATTCTGACCAGGTGAAGGGAAGATTTTATTGCAGAGGAGGCAGTGAATAGTGATCACTTTTTCTTCCAGACTCTGCAGAGGAACTCGGAGCACTTCTGTCTTTTTAAGGGATATGAAGCAAATCAATCATTAGTCTCGTTATTAACTACAAGTAAAAGGATTCAATGTAAACACAAAATTTGATTTGAAGCGGAAAGGAGAACTTGCCTTCTTAGAAATCCTTTTTATGTGAAATAGGTCTGAGGTGTCTAAGATGAAATGTAGCTATTTAGTTAACAGCAAGGAGTTCATAGAGAATCTAAACGATATGAAGTTCAGACTTAGGGGCAAAATAATTAGCGTAGTTACGCAATCAGCTGAGTCTTCATAGTTGCTCTCCAAAGAGAGGCAGCTCCACACATTTGCTCGGGCTGGAGTTACGCACGACCTCAAGAGTGCTCAGGGCACAAGGTTCCCAGCGCTACAGACAATGGGAATTTTGCGGGCAAAAGCGAAGGAGAACTGCTTACATGCCAGGCACAGATCCAGGTCATATTGTACTTTCTACAGGCTAACTGTCCCCCAGTGCAGTGTGATTTTGTTCCAAAGGAATGTATCTGAGATGAGAAAATAAGCCTTTTTTTTTTTTTTTTTTTTTTTTTTTTTTTTTTTTGTAATTTCAGGTATTTTTCTTTGCTATCACTGAAAAAATCAGCGTGAGTGCTAGGAACTAGAAAGAACCTTCATCTCCTGAAGAAGCAGGAAGCTGAAAGCAACTTGACAGTCGATCTGTGTATAGTCTGGAGGCTACTAGAAAATTTCAGGGAGGAAAATAGCTTGGAAGCATCCAAAGGATTTCGTTAAGCTGTTTGCCTGCATTCTGCAGTGAAATAAGAGGATTAGCTGAACAGAGCAAGAGCTTCAGGCCCTAGAGCATGGCAGACAGCCAGGAGTAAGGTCCACAGAGAAGTCTGCACATGTCTCTGGCCATCAAACAGTGCAAAGGTCTTGTCAGTGAATTTTCAGCAGAGGGGAAGCAAAGCGCCTAGTCACCAAGGGGAGGCTGACCATAAGCCAGGAAAATGGCCACCAACCTGAGGTTTAGACAGGTCAGTTGTCTCCATATAGCTCTGCTGGAGAAAGCCAAACTCTAGTAAAGAACAGTATTAAGGAGAATGAAGTGTTACTGGTAACTGTGTGCTCAGGAAAGATCTTGAGATCGATTATTTTCTGTTCATCAATCAATACAGGAAACACAGCGAATATTAAACCATCTGACCCAGTCTGGCTTTTCGTCTTTTTTTTTTTTTTTTTAATATTTCTTCTTCAGCTATTGCTCATAGTGGAATATTCCATCCAGAGAGAAAAGATTATCAGAAAAAAAATGGACATTTCTTTTATCCTTGAGACCTTTTTCATCAATTCTTTCTCACAGCAGGATCTTTTTGTTTTACTTCCATTCTGTTTTCTTTTCAAATCAATATTATTTCTTTTACTAAACACTGAGTCTTTTAATAGAATATAAATATTTTCTTTAATGGACATGAGAAATGCCAATAACCATGGTAATAACTAGCTGGAACTATCATGCCTCGGCCATAGGATCCTAGTACCATCTAAAAAAAAAGAACCCTGATGCATGGGCTGACATTTCTCATCAGACCAAGAAGCATAAGGTTCTCTGGTGCTACGATACAGAAAGGAAGGACTATCCTGGTGATGAGAACCAAAGAACAGAAAGCAGTACTTTCCTTTGGAGTACTTTTATTCCTGGTAACACACAACTGTAATTGCACAAGCTGTCTAAAATATATCTTATTCTCAATTTCTAGTTCTTATGCTAAAAAAAATTATAGCTGTACCAGGAAAAAAACAACCAAGCAACCTTCCCCTCTCCCCCCCAAAATGCCAACACAATTTAAGGACCTTTGTTGTTCCACGAATGTTTCTTTGAGTCTTTCCAGTATCCAGAGCAGCAAGGAATGTTTCATGGCTTGATGAGCAGTTTATCAGACTGAGATGTAGGCCACTTTCAGAAAACTAGGGAAATAACAGCCAGACTGATCTGAGACTTGAGGTTTTCTAGATCACATCAGCAATCTCAAGCCCATGACAGTTGTAGCCAGGCCAGATTGTGAATAAAGCTTCATCAAATTCAGAAGGTGAGAAATTACTTGAGAAGTAAGGAGATCTTCTGCTGTAGTCTTTAGCTGAAGAAGCGATGAATTGCAGAAAGAAACATTTAAGCTAGATAACAAGGAAATCTTTCGAACTATAAAGTAGGTTTGTGACGTGCTCTCCGGGAAAGGTATGGAGTCTCCACCTTCAAGAAAAGATTAATCAAACTTTTGTCAGAAATAATAGGATAATGATGACTCTGTCTTGGGGCAGGAGACAGACTGGATGACCTCTTCTTTCTTCTAGACCTATTTATGTTGCACAAACTCCAAATAGCCCATATTTGCAAGCTGTATCTGTCTTTGGACCTCAGTGCAGCTACACGGATTTGCATCAATGAAGGACTGGGATAACATGTATGTGACTCATGTCCATGTATCGTCAGCTCCTCATCAGCTTCTCAGTGGTGATGACCAAGTAGTCAGGGAACAGTATGCAGCCTCAATTAAACAGGCTACTGAACATACCCTGATGCAAATAACTTATTGCAATGCAAGGATTTTGCTGCAACATCCTCTTTACTACTTGAGTAAGTGTTTGGAAAGCAAGTAGACTGATATTTGAAAACCTGAAACTGCAGCTCTTATTGATCTCTTGAAATTATTAAATGATTGAACAGGCAGTACATCCAACAAATTGAAGTGTGTTGCCAGCTGGTGTAATGTGGAGGAGCTATACTGACTTTGTTGTTAATTTATAATCATCTAGAATTTGCCCCACTGAAACCTGAATTAATTTTTTATATATTTGTGAACTATTTATGCTGCATAACAAATCAATACTTTTTTTATTGTTCACCAGATTTGGGATGGATAAAAGGAATATTTCAGTATTTTCCAGGGTCGATATGTAGAGGCTTTAAATAATGAAAGATACATAATGAAATAATGAAAGTCTGTGAATGGAAGAAAAATTCCAGGATAAGAAAGAAAGAATGTAATTTACCTAAACGTCTTTTCTATCTTTCACATCAATAATGTATTTTCACAAGTTAATGTCAAAACATAATGTCCTTTTAGAAGATGACATATAATTCTTTATCTCTCTTTAAGAAAGAGTTATTAATTTTGAAAAATCTTTTTCTGAATTTCTTTGCAATTTGTATGAACCATAAAAACTCCGAGGAGTTATTTGAATTTCAATACTGTCTCATACTTTTATTAAAATATACTTTAACTCTGCTTCAGTAATTAACATGAAGATAAGGCCCTCATTTCTAAAAACTAAAATCTCTCAGTAGTTTCAGATTTTGTTTAAGTATACTTTTGATTAAATAATTACTGGGTAACAGCATGAACAATTTGTCCATGATAGAAAACATCACAAATTCCTTACTTATATTTCTGTAGTTTCCACTTTTGCCAATGTATTTTATGAGTATTTATTATGAATGACACCTTGAGTTAATAATATAAAATACCTACTAGTTTCATAATCATCACTGCAGTGCAGAAAGCATTAGACTTATAGTAGTTCTGCATTGACGACATCAAAAGATTTACTGCATTCATTTCCTTATGCAAATATTCCAAAAACATGCATTACTTTAGAATCTTATATAGTGTATTGCCTACACAAAAGGATGCCAAAGCATATGAAAATGCAAGGTAGAGTTAAGTTAACAGTGTAAGTCTTATTGTTCCTTCCTCCATTGTCGTAATATCAGGGCTTGTTTAACATCGGATTCTGTAGACACTTGTACTTCTGCAAAGCTCTTGCAGTAAAAAGGGGGGGACTGCTAATGGTTTTAACATGACAGGCTAGGCTGGGGTGTATACTGAAGACAGTGTAGCATGTGGCTGCCGCTAGACTAGAACAGGAGCTGAAGAGGCGTGCTTAATGAGTCTGCGTGAATTAGGCAGAGATTTATCATGTTTTGTTTCCTCTGTTCATGCTCTGCCTTCACATGGCAGAGCTTACTTCTCCCTTGCTCACAGGACAACCTTATTTGCTCCTGAAATATGGCCTCGTCCATCTTTTTCCTCCTCCCCTAAGAAGAGCACGGCACTCTGTTCTGCCACCCAAAGTGGGTAGTGGAAGCTCTACTTTGCTAGTAGATGCCTGGCTGTCTCCCAGGCAATACAGAGAGTTATATTGTAGGATCCCTGGGGCAGGAATCCTGGACTTTGCTCAGATGCTTTCCTTTGCTCTAGGAAAAACGAGAGCTGGAAGATATCCTAAAAGATCTTCCTGGTCTTTGCTGTTGTCCAGAGCATGATCAACTCTGGGTATGTCTTATCTGACTGATGTGTTGTCTTGCTTACTTTTAAACACCTTTGGTGATGAAAACTTCCCAGACTTCGCAGCTATTAATTTCCTTATCATTACATTCCCCCCCCTCCATATTCTAGCCTTCTGTATGACAACTGAAGCCTATTACCTCTCTATGACAAAATTTAAGTGAATTTTGCCCCACCTCTATTTTATCTTGTTTCTATTCTCTGGACTCCGTCTCAGTGTTTTATATTTTCTTCTTGAAATACAATGCTCAGAACTGAACACCATACTCTAAGTATGGCCCTACTAATGCTGAGTAAATGGTGATGTTTACGCATCTTATCTTGCAGAAAATATTCATGTTTATTCTTCCCAATATGAAATTTAGCCTTTTCACAGCAATGTGATACTGTGCTGTTGAGTCATGCTCTGCTTCTGTCACCTGTGATCCTTTTCTGCAGATCTGCTACCTGGTCTATTGCTCATCTTCACTTATTTGTGACATTAACTATGTTAATAATTTATTAAGGAACTTACTTTTCTCCACAGATTATTTTGGGAACCAGAATTTGGTAATCCCAGAGTGTAACTGATCTGAATAACCATTATTTTCCTGATGTTGGAAGACATGATAATCATGATCGGTATCAATAACCCTCTGTTCGCTACTTAGCTGGCAAATAGATAGCCAATCACATATAGAAGTAATGTTAAGTATTGCATAGTGATCATCAATCAATTTTAGAACAATTCCTTTGGGTCAGGTACAATCAACAGCACTTTCATAGAATTGTGCATAATTCTGCAGAAAAACCTATCTTCATTAAATATGGAGAGTATCTGGAATCAATAAAGATGGAGAATGTATTTACATGAATCTTACTGAAGAAGACTTGTGTGTTTAAATTTGGTTTTAGGAAAAGAGTAGTGTAGAGAATTGCAGTAACGTCTTGAGGTCCTTCTACTAATGATGTCATGAGAGTTTTGTTTGAGAAAGGACTATAGGATTGAAGACTTGCATTTAAAGTGAATTTATTAATACATAAACATAGGTGAATTAACACATGCAAAATAAATTTGGCAGAGGTATTAAGGGAAACAAACAGAAGAAAAATTAAATGGATTAATGCATGTAATCAGTCTTAGATTGCCCTAATTAGCCTAATATTTAATCCCCCTCAATCCATTTATTTCTGTGGTTCTTATTCTCTAAAGATAAACATGGATGATTCCAAACATGCTTTTGTTTTTGAAACCACTCATATTACATTGTAACAATTGTCACAAAAATTGTTCTATAAATGGGAATGGACAAAAATTGGAAACCTTAGAGCATGTATTACCTGGTGCTTTTTTTAAAAAAAAAAGGAATTGCAAAACATTGCAGCTCTCTAAAATAAGACTGAAGTTACTACTACTGATTAAATAGAGATGTCTTTTTGCATGGAAGCTGTTTTTTAAGGCTTTGAGAACAAACTGTTCACCATCCAGTCAATGGCATTACAGGGATAGGCTCTGCTGACTGTGATCAGCATTTTAGTTGCCTAATTTAATTAGCGTGATCTAATTTTAAGAGACACCTCAACAATCCAGGCAAGTATTCAGGACTGCTAAACTCTGAAGGCAAAGTGTGTTCCTCTGTGTCCTTGTATCTCAGACTGTAAAAAGTCCTCTCTTACATGAAAACCAACCTTCTTTTTCCCCCAGCTCATCTAAGTAATGCTTATTTAGCAGCCCCAATGTGAGCTCCACAGGATGGAGGAAAGGGGCTACTCTCATCCAAATGGAAGTTTGTGCTGTAGTATAGAGTCAGTCCAGTTAAACCTTCAAAACAGCTGCTTACTTGCTCAATGAGAATTTAAGGCTTGGAAGTTAATAGTCAGGAACTAATGAGATGGATGCAATGTATTTTAATTTACTGAGATATATTAAAACATCATGTTGATTAGTTTGAGGGCTAGAGGGGCCCTTTTTGTTGCAATGTTAAGGTGCTCCATGAAATGCTGCAGAGAGCTGAGCGAATGCTTTTTATTTTTAATTCTTTTTTTGTGTGTTAATTGCTGATCTTATATGCACGAGCCTACCAGCTGCAAAGTGTTCTCTGAGGAGCCTTTGGGGCAAGTACCTGTGGCTACTCCATTAGGACCCCAGTAAAATTATTTGTGTCCTAGACAGCTTGGGATATGTCCTAGACTGGCCAGGGAAAAGATTTTCTTAATAACAGAAGACAAATTAAACAAGAGAGGCAGAAAGTGTGCCTAGGGGAATGAGGTTGTGGATTCTTGCCTAATGCCATACTCATCAGGCTTAATGTAGATGAACTCTGTGCGAGTTTGCCAGGAGCAAAGTCAAACTTCTCATCCGAGACTTCCTGATGCATTGCTCCATAGTTACGATACCGAAAGCTTGAGTAGCTTCCGCCTTTTCACAGGCCCATAGCTGAAATATTTAAATGATCCCATAACTCTGTCCATCGCTAATCTCTACAGCCTTCCCTGGTATATTTTACAGTTGGTGTTGGCCTGAAGGCTTCCCTGTCCAAAGGACTGCAAAGGCATCCCTCCATGATCACTGAACCTCTGCTTGTTTTCTACAGTGCAGAGACTCTGGAAGACCAGAGGTTCCAGGCCTCCAGGGAGCTTGTCTTTGATTTATGGACAGTTGCTGAAGTTAGTTGCTGCTGAAGTTAGTGATGATGATAGTCACTTCCAATTCATGTTAAACAATGCAGCGGTAAAGCATTCCCCTCCCCCTTATTTTTTTATTTTTATTTTTTTTTAGCAATGACTGAATGAAAGAAACCCTAATAGATCTCTGTGGCAAAGATAATGCAAAAGTTGGTTTGAAACATCTGAAGAATTTTCTTCTGAAATGTGACTGTGGATACGAGGACTAGCTATTGTTTGGTTAAAGCCATATGTAAATGTGAACCGAAAATGAATGACCAACAGCAGTCAAGAAAAAAAAGTAGCAAGCTGGAAGGTGATAGGACAAGCACGTTAGTATGGTGCTTAGAAAGCTCTTTAGGCAAAATGCAGACTGGAGTGAAGCTTCAGGCATATAACAGAGAAATAAGACAAAGGATTTATTTGAAGAATGTTGTATTTATGATAAGTGAAGTCAAGTCATTCATCAGATATACTCATCTATCAAGTACATGTTCAAATGGGCAACTGGAAATGGTCCAAAGGAAAACAGCAAGAATAACAAGATTCTAAAAAAAGTGCACAGCTAAAAGAAAAATAGTTTTTTTTTGAGTCAATAGAAGATAAGACTGAGGGGGACATTACATAAATGAATGTTAAAAAGCCCAACAACTTTGCTAAGTAAAAGGCTGGAGTGAAAAGGAAAGTGCTAAACTGCTCCTAATTTCTATGGCAGAGATGACAAGAATAATAATCTTGATTGTAAAGAATGGGATTTAGTTAGATTTTAGGAGATCTGCTACCTGTAAGAACAGTGAAGCAGAGACACATGCTGTTTTAGGAGGCTGTGAAATCTCTATTGTCAGAGATTTTAAGGGAAAGGATCAACAAATTATAGGAAAGGCTTAAAGATAGTTTGTATTATCTTTGGATGGGGAGATGGGTTAGATGTGGTCCTTACTAATGTAATTATCTATGGAACTATGAAAGCTGTGTTCAGGAAAATGGAACATTGTGTACAGTCTTTGAAAATAAAAAACTTGCATCAAGAAGACCTCTTTCTATCCATTTCTTTCCTAATGGATACTACACCCTTTCAGAGTAGATTCTAATTGAGACCTTGTGTCCTTGTCAGGAAATCGTGGGGACTAAGAAACTATTATTCTCTGAAACTGCTCCCTGGACACAGATTTAAAGCATCTAAGTCTAAACAAAGCTATTTGCCTGCTTTATTCTTTAAGACTGGTGAGTGTGCACTAGACAAGCAGGTTAAAGTAATAAGTGGAGTCTTGGCTCCACCTTCTTGCCTGCTGACCAAAGAACAAGGGTCAGTGAAATTTTAGGGTGTAGCAATATCTCTAATGGATAGGTAGGAAACAAAGCATTGCTGGATCACACCACTTCCTGCTGTTACATCTGGATGGTACAATTTATATTTCATCCTTTGCTCAAGACACCTATGTGTCAAGTCACCTTATACATCTAACGACCTGGAGTTACTCCCAGACTAGATCCTGCTTCTCTTCATCTTGAATAATGCAACTGGGAAAGTGTTCATCTGAACTTGATCCTGAAGGCATTAATGTTAACCTTCACCTTTAAGCTTTGTCCTGGATATTGCTTCTGGGAGAAATCTTGACCAAATTGACTGGTGTTAATGAGAAATTTGTAGTCTGTAGAAATCTTGAAAATGACAATAAAACAATAAAAAAGGAAATCAATCTTTTTCTGTTTGTCAAAGGTTCCTAATACTGTTGAAATGCTCATATTTCAGTCTTTCACATATTGCCTGAAACTGTTAAAATAAAATACTTTTTGCTACATTTTGCTTCTCTGTCTTTCACAAATGGTGGTTCTCTTGACCTTCTTTTCCTGTTTTTATTTGCTTAGAGGATCAAAGCTTTTCTGTTTGTTTCTTTTTCTCCTAACCAGCTTCTGGAGTGTTAAAAGCACCACCAGTATACTGAGTTTACATTATAAACAAGTTAAAATTCCCAGTCTATCAGAGCTTTTCTCCTAGGATACCAAGAAAAACAAAGTTCAGCTAAACTGCACAATTAATTTGAGATCACTTCTGAATGAAGAAGAAAAGGTTGTTTTAAGCAGGGCTATTCTCTTTTTGGAGATTTAAAGTCTGCTTCAGAAAGCAAAATTATTATTCTCTGAAAGTTATTTCCCTTTATTTGTATTCTTGGAACTATCCTATTAGATCATCTTCCCTTTCCACTCAAAATCATCTTAATGAATTGACTGTAGGATTAGCCATATGTAAATACAGTCTTATCGACAGCAGCATTGACAAGGAAGTGGATCAAAAAGGACATGGATTGCACATTGCCTTTGCTAGAACAGTAATTGCTTTTGTTGTGCTGTGAAGACCTTGAGACAGACAGCTTATTTGTTGGTTCTGAAGAAAACATTCTTCTGCAAGGTAAATGTATCCTGTAATAATTGTAGAATGAATAAATGTGTGATGGCTGGTTTGGAGGATTTGGCTGAAATAGACTTCACTGCTAATGTACCACTCCTACATAAATGTTTACTACCCTTTTCTCAACTTTTGAGAGCAAAGAGAGTAACCTGATAACTCAATCTAGGCCATCAGTCCTGTGTAGGATGGGTGTACATCTCTGTAAGAAAACACATTGTCTGTTGATCTCATTGTCTGCTATTGTCAAAGCTCTTCAAAGGCTCTGATGGTTGCAAGGAAGACCGTGAACAAACACAGTTATGAGAACCCAAGGGATTACATCAAAAACAGTTTAAGGCTAGATTTGACAAGAGTGTTTTAGCGTATTTTAATAGTATTTGGGAAAAAAAAAGTACTAAGAAGATTCCTATAAGCTTTCTAAATATTCTACTAAAATGTCACTCTCTGGTAGTGTTTTGTGGACAAATATATCAAAAGGAGAAAAAGCAGGTCCGTATTAATTACTATACAAATAATGTGCTGTACAGACTAGCAGTGTAAGATATCTTTTCACACCATTTTTCTGAATTTTAATTTAATATTACCACCGATGCCATGATTTCTCCTTTTTTTTTTTTACAAAAGAAAGATCTAAAATACTGATAATATATTTCTGATAATAGATAAAATCAAGACCTTTCATCTTTTGTATACTGAAAAAATTGGAATGTTTTAAAATGGAACCAAATCTGGTGTCGGCTGACAGAAGAGATTTCCTTTTGATTGAATGAACTAATGTGAATATGCCATTCAAAATCAATGACAAAAAGTCAGAAAGTCTATGGTTATATTCTCATTTTATGAAACTCAACACTCAAATAAATACATAATCTCAATAAAAACTTTGAGGCTTTTTGCAAACTGCCACCTCTTGGCAAAGCCAATTATATTATAAGATAGCATATCAAGTTTTAAACATCTGTGTATATTAAGGTCATTTTTTTGACCTTCGTTAGCCATGTAAGCTGATCCAAATAATGAATTTGGATTAGTAAGAGTGAAGAGGAAGAGGAAGCATTCCAGAACTGAACCATATATAGTTTATTACACAATATCTTTTTCTTTCTCTCTGCCTCCATACTTTTATCTATTTGTTATCTTTGTTCTCATTAAAACACATAGGAACAGTGAGAGGAAAAAAATCATTTCATCTCTCAGGCTGATGTGAGTTCTGGAAATGTTCCATAAGTTTGCAGCATGATTTTTAACAGATCTCTCTCTCTCTGTCTATGAGATTCTTACAGTAGGATAGCCACTTTCAGCTAAGCATCACTATGTATTTATCTCACACCTATGGATACATAATGTTGTATCTTCTCATGCTTTCCTAAGAATTTCTTCACTGGATGATACAATCTTTTTGAATGTATCACAAAATAGCAATAAAAACATAATAATTATAAAATAACATAGAAATTGCCTGACAGAAAGCGCTAGACCGAGGACAGTTCAGCCGAAGTCTTCCCGTGAATGTATACATGTAGAAATAGTCACAAAAGCACAGCTACAAGACTTCCATCAGGAAGATGTTTCTCATACAAGCTGGAGCCAGCATGGATTATAAGGAGTCCTAACCACAGCTGCACTAGATAATAGAGATGACAAGCATTCAGACAGTGTAAACTATATATTCAGACCTTCAAGTGATCAAGAACTGCAGTACATACCCTACACAAGAAAATCAACATCAACAAGGTCTGGGAAAGTCTAGGAGCCTCTACGGCACATGCAGCTTTCTATAGGCTCCTTTTCTCACTAGAGAGGAGGAGGGTATCTAGCATGCAATATCTTTTCTGACAATATTTCTTTCCACAACAAAGGGCTTGAGTTGCCTGACAGCTCCTGCACCATCACTGTCCTGCTGTCAATTGCATGGTGATGTAGCAAGGAGTTATACTTGAATTGCTCATGGTCCCCCAAAAACCCACAGTTGGAGGGAAAAACAAACAAACAAACAAGTAAACAAACAGAATATTGTATCATTTCACTTGTCACTGATGAAAAAGCATTTAGGGGCAGACTTGAAAAGATTTTAGTGTCCATAGAGTGAATACCTGCCTATTGCAAGAAAGTCTCTAGCAATCCATTCCATTTACAAATTAAGCAATTTATTTAGATGTTAAAATGGGAATTGTAAGATTTTTCAAGTCCTTTTGAAATGATGTCCCATTCTGTGCTTCATAGACCAGTGTAATAGCCATTGGTTTGACCACACAGAATTCAATGATCATTACAGACCAAGGATGTTCCTGGATGCTCGATTTGGCATCTGCCTCTGGTTTAGTTGGAAGAGGTTTAAAGAGCCACACCATGCAGTCAGGCAGCCCCTCGACAGCCACATATCTCAGCCAGCCTCTCTGCAGGGCTAATTCTAGGGAAGAGTCCTAGTATTGCCAGATCTCAGACTCAGTAAATTGCCTGCAGGAGTCTCCTTTACAAACTGCAAAATAATGTCTCCGCCAGCCTAACAATGTGTGCTTATGGGCACCAGCCACCACAAACACAGAGAGGCCGCGGCTTTGCAGAGCCCTGGATTAGACTGTTTATGGATCAGCTGTTGGGATACTAACCTGCCAAACGTGGCACTATGGGCAACACAACATAAAAATTGTCCCTGGTTTGAGTGTGGACCCATTCATGGAGCTTTCCACAGGAATGGGAGCTAATGTATGAATCTTATTATATTTCTGTTTGCTCCGCTTTCCATCAGCAATGTCACTTCCTGGGCAAAGGTTTTTCATATTTTTCAAGTTGCCTATTTCATTCTTCCTTTTGTCCTCTCCTCAAGCACCTCTCATTTTCTAGAGAGAAGTCCTGTTTCTTCTCAGCCTCAAACTCTGCTTGCCTTTCTCAGCATCCCTCAAATCTGGTCATTTCTTAAGGAGGTACTCTAACATTTTCATCATTCTTCCCTTGAACATTTTTGTTTTAACACAGTAATTCTCCTAATACAGAAACCTATTGACTTTGTGGTTGCCCATTGTTCTTTTGATTTCCTCCTCCAAGTCTGTGCTTTCTTGGTTCTCCTCTGGACTCAGACTATTTCTCCTTTAACTTCCTAGGAGACTCCATCAAACTGTATTTGCCTCTCTCTACTGCAATAGCTTTGGATTCTACCCAGAACCTATGCATAACCATGAATTTTCTCTCCTTCCACCATGGATATGTCATTTTGTTAATGTGTGGTCACCTGTGGTCACTGTGTCCTGGTATCTTATAAGATTTCTTTGTAGCATAGATTATCAAATTCTCTTACCTTCCTCCTCTCCGCCTAGCTTCTTCATCTTCTCTCTTAACACTTCAAATTACTCTGGAAAAATCAGACTTACGACATTTTGTCTGCTAGTTTGCCCTCACTTCCATCTCTGATCTTGTTTCCTCCCTTGGTCAATATGCTTGAAAGCAATCCTCTGCCTTGCTAAATTTTGCAGTTACCACTTCTGTGACATATGCAATACTATTGCCCTGCTAGTAAGACCACCTGGTAATTTCTAATTTCATTGATTTGAGTTTCTTCTCCATCATCCGTATCTGTTTTCCAGTCTCTTCCACCCATAACTGACTTACCAGCCTACTTACTTTTCTCCCAGCTTTAATGCTCATCTGAATCTCATTATTGCTTTTACACTCCTTTTGTATAAAGCTGTTTTTTCTTCTTTTTACTTTCCCCAGTTTGTCTCCTGCAGCTCTTTCTATTTTCCTCAAACCCTTTGTTGTCTTCATGAGTTTATTTTTTTTCCCTATTCCCCTTTCTATGGAGCATTTCAGGGTCTCACAGCATCTGTCAAAAGTCTACCTGGGTTGCCATTTCATTCATGAAATGTTCATAACTCTTTTCCTCTTCAAACACCTTGCTTGATGCATATTCCATATAGTTTATGTAGTATATATAGTGCTTTGGACATACTGGGAAAGTGACTTTCACAGTCAAGGTCATCGATGCTGTCAAGGTCAAGCCAAATGCTAGGCTTTAAGGCACTCTGAAGGAAGTCTGCCTTGCTAGTTGAGATTAAGACCGTGCCTTTGCATGTGAATAAATTGGCTCTTAGCAGTCTTGGAAAAGCTGCTACACTACTACATAGGTTTTTGATACAATCTATTGATTTACACCAGGAGCCCATAAGTTTCTGTATAAGTAGTACAGTTGCGAACTACAGAAATGCTCTTATAGTCTCAGCATAGCTGTGAACAATAGCATAGGAATAGTTCCAACTACATAATTTAGTATTTGATAGGACCAATATGGAAATAAAAGCAATAAAATTTTACAGCCTCTTTTGGTGTAATTCGGTATAGCTCTAGTAAATTCTCTTCTCTTTGACTTTAATAGGTTCATAATGATCTACTTCAGATAAAAATTTGCTGCATTGTTTTAGAAGGACATCTAGAAATGTGATAGCATTTTCTTTGCAGTATTTTTGAAATACTGAACATCCCTGGCATAAAATGCTGGAAAACCTTGTAGAGCAATAGTTAAGACAACAAATTCTTTCAGTTACCCACTGGATTCTAGGCTTACCTGCACAGGCACCAATAGTATTTTTCTGAAACAGTTAAAACACTTCTAACAACAAGCAGTTTTTCGGTCCCTCTGGAAATAAGTCCGACAATTGCACTGATGCTGTTCCCAGACATCATTGTGCCCATGAGAAATTCCTATTTCTTTGACATTTTACATCTGCTATTAAAACAAACTCATGATTTTCAAGCCAATCTAAATTTCCATAAGGTGAAATGTGTCCCAGATTTTTCCACCAGTTTTGGGATAGACTATCACAGTGAACGTTGTCCTTGCTAAGCTCATGGCCAGGAACAGGTGCAGAGATTTAACAAGACTGTACTAGCCGAAGGTTGCAATCCTTCCTTACCACAAAAGATGCTGGGCATCCTTCCCACGTCGCTGTGCTTTTGACCATCCAGTGCTATGTGCAGGGGCAGGCTGGACGACAAGCCTTCTGTGGATGCCCCTCCATTGCAAATGCAAGCCACACAGGGGTTAAACCATAAACTCTCTGTATTTAGCAGTGCTAGGGTGCTGAGTAAGAAGACAATTTTGTCTTTAACTCTCTTACGCAGACTAAGTTTGGACTGCTTAGGAAAAAATATCGTGTTGAAACCAGCAGTTAATTTTATATCAATGAGTTGAAAGAAAAGCTGGTCAATATTATATAATCTTCTTCAACAGAGTTTATGTGGCTTACCATACTTATATGTTTTCTCACACAAGCAGTCATACTGTCCAATCTTGGAGTGTGTCAAACATCACTGTGTTGTTGAGCAGCATCCTGACAGCAATAGCAGGCCTACCGTTTTGTTAACCAGAACAATTCATACTAACTGATCAATAACTGTTATATGACAGATTTGAAAAGACAAGGTGCAAAAATCCTGATAAATACATTTTATAGGGCTTGGAAAACAGCTTAAAAAAACTGAATAGAAAGTGGAGACTCATAGGCAGGTCCTTGTGCCCTGTAGCATGCTGTGTGGCCCTACTGGGTTCACTTAGATTGATAAAAAAAACTAGTCTACTGGGTTTAAAGGAAAAATTGCAAACTGACCCTGGTATAGGTGACATTAGAACAAGGTCCTTAGTTCTTACAGTATTCTATATGGGATTCCGTGAGTTTCACAATAATTTACACTCCACAGGACACTTCCAGGGGAGCATTGTATTTGCACAAAACATCTGTATAGCTCTTTCTTTAAATGCCAGCATGTCTCCTTAAACCTTCTTTGTTTCTAAATTAAGCTCCATTTATGCAATGCAGACCACTGAACTGAATGATACCACTTTTTCCTCGCATATTTTTTTTTTTCATTTGGCTTTCCAGTCTGATTTACTAATGTGCTTCGTCTGACTTATAATTAAGTATAAAAATCTAAGTGGGTCCAGAAAGATACTTTACCCCGTCTCTTGCTTTGGATTCACCCTTTTAATGAGAAGATTAGAATTTTACTCTTAGACAAGGTGTTAACATTTGCCTTAAAAACTTTACTTGCAGAAGCTAATAAGTAGGTCATCAGCACAAGTCACCCAGACAAAGAACAACAGCAATTAAAAAAACATCTCAGCTCTGGGACAAAATTCTTGGTATAATATACTTCATGCTAATAGTAATTTGCTTATTTTTAAGTTATAGAGCAGTAGAGCAATGGTGTATTTTCTATTATAAAGCTTTTTAAATTCTCCCATACACAGCAGGACTCTGAAAATACTGAGAGAAGTGCATTCTTTTTAAAATCAACAAACAAAATATCCACAAAAATTAAAATGTTATTTTTTTTAGCAGAGGATGAATTAGTGTCCATTATCTTTCACAGTAATCAGTTTGTAAAGAAGGTTTTACATGTATTATTCTAAAGGATGAGTAGAAACATTACAAGAGAACAGTTTTTCTGTTACCCTGAATGTGAATAACATGCCTCAATGTGTAATTTTTCCAAATGTAGCCAGGGAAATAACATTTTCTTGCAACAATTGCATTCACCAACATAAACAACAACAGAATAAGCCATTACAATTTAAGTGTGTTTGAAGAAAATGCTAAACAAAGTATAATCATTTTCCTAAAATATGCATTTAATCAGGTGGGCTATGTGCTTTTCAGTGTGTTTTCATGCATACTCAATCAACCTGAGACATATACTTATGCAAGCTGAAATAGGTCCCAAGCTGTTCTGTTTCACAGTCGTCTGATGGAGATTTTTTAAAACTTGAATTAATTATTTAAAAAAATGCTCTAAAATCATCTTCAGCAGGTGGCACAAACTGAGAAAAAGCCAAAGAACTTAGAAACTAGCAGCAAATCCTTTGCTCAGTTCAATGCAGTGTCAATGAGATGCCAAATTTTCAAGAATTTCTTGTTTTTCAACAAGATTGCTGAACTGTAGGGGTGGATGTATGTGCAAAATGATGCACTGAAGCACCATGATAACTTAGGGGAAAAGGTCCCCCAAATCCCCCCTAAACACTATCTACACACATGAATAAAGATGCACTTTCTCACACCCACATGTGTTTCTCGGCAGATATATGTGCCTGACATATACAGAGATTAAAGATATGTACCCCCACACCCTTTTAGGTCTACACATAGAGTTAGATAAACACTGCCTAGGAATAAACGCTCACTCCTGCAAACCTACACGTATACACAGCTATGTGCACCCAAGTACAGAGGGCATAGGTATACACACACACGCACACACACAGAGCAGCCTAGGAATGTGTGGTGGACACATGCACATGCATCTCTAGAAGCACTCTCCCGTATCTGGATGCATACTCACATGGATAAACAGATACACAGGCATATGTGAGGGAGAGTTTATACTGACTCTGTCATCCCTGCTCATTTCTCCTTTCCTTTTGAAGCTTTCCGATCTTAGCACCCTGGGATCAGCCAGGTCCCTGTGGAGGAGATTCCTCAGAAGGAGCAAAGCCCTTAAAGGGTTTCTGAGGTTTTCTCCCTTTCCCCTCTCTCTCCCAGCAGCAGCTCCAGGGAAAGGAGCTGGGTACCCAGCACTCATCTCCCTTGGCGCTTTGCACCCTGGCTTAAGGAAGGGTATAGGACAGCATGCTGCACATATCCTCCTCTTGCCCCCAGAGTCTGCCTCTGTGGGAGCTGGAACCTCTGGGCAACACCTGGATGCAGCTGCTTTGACCTCAGCAAGCCAGTCCCTTGTGCCACCTCCCCCTCTCCAGTGGCAGAGCAGCAGGGTCCCCCTGCACCCTTCCTGCCCTCTGCAGGGGTGAGTGCCCTTGCCAACCTCCGTCACCTTCCCTTCGCTCCTGGCTGAGCAATTGTGTCTCCCACCAGCTTCCCTCTTTGCAAACCGCCTCCCTAAACTTTTTCCCCGGCTACACAGCCTGCAGCCCCTTGGGCAGCGGCAGCCTCTCATCTGACAGGATGTGGGATGCAAGGACCGGGAGGTGGAGAGTGAGATGCAGGGATTAAGATGCAGGGACTGAGATATGGGTGTGGGATGCAGAGACCTGGGATGCGGGGACTGGGATGCAGAGGCTCACAATGCAGGAGCTCATGCTGCAGGGACTCAGGATGTGGGATGCAGAGAGGAGGGTGCGGGGTGCTGGTGCTCAGCTCCTTACCGTGCAGTGAAGATAAGTCCCGACGAGCCTCTCCGGCTGCTCCTGGGCATTGCGGGCCACCCGATGGGCTTGTTAAGCATCCACTGGAGAGTCTTGCCCCCCAAACTTGTGTGAGCTGCTTCCTCTGGGAAGAGTCACGCTCTCCTCCCCCTCCCGCCTTGGACTGGATCCCGATGGAAAGTCATCAAGGCCTCCTAAGCGGTCAGGGTACGGCTGGGGAGGGAGGAGGAGGAGAGAGGGGTAACGGGAGGGAGAAGCTGCGGTCGTCAACTAATCATCCACTTCCTTCCCCTCTCTCCCGGAGCAGCCGCTTCCCGTTCATCCGAGCAACTTTGGCTCTCCTCGGGCAGGCAGCGCCGGGCGCCGCCGCTCCTAACCGGGCTTCCCTCTCGCCCCCCGGCATCTTTCACGCTCTCCTCTCCTTTCCGAGCCAAGGGGGTAGGGGCAAAGCCTTAAATTAGGAGGCGACCTAGAGATGCAAACAAACGAAGCCTTAAACGAAGCTTTGACACCTGGAGCGGCGGGGACCAGGGGGCCGAGCGGCGCCGCCAGCGGAGCGCGCTGCGGCCCGCGGAGGCTGCCCCGCGCTCCTCCCCGGCGCTTGTGCACCGATCGCTCCCCGAGCGCTAACTTCGCAGCCGGCTGGCGGGGCTCTGCCGGGCGCCCCGCGGCCCCGGCCCCGGCGCGGGTGCGGGTGCGGGTGCGCGGCGCGCCGCTCCGCGCCGCCGTTTAACCGCGCCGCGGCGCGGGCAGGGGCGCAGCCCGCGCCGGGGGCCGCCGCGCCGCCGTCGCCTGGCAACGCCGCATCCCTGCCCCGCGCAGCCCTCTCGCCGCGCCCCCATTGGACGGCGCCGCGCCGGGGCGCGCCCCCATTGGACGGCGCCGCGCCGCGCCGCGCCGCGCCGAGGATGCTCGGGCAGCGCGCTCTGCCGCGGCGGCTCCTCACCCCCCCCGCAGCTCCGAGCGGGCGGGAGCCCGAGAGCGACCGCGCCGCATGCCGAGGCGCTCAGCCCGCTCCACCGCCCTCCTTCCCTCTTCTCCCTGCCTGCTTGCATCGGCTCTACGTCTCCTGGAAATAAAATCACATATATAACGAGTACTTACATTCATATATATGTATTTATAGGTATATATACTAAGTATAGACTCTCTATACACTGTATATCATACAAAGAATATAAACATACAGTTTATATATACTATATATAATATATATTGTATATAGACTATATATTACATATTAGATATACACACATATATAGACTACACGCACATGTATATATGAATATGTATATGTATATAAAATACACATATATATTTATATATGTATATATCTAAATATATGTATCCTGTGTATTCCAGCTGTCTGTATTCTATGTATTCTAACTCTCTCATAGGTGAAGAGAGAAGAAAAATAGTTACCAGGGAAGGATGTGGCAGAGCGCAGATGCAAAAGGAAAAAGAAAGCTGCATTTTGTGCTATACGTATTTGAAAATCAAAGGTTTGGAGACATGGCAAATGTATATGTTGAGACAGTTTCCACTTCTGAAGCTCCACCGTGTTAGCAGAAGCTCGTGGTCCTAAAGAGGGAACGTAACATCATGAGGCGAGTGTGCTGTGTTGGAGTAGCGAGGGTAGATGTGTTGACTTCAGAAAGAGTGAATTTGAACAGTGCTGCATGGGGCATCGCTGGCACCACACGTGGCTTCATTGCTCATTCTCTGCTGTGGGGGACGGCGAGTAACAGCTGCTTCCTGGTGGTGAAGCGTAGTGCAGAGAGGGTGTCCGAGAAATCGGAACACTTTCCTCTCCATTGCAGTCTGAGTGGGATGCTTTGTGAATTTCTCACCTCTGCCTGTTTAGCAGGGAGAAAACCATTACTGATTTCCCCCCCCGTCCAGACTTGCTCCAGCCTCGCTCCCCATCTGTCTGCCATAGGCATTTGAGTAAAGCAAAAAAAGAGGCACTGCCATCAAAAGCTGCAATCCAGGAACTCGCAGGGAGCCACTACTGTTCCAAGCAGCCCAGTTCCAGTGAGGAATTAAGTCAATTCAAAATAAAATGAAATAAAAAACCTCTTTCTCTGCTCTTTAATATTTAATGTTAAGTTATTTAACATCTGCTTACTTTTGTGATCTAGCTGTTGCATTGAAGCTACTTGGCTAATTTTATAGAACTTTGCTTTTGGAAGCCAAGGACGTTTGCTAGGATGTACATATTAAATTATTTCATCAAGGACTTCAAAATGAAGCAGGGGACAAATCGAAGGAGTCTTGTTCCTCTCAGAGTTTCACTAGTATATGTTGGATTAAAACGTAAATGAAGCGACACAGTGACATCAAGGTAAATTGAAATGAGCAAAAGAAAATCAGTCCCCTGTCATTTACATCATAGCACAGTGTGACAGACAAGCCTGGTGTATCTTTTTTTCAGACTCTTGAAGGCTGGTTGTCAGAAAAGTTCAGTGGAAAGGAGGCTCTGGTTCTGCACTGCCTTGCACACAGTAGTCATGGAGCAAAGTGAGTGTGAAGGTAACTTTTTGGTTTGGTAGGATGCAAAACCTACTGTGTATGAAATTGGTCACCACAGGTACCAAGTGAAATTCGTTTGGCTTAGACATATTGCATGATTTGCAGCAGGGAACTTAGGGACAAGGAGGTGATGCCACCACTCACGCCTTTGTTCCGAGAAGCTCTTTGCACTGATGGCTCAATCTTTTTTCCATGCCTGCTGCTTTGCAAGCTCTGATAAAGCCCCCTAACACTGCTACCACTTGCTTTTATACCAGATTTAGGGCTGTTGAGAAGCACAGAAGCAAATCTACTGTGCTGACCAAGCTGTTAATCATGACGCAAAAGTGTCAGTCCCACATTCCTCCTCAGCTGGTTCTCCTGCATGAAGGGATCATGTTTTATTGCTGAGAAAACTTATCCCAGCCATTGCTCCAGTGAAGCTGGAGCTGCCTTAATGCGCTCTTTCAGTGTTCCTCCGATATCTTTTGTCTTGTTGGATCACTGGGACAGGGCCTATTATTTTTCTTCTGTATTTATAAATCCCCTAGCACAAGAAGGTACTAGATAAGGTCCACACATATGGCAACTTGGCATCCTGAAAATTAGGAATATTTTCACTATTAAGAAATAATAGCTCGATTAGTCCATTATATTGCATATTCCTCTGCCTGCAATGAGGATGTGGGAACTTTCAGTTTTCAGAGAAGCTTAGTTTAGAAAAGGACATCAAAACGGGATTCAGGAGATCTTATCTCAGTTTATGATTGTGGCAAAACCATCATATTTTTGTAGAAAAAATAACTGCCTCCATTCTCCCAGGATGTGTTATGAAGATGCAGTCGCATATGGAGCACATCGTTCAGACGTTCGTATGCTGAGAGCCATGGGAGGACACAGCGGTGTGGCCTGTGTTCAGATATTTTCACGGTTAGGTACAGCAATCAGACAGTATATGTTCTGCCAAGGCATAGCTTTGAGAAAATTGCCAATAGGCCTCAAAGTCTTTGATATACATCCAGAGAAATAAATATTAATATGAAATTTATTTATTTATTTATTTGTTCGTTTAGTCATTTATTTTCTGTCTCTAACATGAAGAAGTAAAAGTAAAACTGAAAGGTTTTGAAATGGGACTATTTTACTTTATATGAATTATCCTTTAGTGAAATAATGGATATAGCTATTTAAGAGGTAGACTCCTTTCAAACTGAATTCCACACCACATCAAGCTGAATTCACAGGAACCTTTGATGAGCAGAAGAATGTGCTTTTGTAAAATTCCTAAATGTGATAAATTTACAGAGTTAATCACAAATAAACAGGTGCTTATCTTTTTCTTACGTGGTTTTTAGAACAGCCTTTGTACACATAAAACTTTCCAATTTTACATTTAGTGGAAAGATACTGTTGCAAAAGATCACTTTGTAGGGTTGCTTAACTTGCTATTAGCAGTTCCTTAGAGACACACTCAAGTTATTTGCAGATTGGAGCCTAAAGCAATGTTTTAGAAAAACTGCAAGTATGCATGTGCATTCAATGAGTGATATATGGATTGGACCCAGCTTACTTGAATAATTCATGAGGCCTACGACCTTTTATCCCTTCCTGGGGACCTCACAGAAGTGGAGAGGGAATAAGGGTGTGAGGTAATGAATTGTTTTGGCAAATTGCTCCTTGCCACTTGGATTCCTACAACTTTGAAGCTGCTTCCTTCATGTGTGACTAGACGTAATCCCAAACTGAGTTCAATTGTTTGGAGCTGATGCTAATGGCTTGATCAACACCAAGATCAAACCTGGCTTGGTTCAGTTGTTTGAGGCACATATCACCAGCACCTGGAAATGCCATCATGTTCTTCTTCTGAGATCATGGGATGATCAATAACAATCTGCCAATCTCAGGGTGTAAAACACTGTTTTGATGGAACAGAAGTGCTATTCCCCCACTTTGGGGTACTCACTGTGGTGCAGATGTATCTTCATATCACTGTGGCTGTAGTAGGCCCCATCAGTGGTACGGAAATGCAAAGGCAGCAAGTTCATGGTGGCTGATATGGAGACCTACAAAGCACTACACTGCTTTTGTGAGGACTCGTTGCTACTTGGCAATGTTTGGTGACACTGACATATTCCAAAGGAGCAGTCTAGCGGTATAGGGCTTTCAGAGGGGCATATATCCCACCTAGTAAATCCTAGAGGAGATCCACAGCTATGAAAAGCTGAAGGGATATCCTTCTATCATACTCAAGGGCCTCACAGATCATCATAGATATCTGAGCATTGTACAGAGATATCCGGTGGATAGTCAATAAATACTTTCACTTAGCAAGTAAGTACTTGCACTTAACAATAGTGATGGCTGATTAACTTCATCATGAAGCTCATTGTCTAAATGTAATGCCTCCTTTTCTTATTGTTAAGTGGTTTGGAGGAGATTTTGTGTCAACATGTACAGTGTGAAAAGCACCCATGTCCATTGTTACTAATAGTGGTTACCCTCATATGGTTAATTAGCTTAACACCTACGGGTACTTCAGCTACCTTGTTATTTACTTTCAAATGTCCAAGGATGACTCTTTCAGCTGACTTGAGGGATATCAGCCTGTCATCAACATGGAGAATATGGTCAAGATTACCATGATGCGCTCAGCCAGCTCTCAGGCAGCATGTACCCTTCATCCAGAAGGGCTGGGGAAGCTCTGATAACAAGGCCTCAACCTGATAGCAACCTGGGCTTTATTCAGCATGGCACATGATGGAAGGCTGTGTTCAACACTATCTGTGCATACAGCAGTATCCTCCCCTCTTCCTCCATCTCCCATGACAGTCAATACCTCTACCAACCCACTGCCCAGCGTCCTCTTTCTCCAGTCAGCTTTCCCATTTCTTTTAAACAATTTCCCTCTGTTTCTCCCACCTTTTCCCCTTCTGCTTTTTAGACAGTTGGCCTCATTTTTCTTCTTCCAGTGAGCAGATTCTGGCTCATGCCTGTTTGCCCTGTGTCCAGCTAGCCACAAGATTTTCTTGTTGCTCCTCAGCAAAGAGACCTCCTTCCATGCAAATAAGTGGTAACTGCTGTTCATCTTCATCAGATGCAGCAGAAGAAAAGGTCTGACAGAATTAGCTGCTGTCTTTCCACCTCTGCTTCCTGCTCAGAAAACATATTTGCCAGGGTCACATGTGACACTCATCTGCCATACATGCGGGTCTCCTTCAAAAAGCGACTTGAACTGGTAAGGCTCCCATCAGGTCCCTGCCGCACACATAAACACACACACTCCACTTGCACCCCACTGTTCTTCCCTAGCCAAAATCCTGCTGCAGTTTATACAGGTGCAGGGACAAGGTGAGAAGAGCTCTGGCTCTACCTGATGTATGCTTGGCACCTGCAGCATACTTCAAACCACCTCAAATTTCCATTGATCATTACTCTGGAGCAACCTTCCATTGCAAACCTACATCTTCTCCCTCCACCTTCCCCTAAACTTGTGATTTGCATCCAGGCACACCTTGAATATCTCCAGAGAAGGAGACATTTCAGAGTGAACCTGTCCTGTGAGAGCAGACTAGCCTTCCTCAGAATGAGCAGAGGTCTTCGTCATCAGGGGACAGGGCATAATAACACATAATTTAAATTAATGCAGATAGATCACCTCATTCTACAAAATCCTGACTGCTATATGTTTGTTTTCGACCATGTGGATAATGGGATATGAGATACTGGCATCATGTAACATATAATTAAGGTTAAACTACTTTTACTTTTCTGTGCATTATTACTTTCTTTATTAGTATTCGAGACATTACTAATTTGGCTTCTCCAAGCTACTGCCTCCAGCACCTCAAAATCCACTCACAATGTATCTTCTCTTCTGAAACATTTTTCCTTCCCCCATCTCTCTTTGGTAGGAATTACTGCATTTACGTATTATGTTTAAGGTGCTTAGAAATTATTGACAAGTTTGCTTTGCCCCTTGGGGGCTGTGTGACGTAGTCAAGCTGTGAACCACTTAAAGCATCGACTGGCTGATACAAGGGATTGTTTGTGACTCTGAATTAGGGTATGGGCCAAAAGACGTAGCACACTGCTGTCGGGGACTGTGGCACATAGATCCATTTCCTTTATTATCCTATCATATCTATGACCTACCACATATGGAGCAAGGCAAAAGAGCTCCATTTTCCCATTAGCTCAGGATATTGGCTTCCTATGAAATAAATACACTCACAGCCCCTATGCCACTGCTTTGCAAGCCTGAAAACCCTGTTTTTGTTATGTCAGTGAGTGTATTTCAGACTCCCTTCACACTGAGAATCCATCTGGATATACTACTGTCTAAATATCCAGCTGAGATTTTACTTTGCCCCTAGTTAAAAATGAATGGCTAAATTTATAAACAGGAAGCTTATTGTGTTTGTCTGCTGAAAGATATTCTGGATTTTTATCTTGGCTGGGATTTTTGTTGTTGTTGTTTTCTTTTTCCCAAACATTTAATTTCCCTAGCACTCTTGAAAGGAACTGCTAGTCTGGAGTTAGAAAGCTGAAGTAAAAAAACCAAAGTTCCTAGAAATGAGATGATGGGGTGGAGGTGGGAGGTGGAAGACAGTCACAGGCTAAGGATCTGGACCATCCTTTAGCAAAGACATAACATTTGCCAATAAGAAAGGCATACCTGAGCTTGGAAAATGGATACCAGTGCAAAACATAATTGAACAGATGGTGATGAAAATAACACTCAGGTTGTTTTAAAGCTTTTTTTCTGAATAGCTTTTTTCTTTTTTTTTCCAGAATGTTGTTGTCCCCTCTAATTTAAGAAAAGAGAGGAAATGCAGGAGAACTGAGAAAGCTGTATGTTCTTATTCAGCTGATTCTATTTGAATTGCACACCAGTAAATGTGGTTATGAGAATAACTTAAGGTTCCAAGGCAATCCAAATTTAGGAAATATGAGAATTAACGCTGACAGTGGAATCTTACTTCAGCTCCCTTGAGCACGTTCATGTTGATACACTCTTTAATTGGTTTAACACTGTATTTTTTTTTCTTTTTCAGAGAATCCTGGCACATTCAGCACACTAAAGAAATAGGGTTTGCTTGGCCAATAGTTTGAGTTCTCTGCATTGCTCAGTGACTCTGCCTTGTGTACTGAACACTATTCACACTTTGCTTTACAGAAAGAATGACCAATTTCTTCAGTAAAACATTCACATGCTTTGTAAATCTTTTATTTTTATTTTTTTTTCATTTAATTTTACAACATTCCAGTGAGACAAGGGCTAGTGTTCTAGATTTCCATTTCACAGATGAGAAAAGAGGTACATAGACATTAAAACCAAAAATGCTTGTGTTCGATTTTTCACATTTAGGAGATATTCATGTTCTGAATAGTTCACATCATACCTTGAAATGATAGCCATTGCTCATCTTATTTTAAGTCTGTGCTTCCTGGGTTCTACAGTTTGGTTGGGAGAACATTATATTTTTTCCTAGTCTCAATCTGATAAATGACTAAACTTTTTGTCTTAAACTTTGTACACAGAGACAGATAGCCAACATAGAAAAGTCCAGCCCAATAACTAAATTTTGGCAAAGCTATAAGCTGCTCTAATGAGATTCATGGTGGAAAAAGTTCAGCAATTAGAATACCACTTGATATTAATACTTGGAGTTCGGTATTAAATTATGAAGATAATTTATTTTAAAACACTGATTAAAGTCAGCAGTGTAATGATCATACTTGATCCAAAGTTTATTGATACCATCCTTGACCCTGCAACAGCAATTTCATGAGGTTGGTAACGTACCGGGGGGACAGGAGACTTTTTCTTTAGGTCATGTCTATCTCTTATATACTCACTGAGAGGTACACATTATTTTTTAAACTTCTAAAGAATACATTTATATATGTCTTTCATTCCTGCTTCCCAAATAAGGGAAGTCAGGTGCCAGAAATGCTGGGCTTTGCTCAGACTTCTTATTAGAGGGGGCTGCCAGAGGGTGGCAGCCATAAGGCCCAGACCATGCACCAATGCTAGGTGGTCTGATTCTGGATTTATGTCATTAATTCCATTTACACAGTCCCATTTTCCATCCAGTGGCTTAATGAAGGAGAGAAACTTAATTTACTAAGAAATAAATGATAGTCAACAATATCATTGCCTCTATCTGTGGTAACTGTAGCATGTCCTCATCTCAGCTAGTTTAATATTAAAGTGTGCTCCAAAAGCACACTTTGGGACTTTGGGCTATTGATTGGGGTAGAAGAATTCTGGAAGGGAGAGGAAAAGCAAAGTGATAAAATCCCTAAATAGCAGGTCTTAAATGGATAATACTCTGATATCTTCCTTATAGCTATCTTATAGCTACCTTGAAGTGGCATCTCTCGGGTGACAGTTATCAGAGCCTGGCCTGGGGACAAAGATAAAATCGTAAGAACAGTATTATGGGATCATACCAAATATCCACTCATGACAGTATTTCCTGTCTAACCATGCCCAGTAGCATGTATCATCATTAAAAAAACATAAAGACTGGACAAAACAGAAAAATCTTCCCTCAATACACTGCTTCCGGCTTCCAGTGACATGTACTTTAGGGATTTAATCTTCTGTGGGTCCCATTATTCTGTTTGGCTTTACGAGATCATGCTACAGGGAATTCCATCACTGAATTAGGTACTGTGTGAAAAGCATTGGCATTTTTGTGCTTTAAGCCTATGTCAATGAGAGCCCTGATTTCCTGTACTATGAGAAATTTGGAATGGTTTGTCCCTCTTCATCCTCTTCACACTGTTCATGGCTTTATGGACGTTTGTCATACCCTGCCTCTGCACAAAAGCCAAAAATTCTAGCCTGCTTAGTTTATCTTTGTCATTATTTGCTTCTGATCACATTTTTGCCCTTCTTAGTATCTCTTTTTAGCTTCACAGTACCTTTTTCTGAAATGGGAAGACCACCATTTGCAGGCTTCAAGGTGTGGGAGAAATACTTATTATTACAGTGTCATAACGATGATTTTTTTTTCTTGCCATTCCTTCTTAATAATTCCTAAGTTTTTCTTTTTGTCATTTTGACAGCTGAGCTGGCATTTTCAGAGAACTGTCCTGAGTGATAATAGTTAATTTAGGGCCACTGTATTGCACACATAGCAGAAGTTATCTTTTTTTCTCGTGTTTAGTGCTTTACATTCATTGACAGTGACCTTCATCTGCAAATTTTTTGTCCAGGCAATCAATATTGTGAGATCCTTTTACGACTTGGGGCTGCTAGGTTTTTTTTACTATTCTGAATAGCTATGTATATGAGCAACAGTGTCATCTCTCATAAGTCAACCATTTTCCAGTTCTTTCCAAAATGTGTTTAGCAGAGTAGATCCCAGAATAGATGTTTGGGTACTCACATGAAATCTTCTACTATTATGAAAACTGAACAAGAATCCCTATCTTTTGCTTCTTTTCCAGCCACTTACTGTCTCCTCTTGTCTTTGCTGTTTCCGTAAGAGTCTTTTCTGAGGAGATTTGACAAAAATATTGCAGCGATCCAAATATAATCTGTATCTTTTGTTTGTGGTCTCCAAAGAGCTCTTGCAGCCATATGCAGTATGGCCATGTTACTCTACGGAAAGGATCTATTCTAAGCAGATTTTTTCTATACATCAGTTAATATTGTTTCTTGCTATGGTTTTCTTAACAATTTTCTGCTATGACAGACAGATTCATTGGTCTATATTTCTCCAGATGACTCCTAAAACACTTTTCAACTATACATGACATATTCGATTTCTCTGGTAACGGAGTTGATTTAAGCAATAAGTTACAGGCTACAGACAATAGTTCAGCAGTTTCATATCTGATTTCCTTTATCACTTTGGCCTGGAAACTTTTTATTGTTATTTTTTTTCAATTTTTTTTGTTTACATATATATTTCTGTTCTTGACAGCTAGATTTGAGACAGTTCCTCAGACTTGTCACCTGTAAAGAAAGGCTTTGGTGAACATTGCAAAAATCCATTTAGGTTTTCTGTTATAACCTTAACATCCTTGAGTGTTTCTTCTATACCTTGACCATTTATTGACACCACTAACTGACAGCTTTCCCTGATGTATTCAAGAAGAAAAAATGTTACTTACTTCTACCCTTTTTGCATGTTGCTCCTCAAAACCTTTTATAATTTAATGCATGACACTGAGGTGCACTGAAGATTTGACATATCAGAAAGCAGTTACTTGAACCCTATCTGCAATAAACATCCACTGCAGAAGAAGAAATACTGTAAATAAACTATGTTGAAGATGACTTTCATAGTTTTTCCTAAAGGTGGGGATATTTGTGGCCATTTGGAAGGCATCTGAAGTGAATTCTACAAGTGTCGGATGGAGGCCAGGGCTACAAAAGTCAGTTTGATAGAACCTCCAAGGGTGCTTCAAGCTGATTCTTCAACTGGTCCGGGGATATAGGTTTACTTTGTCATTTCCTATTGACTACCAAGGCTTATTGTAGACAGCTTTGCAGTTAAATTGATGCTGACCCCACTGGAAAACATGCTTATTCTTTGGATTAACTACTAATTTCCAACTTTCTCATCTTTTTGGTCATACTTCTAGACGTTAAATGTGCCAGAGGTAAGACTCTTCATTCTACCCTTCTTTCATATTTCCTGAATTGCCTTTATGAGAACCAGTGAGGAGAGAGGGAAGTGAAGTATTTGGCTTATTACACTAAATCAATATGAGGTTTTTTGCTTTACAGTATAAAGCTGAAGTTGGCTTAGTTAAATTTATAACTTGAAACTAATTATTTTCTTTATTTCAGGTTAGGCAGACCCAGAGGAAACCTTTATATAATTAATGAATACAAAGACTTTAAGACATCTCCAGAGAAAAGTTGCTTCTAACAACTCCTTCACCCCTAATATTCTGTCCATTTCCTTTACTATACAGCCTAGTAAAGAATTAGGTACTACTGTATGATTTGATGTGCTGATGTGAGAAAATGCTGACTTTCTTATTTTTTAATGTTTCTTTTCTTTCATGAAAGGAAGTTTAACTTTGAATGAACATGTAAGAGGTTACAAAAATAACTCTTAGCACTTCTGAGGATCATTTTTCCTCTCCCATATTAAGTAGGCACAAGACTATTTTGCAGATAGGGAAAATTTGTTAGAGGGTGACTATTACTCACTTGAAACTTCATGTGGTGGTAGTGGCAATACAGTCACAGATACAGAACACTACTAATCACCAATGACCTCAGCCCTCCAGCTTTTCTTTTATTTGAAGAGGTTTGAAGACGGGTCTCTGCTGAAGTAATGGGCTTTGCTCCTGGTCATTGGGCTCACCAGATGTAAGGATGGTAAGAACAAGGTATAGACCTGCTGCTCAGGTCAAGAGAAGGAGTTAATGTCAGAGCACAGATGAGAGTGAAGCAGTTTTTCAACGCTAACCCTATGCTATAATTGTTCTTCAGTAGACTCAAAATATAACCCCAAGCAGATGTCTTGGATATCCTAAGGCATCTAGTGCGATTCGAGATGCCCATACATGGTCTCCTGAGTTAGGCCTCTCTCAGCTGATCAGCTGAACTGCTGTCTAGTCTCCACAGACTTTATTGACTAAATCTTCATTGCCTATAATCCATATACCTAGTTTATATGTAGAAATTTACAGATAGGACACCTTAACCTAGAACTGAATTCCTCCCCTTCACTTTACAAGGGAAAGGGACAGAAGCAGACTCTGATTTCCCTGTGATTCCAACATAACAGGGTCTTGCTGATGTTGCTCAGTGAAAGAAAAGCTGTGGCATCATGTGCTTGCAAAAGGCTTGGTAGATTTATTGCAAATAGTAAGTTACACTTACTTGTATATACATATATAAACATATACTCCTAAATAATTAAGATAGCCCTATGTTCAGAGGTGACAGAAAAACTCCTTAACTTTCCTAATTTGCTAGTCCCAGACAAAGTAATAAAAAGCTACTCAAAAGTACAAACACATAGAAACTGAGAAGAGGCATTTCTGAAGCACACACTGATGCTCCTACAGGGGACCACAACATCTCATGGTAGAAATATATGTCAAAGGGATAACATTATATTCCAAGAAAAGCGTATGGAAGAAAAAAAGCTAGAGCCAAATCCTCAGCTGAAGTAATACTAAATAAAGCTCAAAACAGTTGTCAGACTTGTCATTATTACAACTATCATTAGTTGTTATAACTACTATTAGTCAACACAGTGCAGAGAAGCCCTGGCTGAGGTGTGGAACCACTGAAATAAATGCTTTTCATGTTATTAGAACTTATCTATTCTGCAGCTATCCTTAGTCTACACACAAAACGTTATTGCATGAATTCCATGGTGCTTTTATGTAAAGTTGGATGGCTCCAGGAAGTGACAGGCTATAAAACATGTGAGTACAACTTCATAACTCGTATAGCAGCCTCACAATAGTAATAATTACTATTATCAATGGTATTGATTGAAAAGTGTTGATTCTGGCTTGTATGACTACAGAGAGTCAGGCTAATCCTCCAATTCTTTTCCAAAGTTTCCTCCTTCTTTTCTTAAATGTATTGCATGAATCAGAAAGCTCACAGCAATGTTAATAATCATGGTTTGTGGTTCCAGAGGTTATTAGAGGCACACACAAGGAAGTACAGTGTGAAAATGCAGGTATCAAATCAAGTGTGACATCTCCCATCTGAAAGGGGTGAAGCTGAGATGAATAACCGAGGTGCATTTGCCTCAGGTTGGCATTGCAGAGGCCGTAAGTTCAGGGAGAAATAAATCCCTGCCACCTGGGAAGCAGATGAGAGAGACAAAAGATTTGATTTGCCATAAATTACAATAGCAGCTGGAACAGAATGAGAAATGGCTGAATCCTGGCTGATGTATCAGCTCTGGATTGCACTCACTGAGAATTAGACATCAAGAGTGAGAAACACTCTGGCATAAATGGATACGTTAGAGTAGTCACTTTTGGATCAGAAAGATCCAAAGCAAAATAGTTGGAAAACAGAGAGAAACAAGTTTCTTTTTTTTTCTTTTTTTTTTCTTTTCTTTCTTTTTTTTTTTTTTTTTTTTTTTTTTTTTTTAGGAATATAATCAATCTTACCCATTTTAGGCATACAGTATAATAAGATGATTCACATCCTTCAAATACCTATTTTCCTCCGTTAATAGTAAAAGGAGTCTTGGGAACTAACTCGGATTGAGATGTCTACATTGTGGTTATCAGACCAGATGAAAGTCTTTGTAAATATTGTGGTAGATGTGTCTATCTGAACCCTAAAATAAGCCCTAGCTCAGGTGAGGATTTACATGCAGAGGTGGTCCAGAGGGTCTTCAGCCTTCCTCCATCAGTGCTCACCCTCCCTTTCAGATGGTGCAGTGGCAGCCCTGTGGCTGCACAGCCCTGCAACTCACACTGTAGCTGGATCCACTGACTGTGCCACATCACAGCTGCAAAAACACCCCTGTCCTCCACAGTGTTGCTAGCACTGTCACTCACTGAAGCCAAAAGGATTAGGAAAAAAAAATCCAGAAAATCCCCTACCGCTTTTACCTTGGGGCAACAGAGGGCCATGGTAACAGACACGCCAGGATCACTTTGGTTTATGGAATGGCTTCCTAGTCCGTCTCATGTATTTAATCATTTTGTCCCAGCAGGAATTTGAAAAGTCTAGACTGCAATCAGTTTAACTACATATTCATAAGACTAATTAAAAAAGGAATGGCAAGAAAAATGCTGTCCTTTGTAGGACTTATAAAACCTTACTTACACTACACCTAAAATTAATCTACATGTGACATAGGGCATTTTTTTAGTAAATGCACAGAAGTAACATTCAAAGAGAAAATAAAAACAACAGACCATATGTTTTTTATTTTTCATTTATGTGCTATTTGCCTTAGAGACAGAGCAGCAAATATTTTTATAATAGGCAACTATACAGTTTTGCTCTGAATGACGCATTCATGTTGTTGAAATTTTAATGTTGCTAACAGCTATTCTTTCAGAAAAAACCCCCACATTTTTGTAAACAAACTCTGCTTACCTTATTTTTTCCTACATATACGTAGAAAACTTCTATTATGTATCTATATATCAAATAGACATCTGCATGAGATGATATGGATTGGCTCTATTGCAAACATTCTCTATTAGTGTAAACTCCTGAGATGTTTTTAATAAAACATAGTGAACACAGCAAGATAAAGACACAGCTTATCTCAAACGTGGCTCTCTTTCAAATGTGGATTTTTCAACTTTTTCTCTGTCCCCAGAATGACACTTTTCTCAAGCCCAGAAAAAGTAAGATTCAGTTTAGGCCGCATTCTAGCCCAATTATACTCTTATACTTCTTCTTCCACCGATGCTTACATTTTAATTTTTAATGTGGAAGGGAAGTTTATACTACTAGAAAGAGACTTTCAGCTTTTTATAAAACTTAGTATTCTTTTTTAGTATAGGAGGCTTTTAAGTGTTTCACTTTATAATGCTTTGACTTATTTAGTCAGAGAAAATCCATTCTAGATAGTTTAAGGGGAGCCTGATGATGAAAAATTAAGTGCTTAAAGACACATTGAGTGCAGGTTCCCCTGCTATTCAGAAAACCTCCATCTTTTTAAACCTAAAATCTTCTTTTTTTGATAAGTCTGCTAGGAACTTTGGAGCCTGCATTTCTGCTGCTTCACAGTATTCGGCCACATATGTCTTGATGAAGTTAGCCATTTCAGCACCCACCTTTTGTCTCAGTCTCATCAGGACTGATGAAATAGCCATCTGTTCCCTGAGCAATCCCTACTGTAAGGGATCATAAGACCTGTGAAGTCTGATCCAAGCCTGCTTTACTTGTGACCTTTTCTGAATCTGTTTCTCAAGAGTCTTTCACCTCCAGTGCATGCTACAGGAGCTTGTGAAGTGCTTGCTCTGCAACAGTGAATGCCTTGGCTACCTGGAAAGCAGTTCTTGCAACATGGACTATTGCAAAGCCCGATTTCCCCTGGGGTCTCTACTTTGTGAGGTTCTGCCCAAAGACACTGCCAAAATGGGTAGGACTCATCTGCTTAAAGATAGCTATTGATATATTCCTGTGAACTACTCACCTTGAGCTTGCTTTCTACAAGTCTACCCTGGGATGAGGTGAAATGCTCACTGAAGGTGCCTTTTGCTCTCCATTGACTATGAAGGCAGGCTCAGGTGACCAGCTTGGATGAAGATGTTTGTTCTGCAGAATTAGGAGAGATGGATCTCATCCCCAGCAAGCACTAATGTATGGGACACACTGGGGCTGCTCAGCTTTGTAGGGTTACTCATATACATCAGAGCTTCTTACACGAGCATATAAGGCCTAGCTGCAGCCTGCACAGGGAGATGATCAGCTGTGCCTTTATGTAGAAATGGGCTCAGGTATGCAGTTCAGGGGTGTAGTATTTGCACTTTCTTCTGCAAAATAGCTATTACTTTCTGACTGCAGGACACAGACTACACATTAATTTGAGGCAGTATCAGTAAAAGACAGAAAGGCATTGCACGATGAACATTTCAGACCTTGTCACATTAGGAATGACCAATTGTCCTAGACAGGGTACACAGAAACATTAATTTAAAAGAACTTGCAATATTGTTAGGTCTTGTCCCTTTTTTCTTTCATTCATCCTTTTACACCCAGATAACACTTTTATCTTCTCTCGGCTTCTGCCAGGCTCCCTGTTCTTCCCAACAACTGCCTTTCTGTCAGGTTCGTTGGGTTTTCATTGCATGACTTTGAAGATCCTCTTCCTCTCACTCCCATGAGCTATTTTCCTGAATTAATCTCTTGCTACCCCTCAGTCATTTGTCACATTTTTAACAATAATTCAATTATTTTCCCTCATTCTGAGGATTAACTATATCTTCGTTATAAGCTTGTGAATAAGGGTCTACTTATTTATAGTTAGATCAAAATACATTTATTGCCCCAAAGAGCTGACAGAGCAGTAACAAAGGTGGTTCCCTTCCCACTGAAGGGAACTGAATATCTTCCCATCTGCCAAGAATTATTACCTAATCATTCGGATTATCCATTCTGCCTGTTGTCGTTGCTAGTTAATGGCTTCACAACCAGCCACTCTCTGGTGGCTCTTCCAAATCACATTCCTTGCTTCAAATGATTGCCAAAAAAGCCTATCCAGTCAGTTATTAGAACTACCTAGTTTTTAGATGTCATTATACTTCAGCACTTGAAATAAGTGTCGTGAGCTTCAGTGTCTTCTTTAACTGTTCCAAGATGAGGAGGCAACTGAAAGGAACCCAATATTTCTTAATCATACAATCTCAAGATTTTACAAACCAACTTAAAATTTGGTCAGTTCTTTGGAGAAGCCTTGCCACCTGATTTTGGAAAGCCTGAAGCTGGTAGGCTTGTTCTGATAACCTTTTGTTAAACTTCTCTGTTCTATACTAAGCCTTACCTCTTCATGACTCTCCTCTTTAACAAAGATCCTTTGTCTCATTTTCCCAGAGATTGATTCTGCAGTCCTTCACTCTGTCCAAGCACCCATGAAATCAACTCTTCAACTGGATGCATTTATTTGTAATTAAAAGGATTTAGAGGAGAAGGATTTAGTAAAAGATCTCAGCCGCTTGTTTTGGTGCTGGGAACTTCCACCACCATTACTGGAGGTGAAAAGCTTTTTACTTCTCAGCTTTTCCACCCCAGTTGGGATATTTTCATTTGGATGATGAAATTTTCAACAACATCTCAAGCACTTAAAATAAAAAGAATGCTTTCGAGCTGACAACTCATTTCCATTTGATTAATGAGTCAAATGTAATTAATAAATCCTCAGAAAACCAAAGCTTTCCTTAATGATATTTGAATATTCTATATAGCTTGTGTCTTTAATGTAAATGGGTAAGAAGAGACCTTTCCTGTTCCTCCTTCTGATCTTTTCTTTTCTGAAAAATAATATAAAGTAAAATGTAAAATATAAAATTTACAAGATGATATCTTTCCAAAAACTTGTGTTTTCCAGAGAAAGAAATGCAGCAAGGTTATTTTCTCTACTGTGAAAGTTCTCATTAGTAATCAGCCAAACCAATGACAAGAAACAGAGAAGACAAAGATAAGAATTATAATTTCTTATTATTGCAATGCAGTAATGTCTAGAGAAATCACCTTAAATTGACTACTTTAGGTGAGCTAGGCATTATACGACCATATAGTAAAAACAGGTCAAGATAAGAATTACCTTACATAATGGCCTGGGGACATTTTCCTTTCTTCTCTCTGAAGATGGTCCAACCTGACCTAGAACCTTGGTTTGTGCCCTCAAGCTGTAGTACTTTACACTTCCAGCTTTGGAGGTTTGTGGTTCAATTCTCCGCAGATTTTCTGACTGTATATTTTTCAGACTTACACATAAGGGAGATAAAAGTTAGAAGAACAATAAGAAGAATAGTAGAATAGGCACAGAGATGGAGATATCAAAGTCTAATATGTCTAATTTTTATTTTCGTCAGAGGGAATGCAGACTTCTAAACATGTTCCTAGATTTGGCTCAGAGGCTAATTGGAAGACTTTCAAAACACACATTAGGCACCTAAGTATTTGAATGTCAATAGTCTTCAGGTACCATTGTACAGAAGAAGTCTACCTTCTAAACTATCATGTGGAACAAAAGCTCAGTTCAGCTGGTAAAATTTCCATACAGTGAGATACAACTGTATGGAAAAGTTCAGCCAGATCAGCACAGAAAGAAGCTAACAAGAAGGGTTTACTGAGGAGATTAAATTACCCAAGTCATATTTAGTATGAGAGAAGCATGAAAGTAAGGCCACAAATCATCCTGACATCATAGAAAATAAGCACAGAAGTGACTTCAAAGGATCATTGAGTTCCTGTTTCTGTGTGCAGACAGGACCAATTGTGCCTAAATCAAAATCAAGACTTAAAACAGGCAGCCTTAAAATGACATCTAATCAAGAAACAAAATTAGAATGAAGTTATTCTTCTCTTTCATTCTCTTTTCGGATCTCTAAAATCACATCACCTAGATTCAGGCCATGGCCACAGACAAATCATGCTACTTTAAATTACAAACATTTCTTCTTTCTCTTTTCTTCTGCTTCATTTCTAATATTTCTAGTGGCAGCCATTTACCCTACCGCACATCAGAAAAAGGACTGTGTATGAAAATCAGTAAATTAACTTATCTATAAAATTATATCTCGATTCTTTTGACTGTAAATTGATTCATTATTTTTATCTATGAATAATCTCCTATTCTCTTGGAAGAGATTGAGTATGAGGCCTCTGATAGGTCCAGGACCTCAGCTCATACTTGAGTTTCATTCTAAAGCCTGAAGTGCTATTTCTCTACCTTCTCAATGGCATCTGGTGGTATCAGATGCTTCCCTTTGTGATGAACTGTACTGCTAAAGATGGTATTTACTACACTCAGTCAGCAACAACCCAGGCAGGAAGGGCTGGAGCACACAGTGCTTACAGCGTGGATGGCTACATCTGACCGTGGAGGCTATTTATGAGGGAGACATGAGCCCTCTCTGGATGTCATTTTTCTGACCTGTTTCAAAACTCTGGGTGGGAAGAAACATTCCCTAAACTCGACTTTTTTGATTTGACCTCTTTTGACTAGAGTGTGACCTTAGACAACCAGTCTGGTTGTAGGCACCTGAAGGCGAGTTAACCACCTAAACATAGGTATAGAGTCTGTTTGAGATACACGAGAATAGCTGAGCTACCTGTACATGTGTAACACCTACCAGAGGCCTTTCAGGAGCAGCAGATAGAGGCCAGGCAGACAGATGTCTTTAGGCAACTGAATTGCCCCCCTATGAACCATCCTGCAAATACCCCAATCCTGTAGTTAATCGAGATGAATCCTAGTCTACCTGCCTGCAAGATAGCACTACGATATAAATAATTATGAAAATTGACTTCTGCAACCCTATAACTGATGGAAGAGGTGGATGCTTTTGCTTTGATTCTGAAATGTTCATCACCAAATCCCAGGCAACCAGAAAGAAAAAAATCTTGTCAGTCTCCTTCTAGCCCATGACAATCTACTGGCTTAATTTTCAGCTCTATACACTGGTATTCCTCTGTTCAAATAAATGAAATCATACCAGGTGATTTAGTATGGATCTGCCCAAAGCTTAACTAGGTACTTAAAATATAATAAGATGACCAGTGCTACATCTGTATCTTTTGATTTTAAATTACCTCAGTAATAAAAAAGTTCAGTACAGTAACTAAGAAAATTTGTGCCACTGAAATTGTTCAGAGACAGTTAAAGCCCTAGCTACTACTCATCACCTAAATTCAAAATGATCTCCAAATTTATCAGAAACTATAATACGAGGCTTTTGACTTTTCCCTCCTCTTGATCTCTAGTGGAAATCACAAGAGTTCTTGGTGAAAAATTGAGTTCTCAGTGACAGATGGTAGACCCAGCAAAACCTCTGGAGTTAATTCCTCCCTAACTTCTACCAGTGTGAAGTCCAAAGAAACCCTCACGAAAGCTAATGGAATTGCACAAGGGAGTCACGTTTCAACGGGAGCACACCCTAGGCAGAATGACTTCCTGATACACATCTGCAAGATGTTATTGAGGGCAAAAGAATGTGTGATCTTAACAAGGGAGAAGCTGGCCTAATAATTCTTGAATAAAATGTTCGTGCTAGTGGATTCTTTACAAAATCAAAATGTAAACAAGAATTCCCCACTCAATTCTCAGGGAGGGAAACGATGACACTTAATCTATATTATTTTAAATCTACCATGTAAACATCTTTTTAAAAGCCTTTAAATTTGGAATGTAATTGCTACCAGCTCTTGATTACATACGGGCAACATAATCTATCATTGAATCAAATAATCACTATTGCTGTTGGGAAATAGGGAATTATACAAGAGCCTAAAGGAGAACACTTCATAAGAGGAGAGAAACAAACAAATCAGGGTTGGGTAATCAATCTCTGTACCATAAAATGCTAATGCTGTCCTAATAAATAAGAATTCTCTTCCATTGCTTGATATACTCCCTACCAGGCATGTCACATAGCCCTTGATATGCTTTAGTTTAGTTTTAAGTGGCTCTACCATCAGTACTTTAGCAAAATAATAATAGGTCCCTTTCATTTTCATAAAAGTAATTAAACTTATCAGTTTTCTTGTTAAAGCAACAAGTCAAGCAATAAATGGGCAAAAAAAGTTTCATACATGGTGTTTTGAAATTAGCATCCTATGCACTAGGGATTACTTAGATATGAGGTTCTGAATTAATGATTTATATTAAAAAAAGAGAAGAAATAAAAATGACATCTAGGAGAAAACCACTCCTGTGAGACCCTGCATATCTCTTCTTCCTTGAAGAAATGGTATTAATTATATAGTATAGCTACTAAAACTTCACTGCAAGCTCACAACTTCTTCAGATAAAACTAACCTGATGACTCAAAAATGATACAGAATTTTATATTGCACCTACATAAGCAAATACCCTGACATTCTGAGACGTGACTTGCATGTTAGGATGGACTTTGACTTTTCAAGGTATGCTGAATCTAGAGAATGAACTGAATGGAAGGATGCATTCTGCTCATGGAATGTAAATTAAAAATCTCTGAAAGTAACCGTGCCATGAGATCTCCTCAGATACATATTGGTGGGTTAAAAGAGGAAATAACATTTCTGGAGTATTTATAATTTGCATTGAACAAACTTCAGTCTCGTCGTGAATAAAGTGCTGTCATTTACAAACACTCAGTATTTTAAAATAGATCCTAACATATTAGGAGCTGAAGTCTGTGTTTGATTTACAGAATCAGAGAAGAAAGAGACAAAAAAGATGGGAGGTCACCAAAGGCTTTTCTGCCCAGGTGACGCATTCTCCAAATTCACTTATAAGGTTCCATATGATGAGATTCCCTGTGCCTTCACAGGTCAATTATTCCAGAACCAAAATCCAACTGGGACCTTCTGCTAATCTTAGAACTATATGCAAGCATTTAAAGGGAGATATTTGTAAACTCAGCTGCCTATTGTGTAGACAGGAGAAGAAAGTTATGAAGCTATGGAAAAGCTAAACTCGATTGATTTTGCCTTTTTACCTCTCATTACTGGAGAGGATGGGAGTTCGGATGTGTTATCCCTGCCTCATCTGTGTCATCGCTCAGCTGAAAGACTATGGACAACAACAAGGCAACTATTAGAAGGAAATCTGGTAAAAGGGGCATGCATGTCTGATTCCCCAGATGCTGAGAGCTAGTAAAGCTCATGTGTCTGTTGTAAGTTTTTTTCAGTAGCTTCTTTTGGACTTTTTGACCTCGGAGAGTGACCAGTGAATATTTAGCTTGTAATGAGAACTTTATTTTCTCCTTTTTTTTTTTTCTCATGGCACTTTTATAACCTCTTTTGACAAAATATAGACTTACCCATAGTGTTGGCTTGATGGTCCTGTGGGTAAACACTTGATGTGACACAGAAGATGCATGCAGCAGTACCTGTTCTATCACAGCCTCATCTCGAGCCAGGTATTCAAGGGTGTTCAGGCACCTAAAGATAAATACAAATTCCAACAAGATTTTCAAGTCTCCAGCTTAAAGTATGGCTGCCCTTTGGATTTCAGCAAAGCTTATGTACTTTAGGTACCTTTATTTAAATGCAACTGAAAATCTCACAGGGTGGTTACCTTCATCAGATTACCTTGCCCCTATCTTTTCTGCAAATTAGCTCTTTGTGGGCAGAAACTATATCTCTCTTTGAGTATAAATATGCAGGCATTGCAGTACAAGGAGGCCGCAGGGCTTCTGTAATAACAGTGAACAGCGTTTCTACATTTATCTGGATGCCCCAAAGATATGGCAGCAAGAACATTGTTTCCAATCAACACAATTTCTGAAGAAGTGTTCTCAGTTGCACTTTTAGCCTTCATAAATTGGAAATGAACAGGAACTTCTCGTGTGAAGACTTGTGACCTTAATAATTACAGGAGCCAGAATGCGCAAGACTGAACTTTTGAAAATGTTTATGGAGTCCGGCTTTGTTTTCACTATTCTACCACTTTTATTCATTGATATTCTTGGATATTATGGTTATCTTTGGCCTAGAAGACAAGTAACTGTCTCAGCATGTAAACACTTCACAGGAAATTAGATGAATAGATTTCAAACTGAGAAGTTTTCATCATCATCTAATTTGCTTTCCTGTATAAAAGAGGTCATGGAACTTTAGCCAGTAAAAGATGCTGATCTGTAAATTCAAAAGTTGTACCAGCTCATAAATAAATTTTGTTATCCAATTTTGGAGAGAAATATGAGGCACAGTAAGATTAAACTTTCAATTCTCCAAAACTCACTTATTTGTTCAATATGTTAGAAGAGCTGGACCTGAATGACTCATACACAGGAGTATATGAAGTAACACAGCAGGAATCACATCTGGATCTTTGGAGTCCTGGTATAGTATTCTGTACGTGAGGTGTCTTGACTCCAGTAAAAGCTACATTGAGGTTTCATCTGCAAGCCTCTGACACCTACCAGGCCAGCCAGAAGAAAGGCAGTATCTGTTGTCTATACACTAAACTAAAGTGATAGAGTGGGCTGTCAAAACAGCACATTTATCAAAGAAACATTAGAACATTTTAGAATATTTTAAGAGAGAAAACAAATCTATTTTCTAGTAGCTGAGCTGATTACCCCCCCCTCAAATTTTAATGTCTATTTAAGTGATAATCTCTGCTGCCTTGAAATACAGAAAATAATGAACAGCTGCTCAGGCTGATCAAATGCAGAAGCAAAGTTGAGGTACTAATCTCTCATAAAAACAGTTTATTGCATTTGGAATACAAAAGCAATAGGTGGTTATTATTGAGCAGAAGAAACTGTAATAGAGATAAGAAGAAAATAAATATAGCTTCCTCTTCTTGCCGTGTGAAATCTGAAGGTGCTACTTCTGTAACGGACAGCTTGATTATGTACACATCAGCATGGATCTTGGGAAGCATGATTTGTATTCAATTCCCAGTGCTGGATGCAGTGGCTTTCCTGTTTGTATCACCAGACTACTATTTAATGCCTAGTATTTATATATGAGCTATGTTTCTGAACTACAAGTGAACTGTGTCAGTTTTTATTTTTATTTCTGTCCCAGTTAACTATTGTTATTCTAGCCAAAGCTTGCTAACTTAGAAGAAGAGAGCACAAGGAGCGTAGAAGAAAATGTCTTGACAAGGAGAAAAGTGTTCGGAAGCAGCAAGGGCCTACAAGCCCATCCTGACCAGCCTCTGGACTTACTCAAATGTAACAAAACAGTCTTACACAGAGTATATCCACTCCACTTTCAGCTGGGAGGAACCCCACTAGAACTGATAGATTGAGACCTGTGGAGAAATCTTCATCATTAAGCAACAGTCATACTTCATAGGACTTGAGAGGTGACATTTGCTGAGGAGGGATAGTAAAAAAAGAAGACTTCTCCTCTACTAAATATCATGTCTTCAAATCTTGGATGCCTGGTATGGTAGCTCTTTCTTTCTGGCTCCTTGCCTAGGGGTAGTTCATCTTAGTCTAGGCTGATAGCTGATCCTCCCAATTCTTTGTTTCCTGGGAGAAGGAAGAAGTAGTCCATAAATCTGCCTGACCTTAGGGGTTGTAGTTCTCCCACACTCCTATGAGAAGACAATAGTATTGTATATCTTGATAAGATCCAGACGGAGTCTGATCCATCCTTAGCCAGGGCTTGATCCTGCTGCACTTATTTGAAATGGAATAAAAACCCCTGTGGAACTGGGAACTGTTCAGAAAGGCAAAGTTATGACAAACACAAGTTCTGAAATGGATGTATTGGCTCATAAAGCTTCACAAGTATTTCCTTGCTCAAATTCAGGCACAGAACTGGATTCAGACTCTTGCTGACCTGTGATGATGCTCACTTTATGGCCAGCTTTCATAACAGAGCTCATGCCTGTCCTTATAATTTGGTGGGCAATGAAGATAAGAGTGAAGGACAGTGCAAAGCTCCACCACTCTTTTAGCTAGTTTAGGGCCTGTCAGTGTTTCTCAGTTCACACTGGCTGATATCAGTCCCTTCAGGCAGGGCACTGTACTACCTTATGATGGCTTTTTGTCTTGCTGCACTGAGAGGAAACTGTATATAGACAATAATCTGTCTTCCGGGCTCCTGTCTAGGGCAGGGAGGGAGAGTTACCAAAGGATGACTGCTTTTATCTTGAGAGCTTGAATAGTGAGCCTTTCTGTGTCCTTAAGAAGATGTTTTACATATACATCTCTAAAAAGTCATGTGTGTCCAATAGATAATCTATGTATGTAATAGGTGTTACTTAGAAAACGGATGCTTTCAAGATTAAAGTGAAAGCTTCATCTAAAAAAAAAAAAAAAAAAAAAAAAAAAAAAGCTCTGCATGAATACTTCATGATCTTATGCCTAATGATTTCATTGAGAACAACTGCTGAAACAGTGTAACAAAGAAAATGAAATAACCCCACGACTTCCTAAAACAGATATCCTGTATCATTGAATATAAAAGGTCGGGCAATCACTGCCATACTAGAAATTTTATCTAGGGATTCAAATACATCAGAAAAGATATAGTGTCTACTTAAAGGGGAATGGAAGGGCCAGGTGAAAGGTATTGCTAGTTCAAACAAGAACCGGATCACTGACAGAGGAGGTTTTCAGGGCAGACACATAGCACATCCCTTCCTTGCATCAGTAGGAAGTGACGACCACCAAAAAACAAGTACACATACAGTGGTGCCACCTGGCTTTAACATGTGGGCCAGGACCACAGGTGGTGCAAAATAGCAAGGTTTAATTAAGATTTGTTGAGTTATAGAAACAGGGGATCTGTTTATCAGTACCTGAAATGCTTTAATATATGGATGTAAGTAATTTAGCATTGTTAAAACCAGACTGCCTAATTTTCTTCTCACTTATGTCAATCAGGAATAACTTCACTGAATCTATTTAACGCAGTTCTTCTTTCTGTCCCTCTGGCTTTATTGTAGGTAGACCTAATCAGAATTGAGCAAATAATTGGCTGTGTAGGTCATTGACTGAAAGAAAAAAATAAAAATCCAAATAAAAGGCAAAACAAAGCAGTAGATTCAATAAAGGATTTCAGATGCCATTCATCATGCTGAAGGTGTTTTCTCTTAGCTTGCAATAGTGAACTTATCTATCCAAAAGGTAAAGACTCAAATTTCTTTTTGGTCTGAAGTGAGGTACAGAGAGACCCTAAGGTCCTGCATATACTCCAGGTCTGGTAAAAAGGGGCTGAAGCTGGGCTTTCCACACACTACAGAATGTTCCAGTTCTGAGACGTATGCAAAAACTAGGAAGATAAATTCCATCTTTGCTATTAGTACCTGTTTTTACAAATTTTACTGCTCCCCCCAGATTATAAGGTGGTGGTGTGGAACTGCCAAACCAAAATATTTCAATGTTCTGAAGATGCACATTATTTTTTTTCCAGAAAATATGTGGATTTTTAAAAAATGATGATTTGGCTACCTCAAAACCTCATTTTTGCAGGACAAATAAATGATTTGCTGGATGATTTGTTTTTCCCCGGGCAACACTAGTTTGCAACCATGTAAAACGGAGAGAAATCAGACCAGTGGGATTATGCTGAGAAACACTTGGTGCAAGCAAGAGGCAAATCAGAGCTGATGTGTCTGATGGAACCAGGCTGCTCCTCTCAACCCAAGTGAGTAAAGGTCCATTATTCTAAGGCTGCAGCATCAGCAAAACAACTAAATTAAGGAGTTTCACAGACTTCCCATGTAGTTAAAATGAAAGAAAACAGATTGAATTTAGAGCATTACACACTACGGGAGCAGAATAAGGAGGGTGGGGTTAGAAAATGAAAATCCCAAGGTACAAAACAAAGAGAAACAAAGTACTCAGCCATAGAAACTGATTATTATGATACCAAAAGAAGAAACATATTACTGTCTGCAAGATTTTAGCTCTGTTTCATGAACCCTGTTTTGTATTTATGACCTTTTGACATCTCTATTGAGATAACCTTCCTCAATTCTCCATGTGCCATAAAGTGTTTTATTAGGCCATTCATGTTTACATTGATTGAATATGATACTTGTTTTAAGAGAGGGAACATATTACTATATAGCCACTCAACAAATAAATACTATAAATACTGCCTGTGAGGGCTCATGAGGATCAGCTTTTGTCTTATAGCTGTAAAACTGCAAGCATATGCCTTGAAGTCTCATAGCTCCTTCTGGGACTTCTCTGAATCCAAGTAATCTCCTTGAGCGCTGGATTCACTGATGGTTCACCGTCTTGCTGCCAAGAAAAAATTTGTCATGTCTTTGTACTAAGAGGAGGAATTCTGCAGTGCTAACTAACTTCTCTCCACAGGGGAAATCAGCATATTATTCTGGTTATGCTGCATTCCTATGATCGATACATTTGTTCAAATTTAACACTACATGGGAAAACCAGCATTCTCATTTGACTAACAGTAGCAAGCAAATAGTGACCTATATATGATATTTCTCTACTTTGCAACTTTTTTCTTAAGAGAATGTCTCTGGAATTAATAAGGAAACAGCAGAATTTGAAGATGTCTTGATTTTTGTGAGGGAAAGTTGACATTCACATTTTATTCTCTCTGGATAACCAACAACAATGTTCTTGGCTTCTGAAACTTGGATAGATTTGTAACTTCAACATATACTCCCATATTGCCATTTTTAAATACACTTCAGGCAAGTAAAATCTTTAGACATGCCAAAACTATTTAGAAGTCTAGGTTATTTTCAAATGGGATTGAGGCATTTAAGGAAACAAACACTGCTGACTTTTAGTAAGACTTAGACTGTCCAGAAATTAATTTCCAAAATGGTACATGTCACTAGATGCAAAAGTATGGATGCTCTATATCTATGACCAAAATATCAATCTTTAGTCCCCATGTTTTTAAACCCATGGAAGTTTGAAATCATCAGTAGGTCAACCTTCTACCATATGAGTCAGTCAGGTGCATATATTTCTGCTACTCACCATATGCAAAAACCATGAAACACTGGCAGTGTTGGGAAGATCACTGTGTCCCACCCACACCTAAGTACCATGTGGATTAACAAATCAGGCATGCACCTCCAACCTAACAGAGTGTTGAAGCAGTCTTTGCATACACCTAGTATACAAACAAGTAGCAGGGTATTTCCAATACTTCCAAATACCCAATAACTTGATTATATTCAGATGAGACATAGAAAATCAATCCAGGCTCAAACTCCTCCACTGTCTGAGAGGTGAACCTGCAGCTCTTATATATGAAGAATGTTTATAATCACCACACTTCTACTTTTAGATGCAGAGGAAGGAATAAAAGTGGAAGGGGATCTCTGAATTGCTCCTTCAATGTTGTCTCACTGTACATGGGAACAATAAATGATGACTGCACTGGAGCTGAAAAGTGGAGAGAAGTCCTCAGCCCGCTGATGAAGCCCTTCATATGGGTAAACCTGTTTTCAACTGAAAGACTCTTCCTAGCTGCCTTAGAATTGATGCTTAAAGCTTACTTCAGTGCTGGGGAACTCTATGCACTCATGAAGAAGAGGGATTTTTGTTGAGGTGTTTCTCATACTATCTTCATATACTATTTCTAGACTACTGGGGTAAAAGACCACCCTCACGGTGTATCTGTTTCAGGCCCCAAGTGCCACTAGGGAGTGCTGTGGCAGAAGTTAACTTTTTTCCTCCTGCCAGCCCCTCCACCCCCCCCCCTTTTTTTTTTGTTTCTAATTTAGGTTTCTGTTTCACTCAGCTGGGACTGAGCATGCATGGGGCCTGTCTGATACTTGTAAGTTGCACAGAAGTTGTAGGAGCTGCAAAATGGCTGAGCATGTCAAATTTAATGGAGTCTCTGGGGCCAGACTCTACCAGTGGTGGCAAGTGACAGGACTTGAGGCAATGGGCACAAACTGAAACACAGGAAGTTCCATCTAAATATAAGGAGGAACTTCTCTGCAATTGCTCCTAAGGCTTGCAGTTCTGAAGAAGGCTTTTAAGGACATTGGGTGTTGACCCTGGAAGCTCTGGAAATATTTGGATGGAGCTGTCTTTTTAGGTTGAACAGCAGAAAGCCTCGGTTGCTGCAAACTTAGGTAAAACCAAAGTGCCCATTTTGCCTACTCCCCCAGAATTTCAGTTCCTGGGAGCTTATCTCATGGGTCCAAGCCATGATTCAGCAGAACTAGTCAGCCTAGAAGTTTTAACAAAGTGGGCTGCTCAGAAACCACAAACCACCTATAAAGCTAACATTTTCAGTCCTACAAATTTAATTTTACACTAGGATGTTTTAGGCAAAACTTCTGGAGCTCAACAAACACTAAAAACACCAGGAACAAAGTTTTATTGTAAAATTAGGCTGTAGGTTATTAACTTGCAGTCGTATTTAGAAATGCTACCCAATGTCTTTCAATGCTGTTTGCACAGTACTTAGTCTAATGGAAGTGAAAAGAGAGGAGTTTAAATATGTACAATATGAGATGAAACTATTATAAACACTAAGTTAATGTTTCCCCTTCAATTATCTTTATGATATATACTTGGATTGAATTAATTCTAACTCTAACTTCCATTTTCTTAACTATGGGCTTTTTGGAATTGTCCTTTCCTGTAGATGTTTGACTTGGATAAGTGTTTGAGTTACATGGTTTGTAAGTCTCTAAACAGTTATGATTTAATGTGAAGATGTGGATAGAACTGTGCACTGTTATGTTTTTACTCAAAGTACATGGGCACAATTTTTAGCTTCCTGAGCTTCTTGTTGAGTTTAACTTCTAGTATTACATAACTAATATCATCTACATCAATCCAACTTGTTGATGACTGCTTTTGAAGCTCTAGGATAACAAATAAATAATAGAATTTTATCATCAGTTTTTACTGAGAATAAGATATTGTAAAAGAAACAGGATGCTTCATAGTCTGACTCACTTGCTCAGTTACATTGATGTGGCTGGATTCTGCTCTCATTTTCCCATTATAAGGTGTAACCCAACTGACAACTGAAGATTTAGTTTTGATTTACAGTGATCCAGAGATAAGAATGTATCTAACTACAAGAAACAATAATACAACAGAATATGCAAATTTGCATTTCAATCAATTCATTTAAATCATAATTTCAGTCTTTAAATACAATATCACTTCAAAACTTCATAAACTAGAGAGACTTAAATCGAATAATTATTCTCAGAATTCCAAGTTCTAAATGGCTTAAAGGATACAAAGTGAATACTTTTTATTTTTTATTATTTTTATTATTTATTATTATTTATTTTCTAGTAACTATGTATTTTGAAAATCTGGTAATTTTCAAAATAGTTTATACAAGAATACAGTTTCATTCAGCTGTTGGAAAAGATTGGATATTAATAAAGGCTGGTGACATCAAGGCTGCATACAATAACAACTTGGGCTACATCTTCTCGACCAAATATACTCTCAAATTGCTAATAAATCAAACTCTCTGTAATCTTCAAAATGAATGACTTTACAGATTCCATTTAGATACCTATTTTATAGTGTACAGTTTTCATGATATAGGTGAAAACTTACATGACTTTGGGTCGTCATTCAGCCTCCAAGCTCAGTTTAATACTGCACGTCGTCACGGCTTCCATACCCCGCTTTTCTGAGTTTGCTGTTAACTCCTCCTAGGAAGTATCAGAACCAAATGTCTACTTCTTTAAAAGAAAATAGTGACTTGAAAATGCTTCATACTATTTTGTGGGGCAGGATAATTTCACCTAGGAGTGTTCCAAGGAGACTTGTCCTCCAGAGTGAAAAATCCTTGTGCAAATTTGTCTCATCATCTAAAATCTAAAAAGAGCATTTACATAAGGATAATTCAGGGGAAGTGAAAGATCAGCATGATCAGGATTTTAAATACCTGAAAATAAAGATAAGACCGTATCTGCTGGTATGAGCTTTGTGCTTAGTGCATCTCAGATAATGGAGGACTGCTATAAACCAGACTAAGCTGCATTTGTGATTCTCTGCATCAGTGAAGCAGTGTCAAAGAGCTTTGGTGTGTCAACAAACTCAGTGCAAGCGGCAGCTGCATCTTTCTAGACACATAAAGCTTCTTCTACTAAATATGGTCCCAAAGAAATATTTGCATATATACAATACTGTATTTGTTTGGGTGCATGCATGTGTGTTTTCACATACACACACAGAGAACCTTGCATGTGGTGAGCTTAGTAACACCAAGTGATATTGAAGTTACCCATCATCTCCGCTGAGAAGTGCAGTTATTTGCTCTTGCTAATTGTTAGTCAAAAAACTGAGTCTTCAACACTTTCAGTAACCTTGTTGACATATTGGATCAAGAGGTCTGGTGGAACTGGTCATGGAAAGGAGACAATGGAGCTGATAGGCTGTAAATAGTTGCTGGGATAGCTGCAATGGTTAAAATGGACAAAGAACCAAGAAAGGATGGAGATTAGGGCAGTGAGTCAGTATGGAGAATATTGCAAGTCAATATTTTGGTGCACAACATGGAGGCAGCATGAGAGTTTGGAATATGGAAAATATTTGGATGGGATAGCTAAGGCCTAAAGACCAAAGAGGACAAGAGTTAATATCGAGGCATGAGTAACAAAGAGCTTAGGCTAGGAGAAGGGAGAAGAATGGCAGCCGCTCAAGGAAAAAGCCTTACCCAAGAGCCCAGGAAGCAGAGGGAGCTGTAGGGCAAGATCAGTATTGGATGGATCTGCAGGCCGGAAACAGGCTTTAACTGGGTTTCCGAGATAGGAGGAGGTAAAGAAAGAGGAAAGACTTGAGGAAGAAGAATGAAGAATGAGAAACTGATCTGCCAAAGAGACAGGCACCACCTGGAGCATACTCATTTGCACTGTAGGAGGTGATGGATGGGACATCCAAACACTGATGGACCTTGTTGGAACTGTAGCATGCAGGGGAGAGTTTTATTGCTAGTATCAGTCGCTAGGATCAGAATAATCTCTATTGAGTATCTGAACTGCATTTTTTTCAAAGGCTTGTAATTTGGCCAACTTTGTATAGCTTTTCATATACATAGTTCCTGCCCAAATTTCAAATCCCTCTGCAAAGCATCCTAGAACTAACCAGTCTTCCTGAGGAAACAATTCCTATATTTTTTTCTGGTATTGAAGAGCAGTGTTATGAGAAAAATCTGATTTGTGTTGTTGTCAAAAAAAAAAAAAAAAAAAAAAGAAAAAACATAGAAAACATCCTGATCAAAATGATTCAGAAAGTTATGAGCAACTAATAAAAGATTTTTTTATTTCTTGGAAGGAAACTGCATTTTGACTTTATGATATTTTTGAAAGATAGGGCTGGATCAATTGTTTGTAGTCATGTTTTATTGTCTGCCAGCACTTCATCTAGATGTAATCCAGCAATTGTTGGATGCATCTTTGGTACGGAAATAATTTATTTTTCCCCTGTAACCAACAGTGTAACACTTTAGGGAGTTCTTTGCATAGCAGAGTTCAGTGAAGCCTTGCTAGAGGAAAATTGAACTTGCTTTGTGTTTGTGTGTGTTAGAATCATTCATACCATCCTAACAATTGTCCGAGATAATGTGTATTGATGAACAAAATGAGAAGACATTCAAAATGTCTATAATTTCACAGTCAGTCACAAAATTACTTCTACAGTTTGGTGTATGGTATGAAAAAACAAATCAGTGAGACATATGATATTCGGTAGTTAATAGAAAAGACTTTTACAAACATAGTTCTTATTCACAGAAATAGCCTGTATTTTTCCAACTGTAACAGAGGTAGTACTATTGTCCTAACTGTTCAAGCTTATTACACATTCCTGATACAGGGCGTTACAGAGAAAAAGTATTAGGAGCCTCTGCTTTCCACCACTCTCCCTTTGCCATTTGGTGATAAATGAAATAGAGTTATGCACGAACACTTAAAACTTGATCACAGTACCAAACCTGAAAATTCCTGCTCAGTACTTGCCCATTTCGAAAGCAGGAAGGTAATATGCAAGCAGTATCCAAGAAACCCCCACAGAAGGAAATGTGCCCTGTCATACAGACGTTCATGTGGCTGCAGATAGGAGCTTTATTTCCTGTTTCAACATAAACATTTTTAGAGAGCATCCCATGTGCTACTTGTCATTTTGCAGCCCAGGAACATATCTTCAGGCAAATACTCAAGAATGCAAAATTTACTGAGGTGTTACCAAGAAATAATCACTAGGACCTGATAGGTTCAGCTTCTTGATTGGTTTTAACCAATGTTTGTTTCCACAGAACATCATGAAAATGCTCCTTTATGCCAGCTGATCTTTTAGAATAGACATCATTCATTTAAATTTCTTGTCAAAAGGAAACAAAACACTATATTCACTGTTACTTGGCTAAGAATTGTGTATTTATCATGATACTCCAACTATTCCCTGCTACTATTAGGCATCATCTTAATACTTCTTTTTATCTAAGAAAAATATGATGGGTGTCATCTTTGAGATTCAATTATTACTAGAACTGATAGATGGAAAGAATATACCTTGAAAGAAAGCTTTTTAAAGAAAAAAAAGAAAAAAGGAAAAGAAAAAAAAAAAGAAAAAAAAAATCTACCTCTCCAGAGCTGTGAGCTGCAGGAGAAATTTATTAGAAGTGGTTACTAAAAGTAGCAGCAAAAATATTAGGTCTTAAAAATATTAGAGGTCCCTCACTAGTCTTTAAATCAAAGAAATCTAGGAAAGAAGCGGGCATTAGTGCTTCTTTTAGCGCTTACATAAAATAAAATGTTCAGAAAATACCAACGTTTAATGGCAAATGCTGTAACTTAGAATGTAAATGATGTTTTATTTATCAGCAGTGAAATTACATTGCTCAACTCTTCCAACTTCTCTATCAATCTGCCATTTTGTTCCTGACGATGGCTTTGGAATATATAGAAAAATAAAATATTTCCTTAAAAATGCTCAAGTGATTTGCTTCAGGGCTCGTAAATATCTTCTGTGAACAACAGTTTGATAATATCTTATGTTAAGTAATAGCAGTGTTATCGTAATGCTGCTCTATGGATACCAGAAAGACAGGGTTTATAGGGATTTATTAGGCTAACTGAAACACTGGAAAAATAGATAAGCTGTGGGGGCACAAAAAGCCTCATGAAGCTTGCCTATTTTTTTCCAAATTGATGTGATGTTATTATTACATGTATAATCTCTCTGAGATGCACATGAATCCCTGGTGCAAGTAAGACAGTCTTTGGACAAATTAAGGATTAATTCTTCTCTTGATTATATATTGTTTAGAAATGATGATGTTACACTATTTAGAGAGAGAAATAAAAATATTCTAAATTAGAGATATCAGAGATGAATGTACTTTTTTACATCTTTTACATCTCTGAAGAGATATCTGGTCCTTATATGTCCGAGCACTTCAGACTCACTATTATGTTTAACATAATAGCACATATGTAATGACATACAAGAGGAAGAAAGGTGATTCTGTTCCCTGCTGAAAAGAGTAAGGTTCACAGAGGTTAGAGGACTCACCTCAGATCACAGATGAAGGTTGTGGCAGAGCAGACAATTAACCATGGGTCTTTTGCTTCCAGGCTAACATTTTTCTCACGGGATAATTAGCACTCATACCAGTGCAAAAGGAAGGACCAGGCCATGGTATCTACAGCTACAATAAAAATGCCCCAGGTAGAACTTGCATGAGTATAAGTAACTACCGAAGAAACCAAAAAGAAATGGTGTAAGTCATTTGAGTCTAGTCATGCAAGTAGTCAGGCTACTCAAATTAGGTAGACTGCTTATTCTGGGGATGGGATTCACCTCATCCTAAGATTGACATCTACTATATGCAAGATGAATCACTCTCAAAATGGTCATTTCTTTCTTTATTGCATATAAAACTACCTAAATGTATAAAATTAGATGAGAGAGATGCAATCCTAGATGCCTATGGTAGCCATTATGTCTTGTCATTTGTTACACCAAGAGCCAGATATGTCAGCTCCACAAAACAAGCAATAAAAATAATCAATCACTCTTCTCTGAAAACCCATGCTATATAATAGATGGGAAGTTTAAATCAGGCACTTAAATTAGTGGTTTGAATGCAACTGCTATGCATTATTGTAACACAAACTCTAAGTGATAGCAGTAACTCTGGAAAACTTTCATCAAATTAAGAGAAGGTTTTGGATCAGCTCCCAGCTGCTATGGATTCATTGCTCAGAAACCAGCAACTAGTCACTTGCAGCACCTTTGCTGGCAACTCCAGCAGAGTGGCAATTGCTTCCAAGTTAAGATCAGTCCTTTAGGTCAAGATAGTCTCACACAGCAGGGCATGGGTGGTGATTAGTCCTTTCGTTGGAATATTTTGATTTGAAATAGGAGTTGTTAATGTTGGTTGACAGTATCTTGGCAAAGAGGAGACAAGCAGATCCCTTCTCCTCCCTCTGCAGTTCTTCTATCTGCTGTTTTACTAAAACAGCTCATCTTAGTAAGCTTCAATGCACAATTCTCAGCAACATACTCCCCCATAAGGATCCATTGAGCAACTTGCATTGTCTCAGGTACTTTTGAGGATAAACATATCTCCAGGAGTGCTCATGAACCCTACAATCCCTAAGGTTTCAGATACAATAAATGTTACCTTCCTCAGCCTGTTACAAGAGGCAGTTTCTCTGCTGCTTAGGAAAATAACAGGAGGCATAACACTAACCTTAAGAAGAATGACATAGAAGAACTATGGTACTATACAAGGATCTGTGCTCAGGAGTTTGGTAACAACTGTGAGTTCATGGATAGAAGGAAGAAGTTGCAGCTAAATCCATTTTAAATGAAAAAAAAAAATCAGAATCCCACTCTAGTAACCTTTAAAATGAAGGAATCACCAATACCTAGGCTCCTTATGTGCTATTTCTTTGCATATTTCTTAAGCACAGACAACCTCTATCTAAACCTTCAGACAAGATGACTGAAGAATTTTAGTGCATAATACAGTGGGAATTTACTAAATGAAGATTGTACAGAGACCAATTTCCTGAAGTGGCTTATTTCCCTTAAGCTTATCCCTGTTTTAAAATATGGTTCAGGGGTGGTTTAGACTTTCAGAAGCCTTGCATGTATGATCATCTATGGGACTAAGGCTCTTCTATCTTTTAAAGTCTGCTGCATTCCTGATGCCTTAGAAGTACTCTGAAGTACTTTGCTTGGGTACAAAAAACAGTATAGTAGGTTTACGTGGCAGTTTGCCCAAACTAATATCGCTACTTCTAGCTGTGCTAATTAGTCACAGCGGAGCTCCACAATAAAGTTTGTTTGTTCAGCACTTGCTCAGGTATCTTCATGTCGTACTGCATTATGTTATATATATATAGTCTTGGGTACCTCTAAAATTGTAACTTCTTGCCTAAGGGCAAATTAACAGAATAATGTCCATACGGATTCCGTATTTTGCTACTTCTTGATTTCCATATCAGATTTTCTCAGTCTGGGCCAGATCTCCCACATACACAGAGCAGTACCTCACTCCATCAGCAATGGAGCTCCATTAACAGGACTCTGTGACATAAGATACTTTTTAGCCCTTGCCTTGTTGTGAAAATATGAGCCATAAAGTCCATTTCCACCCTCCAGAGGTATGCTGACATTGTAGAACTAACATAAATGAAGCATAATTTAAATCTATTTAGAAGTAAGAATGTCTTGAGTAAAGGGTTGTTTCTACCGGGAGAAAATAGGAAAGGGACTCATCAGGTCCTTTATACCTGTGTAGCACTTCAAGGAATGTCTGTAGGCTGCCTTCATGGCTGCATGCACTAGAAAGCATGGTTTCTTGTACAGGGGAGGCTGTAGAGGCAAAACTACTTCAGCTTTAGTTCTGGTTCAGCTCTAGTTGGGGTGGGAGTATTAGGAGTTCAGCCTCTGCTCTGCTGTAGTTATAACTACACAGACAATTTGAGTAGCAGGACAACAAAGGCAGAGAAGCAACAGGTAATCCACATGTTTCGGTCCTTCTAAAGCCTCTTCTACTCTCTTTCATTAAACCCTTGTTTAATAACATGGAAAATACCTGAGAAGCAAATTTGTTGAGAAAGACATGACATTTTGTATTTGGTCCCTTGTTGGATTAGAATTATAATTCCGTGTTGCTTTCCTCTGTGAATGTAGCATTGGTGAAAGGTGCCAGACTGATATGCCTGGAGAATGAATTACTCTTTTTATGCACAGTGGAGTCTAAGTACATCAGAGGTTCTGAGCCAGCAAATCAAATTCCTAAAAGGTGCTGTTGGTAAATGTTAATTCTGTTTCCTGAGATGGAGTTCAAAGTCAGAGAGAAAGGAGATAAAGAACCATGGAGGCACGACTGATAACTCCAAACATATCATCTATCTGCCAAGGTGATAAGGAAATGTCCTGATCTCTCATCTGGTTTTGAATGTGCCTACCAATTTCATGTCAAACGTCAGAGCCTTCACCCATTCTGCAGCTGATCCTTGCAGTGCAAACACAAAATGGCAAAACAGAACCCTTAGCTTCTGGTGATGTATTTTCTTGAGAACAAAACAACAGTGACAGATTTTCTTAAAAATTCTTGTGAATTTTCTTCTCCTGAAAAGCAACCATTCAGATTTTTAAAAATAACTAGTGTCTTTGCATGCCAGATCTGAAAGGACCAAAGGAAAGTGCCAATTAATTGACTAGAGAACTTAAAAATGGAAGTATGTGTCTGGATTGTAAATGGGGAGGAAAGGAAGAGAGAAGGGAATGGGCATGCATGCATTACAACCAAATCATGTAGCTTCAGTTAGACTTCTCTGAGCCACAGTAATGTGACAGGAGCTACTGCTCCCCATCCTCTCTCCTTTGCCAATCTTAACTGACTCACTGCTTTTGAAATTCTTGGCCAACATATTCATTCTGCTACTGCCACAGAAAGTAAGTGGTACAGTTAGAAATAAAACTGAAGAGAGATAGTAGTGAGATTTCTGAAGAATTCACAACACACGACCGTGGTTCTCTGAAACTTCAAAAGAGCTGGTAAAAAGTTATAATTTATTGCTTTTCCTGATCTGCAATATGCTTAGTGCCTTTGATTTAAACAATGCTTGGCCAAGCTGCTCATATACTCATAACAGTATCAAAAATGCATCACAATTATGAAACCTTCATTCCAACATGAAGAATACCCACCACTTAAAGCTACAAAACACACACCTGATGGAGGAAGAATGGTCCAGCCTGTTGGCAGCAGGGTACATTTTCTTTGGATCTGTGTCCTTAACCATTCCTTCTTTGCACAGGACTTCCAGCTCCTCCCTGGTTCCTCTACAGGCTGGATAAATAGGCTGCCATGTCTTTTTGAGGTTATGAGTTCGCTGGAGGGGAGTTCTCTCTTTTGTAGTGAGTCAGAAGCAGAGTTGTAGCTGCCTTTCACAGTGATGGTGGAACTACTTTGAGACTCTTACCTCTACCTAGGCACCAGTTTTCATGAAATACTGAGAAACTTTACGCTTGAACATTTTGTCTTTCTGTGCAATTACATTAATATGCTCTTGCTTAGGTTCAGAAGTTATTTAGAATATAGGACACAGTGATTTTGTTATTCTAGTTAAATACCTGGACAGCTTAAAACTATCTTTGGTGCTGATACATTGTCTTTCCGGGACAGACCTAGCTAGAAAATCTCCAGTGAAATTGGTTTTACTTAGAAAACTGAGTTTTTAATGAAAGTACTTTGCAAAATGCGTCTATTTTAGATACATAACTTTGATACTACCTCCAAAACAAGCTTCCTCTCAAAGCAAAATGTTCTGATTATATGAAATCTTTATGATAGTGTGTCGTTGATGTGTCTGAATCCACTGTACCCTTCCACTCTGGGTCTTCTCTGCGTCCAACTGACTGCACTGATGATTGCCGGCTCTGATAATACACAGTCCCAGGAGGGCAGGTTTCCAAAAGGACTCCCTCATGGGAGTCATAGTTTTCTCAAAAGACATTGTATAGAGAGAGAAATGGACCATGAGGATTCAGAGTGTCAGCTGCAATAAGGCACTGCAGAAACATTTACAAGTAAACTTTTTTTTTTTAATCAACATTTTAGCCAAAAAAATGTATTTGAACTTTTCAGGGGTAGAGCCATTCCTGATATCCAACTAGCATAATTTTGGAAGCTTTTCTGATGAATATTTAGTTTCCCTGTGCATCCTTCTTGCCAATAGAGCTCTTAGGGTGGAGACAGATATCTGAACACTCTTACAGGGACAGTCTGCCATGACTGCATAGAGAAGATAGTAGTTAGCCCACTCAGCCAGTTGCCACAATGCTGAGCTGCCCACAAACACAGGAACATGCCAGAGATGGAGTTATTTCTGCAAGAGTGTCACAGTCAGCATATTGATTCAGTTGTGAGGAGTAATGTATTTGATGCCATATGGCAGAGCTAGTCTTGTTTATCAGTCCTTCCCCATCCACTTGGTTCATAGTAGGGATTATTACACAAGCTGCTACTGCTGCCACCTTCTACAAAGGAAGTGACTGAGGTGAGGGCTCTCAGGAAGTCCTAGCAGGAGAAACACAGTCAGAGACTGAACTGAGACAAGAAAGCTCCTTACACAGAAAAACCTAGGCAAAGCCCTAGCAAGTAACAGATAAACAGTTCAGCTGTGAGAGAGATTTCGAGAGGGCCTGACAAACCGATTTGTTATTTAACCTCCAGACTTCTACACTATCATCAAAAGACTCTATCGTCAAGGAGTTGTCTATAATGAATCTGTTGATAAACCCATATGTGTTTATACAGAAGATGCAGCTATGAATGTGCCTTGTCTGATTCCTTAACAATTATGAGTTTACTGTTCATGCTTTTCTTTTAATTAACACACAATCCAGTGTTTTTGATATTTCATTACACCAATAACTTCCTGGTCTTAATAATTAATGTTGTATCACTATCCACCATAGGTGACTGCAGCTACATGAATTTGACATATCCCTAAGCCAACAGCAACAGGGAATTATCAGCCACCGACCACAGACATTGCCTATGAAATGTTCGTGGCTTGAACTATTGACTGGCAAAATCAAAGCTAGACAGAGCATGGAAACAAGAGACCTTTTCCATTAGCTTTGACAAAACTTTGCATATACTCAAAAGGGCCAAAAGCCTCTTTGCTATAGCTCTGGGGCCTGCAGCAGAATTTCACTTTGCATTTTTGCTGGCACTTTTTTATTCTCATATATCTAAAGAGGGCTAGGACTGCACTTCAATGAGGACAGTTTCTTACTTTCTGCAGCTACTGGAAGAACATATCAGGGTAACTGCTAGGAGAGGGAGATAGGCTTCCAGCCAGCCCACTTCCATGCTGTTCCTCAAGGAACTGTAGGTTACGGTAATCAATTCAGTGCTTTAATTCCATGATCCTGAGCTCCTTTATAACATCTTCCTTTTCACACATCACCCTGAGTCATGCTGGGAGGACGGCAGGGTGTCAATTTTCTAATGCCTATGAGAAGTGGAGCAGTGTTCACACTTCCCTATTCGCCAGTCATTCAAATCCACCCGCAGACTGTCTCCTGTCATACGTTTATTCGCACACGAGCAGGTAAGTTCAGAACAAGATAGAATCTTTTCTTGGAAAGAGGGACCTGTGTCAGACATTTCCATACAAACTTTATGTTAAAAATTCCACACCCACTGATGAGTGTTTTATGTCTTCCTGTGTCCTTTACAAATCTATCCAAGTTGCAAGCTATCCGGAAGCAGAAGCTGTTCTGCTTGGGAAATACTTTTGAGAAGTTCTCTTATTCTTCCTCTAGGAAAAAGTGGTCTTATTAAGAAGAAAGAGGGCACAAGTTCAATCATCCAAACCCATCTTCTCACTGGCCTTCTTGACACCCCCTTGCACTTCACTTCTGAGGCTTAGTTACGCACCGTGTAATCACTGCACACACCATGCCAGTTAGAAAAAGGAGCCTGCGCAGTTGCTATTTTGTGTCATTAGGGGGTAAGAGTGGAGAATGAAAAACCAACAAAAGCAAAGCTGGAGGAGGAAGAGAGTTTATCTGGCTTCTTCACAAACTTCTGGTTCTTTTATGTCAGATCCCAATGAATGAAAGCACAGCACAGTCTGAGAAAAACAAGTATAAGGCAAGCCTGTCTGCTTTGCAGTCAGTCTCCATCCCCTGCAATAAACGTATGTATGAAATGTATGTATGTGTATGCATGTGCTCTAAAAAGAGCCAACACCATGTGTTAGACGTTTGCAAAGTCATTGAAGAATAAATCTCTACACTGCCTGGAAATATACTGTTAAAGGAAAAGGAGTGAAATGTCTACCTGATCCTAGCATCGGGTTATGCATAAGCAGTAATATTTATTCTGTGAATGCAGAAATGCACAGAAACTTAGGAAGAACTTGGGATCATACTCTACAGCAAAAGCAAATGATTTGCTACTCAGTCCAGTGTTTGTGAGGAAACAAGTTATAGAAGATGGAGATGTATTTTCTCCAACATCGTCTAGTCTTCCTACACACAATAACAGAAGATATGTTGTGAACAGTATACTCCAAACACAACAGTAAAATAGGATACAGAAGAGCTTGTTCTTTTATTTGGAATTGAGAAAGAAAAGATGAAAAAAAAAAGCTGTATATTCAGTCCTCCCAAATTCTTCTCCAACTACAAGAAGTCCTAACAAACAGACTTCTTCAGCAGTTTCCTCCTCCACCCTCTTTACAGCCTGGCATCCCCAAAAGTGAGAAGTCATGCTGTCTTAAAGATGAAGAGATTATGCAATACCTTTAACATTTTTCTTCCCATCTCCTAAAGCTTTATCCTGCTGGCTGTGCCCTTTTTCACACTCGATGTTTTTTCCAGGACCCCAGTTCTTCCTCTGTCTCTTCCTTCACCCTTTTCCCTTTGCCTTGCTTTGTCTTGTCTTCCCTTGCGTTGCCTTCCCTTCCCTTCTCTTCTGTTCCCTTCCCTTTGCCAACTTTTCTTCCTTCCCTTCTTGTCTCATGTGCTTTCTTTCTCTCTGCCAGCCTACCTGAATAGTAGGAATTATACTGAGGGAGATGAAAACTTGATGGCAAATGAGATAAAATTAATAAGTTTTATCACAAAACAGGTCCCTTGTAACCTCAGTGTAATCTCAAAGAACGTACCTGATTACGCTGCCCTTCAAACGGTGTCCTCTCCAAAACCTCTGCATCCTTTTGCTGGAGGTGCATCCTGCTTGCTGTAGAATTGCAGATAAATACAACCAACAAAGTAACTCCGTCATGAGGAGGGGTTAACTGGAAGTGTTTACACACACTGATTTAATTGGAGCAATGTGGACTCCACCAGTGTCTGAATACAAGAGAAAAGTGTGACACAAGTCAATTTTATTTGTTTAATGTAACCTGAATCTAAGTGATAAAACCAAAACAAAACCACAGCAGAATTCAAAATGTCAAAACACATTTTTCCGAGGTGCACAAAAGAAATATTGCTGAAAGCTTTACCAAAACTTAATACATTTATTAAAGCTTTTGTATCAATATGATGTAGGAAAAAAAAAAAAAAAAAAAAAAAAAAAAAAAAAACCCTCTCCCGAAATAGACCAGCAAACCTCCAAACAAGATATTTAACTAAATACTCACAACTCACAGATAAGAAAAGAGCAAGTGAATAGTTTGCCTATAATGCTGTATTAGTGCTGTGTTAGTGGTGTGCAATATCACAGGGTGCAATCCTTTCTTGTCACTATTAGCTGGACACAACTCTTCTCACTGGGTTCATACTGCTAAGATTAGGCAAAGAAGAGGAAAGTTCTATAGAGAACAGACTGATGGAGGTTTGCCCTAATTCTCCTTCAGCAAAGAAGATTCTCTTGCTTTTGCTTCCTTGCTATCCTTATAGAGGCAGGAATTGTCAAAAAGGACTTAATTCTGTGAAAAGCTACCCAGAATATCAGTACACAGCTTCTCACAACGTTGATAGATCTAACTAGCCAAACAGTCAGATGTCACCATTCAAATCACTCAAAATTACTCAAAGGAGGATACTAAATGTTGCAGACTTTATGGGCAACCTTAACCAGGATTTGATTTGTTCATTAATAAAAAGTGAAGTAATGCTATTGCTTTGTCTAGAACAGTCATGAATCTCAACTAAAAAAAAAAAGATTTAAAATTAGATTTCGTTTTTATGATAAAACTTGATGTATAGATGCTCAGGATAGCTTAGGTGCATTTAACTTTGCAATTTTGATTCTTTTGTGACTAAGAGTACCCTTACATAATTCATTCTTAAACTGCCTCTCATTGAGGACTAAGGAGAATGAAATTACCTTGTATTTGTCACAGGCTAACAATATACACAGAGACAGTTATTGTGGATCAGGTGGTGCATAACAGCTCATCATCTCACAGTAAGTTCGCCACATCTCCAAGCCTTCAGTTATTGCTCAGGTAACCAGAGTTTCCCCAGAGAAATGAGATATTCTTTTGAATTATGTTAAAAAGTATGCAGAATTTGAAATAATGAGCTAAAGGGAGCCACATAAATACCCTATGTTGATATGTAGATTTGATCTTTGTGAGAACTATAAATTTTATTTCTAAAACATATAAACATGTACATGTTAGGACAAAATTAGAATGTTTGTGAAAAAGTCCTACAAGACCTGCTCATAGAAAACTTTCATCTTCACAAATAATGGAATAGTCAGACATTAAATATGGGATCCATCTCATCTAACTGAAGCTGTTTGAAATATAAGTGCCTAAATTAAAGTCGTCCTCTTGACTCTGTCTGTAATGAGTGGGAAGTGGGAGAGGTATCTCAAAAGACTAATACATCCTATGTCCTTTAGTCATCCACCCTACACTGGTGAAAGCTGCCTGCAGGAGGAATCTACTTCTCTCCGTTGATTGTTGATGAAATAGAGATAGCTTCAGCAGCTGAATTCCTGACTCTGAAAAGCTGGCTATGCTCAGTCCCAGGCGTCACCTTCATGAAGGGAGAATCACGGCTCAGACAAGTGAGTGAAGAGTGAAAGGCAGGGATTTGTTTTTACCTGAGATGAGTGTAGGGCAAAACCCAGTATGTTTGTTAATTCTTAGCATCTTTTTATACTACCGTTTGTCACCATAATATACGACATATATGATATACCGTTCTAAAGACAGTGGTATATTCTTGTCAGATAATTGTCCTGTGAACACCGAAAGGGAAAATCTGAAGAGTACAAATACACAGATGTCAGATTTTTGTTTCCCCTTTAAATCACTCCCTTCATTATTCACTGCAAGTGGTAAAGCTACGTCCACTATAGAAATGTTCAGACCTACGATGTGTTATAGATTTCCAGCAGTGAACTATTAGGTGTTTTGCGATTAACCCAGCGTGAAAGAGCCATCACTTCTATGGATCTGTGAGTTCACACTTTGCTCTAATGAGGCCCAAGATAAATTGTTCCAGTTTCAGATTATTGGCTATTAAATTGACCCTGGTCTATAGATCACTTCAGGCTTCTGTAATTCCAATATTCTCATAGACTGTGCAGACTTGCCAGCTGAAAATGTCTAAGTTATGCTCATGTAATTCCAGGAACTAAATTCAGAAGCAATAACACATTTAATCCATCTAGGTTTATGTTGCTATCTCTTTTTCCGGTCAATATAACATTTTTCAACCATGTAAATTAGTAGCTTCCCCAGAGTTGCATTAGGGCAGAATCTGACCCAGGGTATCAACTACAAATATTGCTGTAATTTTTCCTAATAACAGGTGACACTATCATTTGTCCTTCACCTAGTGCAAAATGCAGAGTAAAAAGGAGTGGAGGAGGAGAGACAGCTCTGGTTGTTTCTACACTATGTTTAGTAAATCTTGTCCATAAAGAGGTCCAACGGTACACTTTCTAGGTCCACTTGTACCCGGGAGGTAATAAATGTATGAAGCTGCTCATTGCTGCTGTCATCATCCAGCTGCTACTAAAAAGGTGGATGGAACAAAGAATGGACAAGGGCAGTTCTCTGCACACTGGCATTTCCAAAACCTCATTGCAGTAGATGCATACTACAGACTGTTGGTTCTCATGCTTGCTATGCAGCCTAGCATGTGTGACCCTAGTAGGTATGGGACAGGACCTTGACCTGTTTGGAAAAGGTGGGTCCTGAATTTTATAGATCCTACAGAACAGCTGGATATAGCTGGACCTGCAGTTGTGACCGTGATAAAGAATTAAGTCATCATGACTGAGTTTCTGATTCTGAGGAAATATGAGTCATGAGTCCTGCTCACATGCCAAGAAATATGAACAGTGATTAACCTAGTGGCCTACTCTCCAACCTGACCTAGGAGTTCTCCAGTGGGACATAACCTGTATCACTGGTAGATGTTAGAGAGCTGTTTGGATGTCAGTACAAGCATGTGTTGTACAACAAATGTCAGAGTAGGGCTGTGCCTAGTGTTTGCTGGACAGATCAGAAAAAGAAATTGGTAAGGTGCTGGAAGGAGAGAATACTAGGTCAATCCAGTCACTGGTCTTCAATATCTGGTTCTTGATAACTCTTCTTTTGTAGCCATAGCTTTTAGGATCTCAAGTGCACTTGTTCCCTCTGGGAGTCTGGGCTGGCTACAGGGCTCAGGGCAGCTCAGAGCTGGCACTGCTGAGGGTGCTCCATCCCTCCGGACCTGTGGGGAGGCCACGACCAGGGCTGGCTGCTCCAGGGGAGCTGCTGTGTGCAGCCCTGACAGACTATCTAACACAAACATTTCTTTCAGTGTGCAGTCTCCAATAAGTTATTGGAGAAACTGTGGAAGATATTTGCCATAATTCAACAAAGAATAACGTTCAAGATCATAGAATAAGTAAGGTTGGAAGGGACCTCTGGAGATCATCTAGTCCAACCCCCCTGCTCAAGCAGGGTCACCTGGAGCATGTTAGACAGGGTTGCATCTGGGTGGGCTTTCAATATCTCCAGAGGAGCAACAAGGACTCCTCTTGCTGAAGCCCAGGCTTGAACCAGGGACCTTTAGATCTTCAGTCTAATGGTCTCCCAGCTGAGCTACTTTGGCCCAGTATTTTAAAATTAAGCAGCTCTTGATTCCTTTAAAAATTTATTAAATCTTATCTGCATTACTTACACAAGTAGAAATTTGATGTGCTTTTGTACTAACTGCACCAGAAGAGGACTGCACTGAGGACTGAAATTTGAAGATGCTAATTCTAATCAGTGATGGTCTATGAAAAAAATAAGAAAATTTATGTTACTATTTTCATGTCTGTGTGACTTTGATACTTTAAGGTTATGTTTCTTTGGCTCTTGAGATGATCATGTAGTCTCTGCTTGGTGTTCACCAGTGGAACAGGCAGGCTGGGGATGACAGCATGAGTTGAGATAGCATGAGTTGGGATGAGGAGAGTACCAACCATCTCCTTCTTCAAGACTAGAATTAAGTTACCATTGTAGTGGTAACTGGATTCCTAACCAGTGCAGCAGAAAACATTGACTGTCTTCTCTTTTCACTATGAACTATACTGAAATACATTCCATATGATCTAATAGCACTGTTAGATGAAATAAGGCAGGATTCATTTGCAGAAGGAACTCCTGGTGGTGGGAGCGACCTTCCTTGATGTGTAGCTTACTGCTGAATTACAGTGGTGTTTGGCTTCTGTCTGGCTGAAGGTTCTCTGTCAGCATTTTAAAAATCTCTCTTTGTGCTAATGCTAACATACTAACACAGCAAGGAGGGTTTGTCCTTTGTCTTTTTAGCAATTAGCCAACAGGTCATTGTCCTCTATACAATAGGTGTCAAACAGAAAGGACGCCAAATCCAGTAGAACTGAAGTTTGAATATTGCTCCCTGGGCCACACAAAATAATTTTCTTGCACAACTCTAAGGGTTAGGTGGTTACTTAGTGAAAAAAGAATGAAATGTGATAGCTTTTCTTATAGCTCACAGGAATAGGCCTTTAAGAAAAAAAGATTTAAATATCACAGCCCATGATCTCAGATATCATAAATCTCTGAAAAGTAAAGCTGCATAGGATCTTAATTGGCCTTCTTATCCCATATCCTGCACTGAAAAAAGCAAGTAATGTGCATTTATGCCATCCCTGATAGATGTTTGTCTTCAAAATCTCTGAGAAAGGCAAATCTGTAACCTGTCTAGGTGACTTGCTCTAGTGCTTCATTGCACTTACAGTTAGAAAGTTTTACCTAATATCTAACATAAATCTTTGTTGCTGTAAATTAAGCCAATTACTTCTTGTCTGACCCTACTGAACTTAGGGAACAGTTGATCGCTCTTTTCTCAATATCTTTTGTTATTACTGCAAAAACAACAGTTGGATGACTCTTATCATGTCTTCCTTTAACCTCCTCTAAATTGAATAAACCCAGTTCTTTTAGCCTTTTCTTTTAGGATGTGCTTTCTAATTCTCTTACTGTCCACCAGTCTCCTTTGGACTTGCTCTAACTTGTCTACATCTTCCTTAAAATCCAATGCATAAGATCAGCTTCTTAAAGCTAAAGAGTCTTTACTGCCTTATATACAAATCTTCTATTAATATAAACTACATCGCAATGTGCTTTTTAAAAATGATGTAAAATCTTGCTTCTTAATTGGTTTGCAATTTGCTCTTTTTCTTCAAATTTGATATTGCTCTGCTGTAGCATATTCATTTTTTATCTTTATGATGGATTTTCTTCATTAAAATGTAGCACTTTTCTTTTTTATCTTATTAAATTTCCATTGTTAATTTCAAACTAAATCTCCACTTTACTGAGATCAGTCTGATTTCTGAAATTTGAAAATAGTATCAGGTACTTAATGGATAAAATGCCCTCAGATACATCTATGAAGGTCCACTGACCTGAATAAGACTTCATTTCAAGGATCTTTTTTACTGAGATTCTGGATCAGGCCCAAGTCACAGCACGGTCCGTTATCTGTGAATCTGCCACAATGGTGCTTCAAGCACAAGACTTGGCACTTTCTGTGTGGGGGAAATAGGATGACGAGGATTAACTTAAAAATACTTAGGCTGTCATTTCTATTTTTCTGTAAGAGCACATCTAAATTCCCGTTTCATCCAAAAGTCTTGTATAAATGAACTCAGGCACCCAAGATCTATTTGCCCTAACACTATTCGCAGACTTTTGCACATCTTTGACAAGCAGCAACCCATCTTCACTAATTGTTCACTTTTTCAGGGCTACTCTAGGGTCCATCACACATAGCTCTAATATTTTTTCATTTAGTCTTTTTTTTTCTTTCTCTGCAATTATCTATTCAGATCAATAAGCACTTGAAAGCAAATTATATTCTAAACCAATGGAGCTCAATAGAGGTGACTGAATGTTATGCTAATCTAGCTCTCAGTTACTTTTATAAGTTGTACAGATCCATCCAGGCTCAGGAGTGAAGCACAGAAGCTGCACTGTTTCTGAGTGCTCACTTTTTAAAGAAATAAAATAGTTGATATTTTTGTTTAATGAAGGCTCAAATAGAGGTGATACCTAATGTTAGCTGCATGGTGCTTGAAAGCTATACTAGATGCAAATGAATATTAACATCCTGCCTAAGGGAGAAACTAAATAAAATAACAAGGATAAATTAAGAAAAAAAGAGAGAAAATATCTTTCACACACCACAGGGTTTTCTCCAGATTTACAACAAAACTGAAAAGCACTTTGAAGATGGGAAATAATGAATGCAGAAATTGTGTCTTAGTGTCTCCAATATGTGTCGCCACATGCTTCAAATGAATGTGACTGATAGAAGTGTTACCATAAAACAGTGGCCAACAATCAAAAAAGGACAGCTGAATTTTTAAATGTGTGATTCCTTTTCATGTCATTCATGCAAGAAATGTTTTCTCTTTTTTCTTTTTTATATTTTTGGGGGCTTTGAAGTTCTTCTGTAGACATTGTGCTCTGGAGGCAGGTTTAACCTTTGCTGTTTTTATCATTCTCAAGTATCTGACTTAGAGAGGAGAGCAACATGTCTCCTCTTCCCTTTAAATAACAAAAAATCATGAGTTGTCAACTCTTTGTGACACCTCAGTTTCTAAAGACACAGAGGAGATTTCTTTCTGAAAAAATTTCTAGCAAAATCTGTGCACAAATGATTGAGTTAAAAGCAGTGAGATATATCTACTCCGATAATTCAAGATAGTCTTGAGAACTTTGATAATTAAGAGTTTTGCTGCCAATTTTAAAGTGTCTTCTAAATATCCTGATTTCCAAATAGGTCTTTATCAAAACAAATTAACTCACATTCAGAAAACTCAAATTAAGCATGCAAAATTGAAGCACTAAAAAATAGGGAACTATGTTGAAAACCTTGCCTCTAGGTACCAGGTTTCAGTCATGCCCTCTCTGTTGCAAAGGTCCTAAAGCTGATGCTACCTCTGGTCAGAATCACTGCAGGAGAGTTTCCAGTCAGGTCATAGGCCATTTTTTCTAAGAAATTCCTCAATGGAATGAAATTAAAAAATCAGTGTAAATTTCCTGGCTTCCTAAAATGAGGGGAATAAGAATGAAATCTAGGAATGAGATCAAAATTTTTATTTGAATTGATTTACATTGATAATATTGGTTTGAATTATTTTGACCTATTTTGAATTGTTTGGTTTAATGATAGTTTGTGCCAAAGTTTGTGTCAAAGTGTGTATCCTGTATTCAGAAATCCTTCTAGTGGAAACACAAGATATTGTTGATTTACTATTCTACTTATTTTGAAGTAGAAGATACCACATTCATTTTTTATGCACTAAAAAAGTTCTTTTTTTTTTAGTCTTTTTTTTATTCTGAGCCACCTGGGCAATCATAGACTCAAATGCAACAGTTATGAGTGGAAAGCTGCAGACATAAGTCATCTATGTAAAGTGAAATGGCATATGTAAATTAAAGCACAAGCAGTATTTTCAAGTTCTAAATTGAATTTGTCGGGATAAAACTGCTGAGAAAAAAAATCAGATCTCCTTAAATCACATTTTCTAAAATAATTTGATGGTCAGAAGGCTGTTGAAGTTTAGGCAATTGAAGGGCAAAATCCATATCAAACAACTTGGGTATCCTAGCACCTAGAAATGCAGATCACTGCTGTGATGCTTCACAGTGAGACAGATTAGCTCCACAGAGCCCAAGGCTTTTTGCATGTTACTGGAGAGACCCCATATCTTTGATAAAGATTTATAATATGAGAGGAGTTGATCAGTATGAGCTGAAAGACAGCTAACACAGCTCAGCGCATGATGTGCTCTGTCCACTTGGAATTTATCACACCATATTTTGTTGCCAAGTAACTTGGGCTTGTATTTCATTTTTTTCTATGATAAGTCCAGTGCTGATCTTGGGAAAGAATAGCACTATAACAGAATCAGCTTTCTAGTTGGTTAGTTCTAGTTTCTAGTTCTAGTTTCCAGATGGTTAGTATTTGTATTGGCTTAGTTACTGATGAAATCAAAAGTTACTTAGGCAAAGAAAAACTGTGATTTTTAGAAGACATTGCTTACTGTTGTAGGCATATCTATTTGCCCTGGTGTCTTTGTATTGGTCTGGCCATAGCACAGATGTTAACAATGACATTCATTTTAAACCACCTTTGCAATAGCAACGAGATGTAAAATGGTTATTAGTGTTGATGTTTCCCCTGCACAAGAAAACATAGAAAATTTAATTTATTTTCTCAAATATTTTTATGATGTCCGGTTAGAATTATTTTGATATAACAGATCTGGAGGCAGTCCTATTCATAACTGCATGCAGGAGAAATTGTTTCCTCTTCTCTTCTACTATGATGCAGACTGGCTTCTGATGATACTATAACTTTTTGTGTCACTGATCCAGATTAGGCCTGTGCTGTTTTGCTCTTCAGTGAATATAGGGAAGATCTTCCCATTGCTAGATGGTGCAACAACAGCTTTGGAATTTACAGGCTTGGATTATTCATACTACATACCTTTCTGATGGGATATTTGCCAAATTTTCATGATTGATAATTCCTCTTCTTTGATCTTCTGGAATTTTGAACAAAATTTTCCACTGAGCAGGTAAATGGATTTCAGTTTGCTGGATTTATTGTAAGACTACTGTAATTGAAGCAATGATATAAAGTGGAGAAGAAGCAAAGATAAGCAAGGAACAAATTGCTTTACAGTAGATTGGATGAGTGTGAAGACAGAAAGTTTAAACCATGAAGTGGCAGCATTAATGCAGTAACAGGGGGAAAGAATTTAAGACAAATGTCTTGGATGGGTGGGAGGTGTCTGGAAGCTCTTGTGAACGATGGTAGACAGCATATTGTATGTGGGTGTGTATGATGATCTGCTTCCCTACAGCAACACATGAACTGTACCTAGACTCCAAGTCATATTTTTTCATAGTTCTAGTTCTTCTACTTGCTTTTTATTTTTATGCTCCATACCCTCCTGAAATGGTACATTTGAAAACATTTTATAGTTTACTCTGAACATTTTATTCCTAGAAAGATATCAACAAAATAGAAGGAATTAAAAGAGGAGTAAGAAAGAAAAGTTGTGGAATCGATCTACTGCAAAAAATATAAGAACAAAAATATGCACAATAGTCACAATAGCTAACTCTGATAACTCTTTGACCTTTTCTCAGCGGGAATTTGAACACATATCCTTAGAAAACACCTTAACCACAATTCTGTTTTAGGAGTCAGTCTAATTAGTATTGCATTTGGGCATTTGCCAAGCCATAGAAAGGGGACAGAAGAATGGCCTGAGACTTGATAGAATTTAGAAGGATGGAGGTGTTGAGCTGCTTATTTTTAATGTGAATGTTCAAAATTTGACAAAAAGAAAGAAAATTTGAAAAAAATAAAAGAAAAATGTTCCATTATTAAATTTTAAGATGGTATATGAAAAGCTACAACTGGATTGATGAAGTTCTGCAGGAGGAAATAAACTCTGAACTCTTACTCTGAATAAGAAGAGTTTTCAGGTCTTGCTTTCTCCCACTAATATTCCTTTAGGCCAATGAATCCAAAGGTCCGTTTGCCCTGGTGTCACTGAGATCATATTTTGAAGACAATGCTTTAACTGAAGTGTGGTTTATGTCACAGTTTGGCTTGCACAACCTCTGTTATCGCTGGTGGCGTGTGAGATAGAAAGGCTCACTGTCAGAAACCAAAGTGAATATGAGTGAACAGCTGTGAAAGGCAACTTGTTTTCTATTTATATGTTGAGAAAATCAGACCTGGAAGTGAGTGATGCATAATGAACAAAAGACAGCAACTACCATTTTTGTAGAGTTACTTTTTAGGTAGGTGCTAAAATCTGGAACCTAATAATTACCATTGTTCATATAGTTCTTGTTTAGATACTTAGGTCCATATTTTTAAAAGTTATTGATTATTTGATAGGTTTCATTTTTACAATGTTCCAGTAGGAACAAATAAATATTCATAGAGGAGTACCTGATCTCAGAACATTAAGTCACAGCCAAATGTCTCAATTTGGGGATTCAGATGTTGACGTGCCCATAAACTTCTCAAAAGATTTGAAAATATGGGCTTTAATTCTTACCTACAGTAAGATGCCTTACGGTAGGCATCCATAGCTATGTCTATGTCACATTCACTTACTGGGCTACCTGTTTCCTCATAATAAAGATGAATATGTACTATATTATAAAACTATATATAAAATAGTATTTGCTAATATAGATTTTGGGGAAAAAAATCATTAGCTGAGTAATTTTGATTTAATGTAATATAGCTAAGGTGAAGACATTGCAAGTTTTTGACTCCCTCGCCCTGCATTTACATGAAAGCACCACTAGTTTGGTGAGGGTACTTAAGTTGTTCTAACAACAACAGAAGGCAGCAAATACTAGGTTTGCTCTACCGATTTGTCCAAAGTGTACCTTCACTACTTGTCAACTTCTGAGCCTTTCTTTATCGTTTCTTTCTGTCTTGAGTTCAAGTTCCATCGGTGCTTTTCAAACTGAGAATGATATTTCTGGGCAAAGCTTATTAAAGCAATCATTTAACACTGTCATTGTGCATAAGAAGATGAACTTTATTTGTCAGGTAGCAAATCTACTTAGGAAAAAATAATAACAAAGTAGATATGGAGAATGATTTATGTTAAATGATGTGCCCAGACTCACGACTGTGCGCTGTGTCAGCACTGGTGCTTTGTTTCCTTTTAGAGGCTTGACTCCCCAGTAGATTCAGCCTGGCTTGGCAGGTTGTGCATATTGATGTGTGGGACATTTGGATGTCAAAAACAATTAGCTGTGACAATCAGTCAGTCAGTTATCTTGAACACCTTCCAGCTTTGCTCCATTTATGGTCAGCAGTAAATAAAGCTGTGTTCTTAAAGCTGTGTTTTCATTTATTTTCCCTGCCAGCCAGTGCCAGGCAACTTAGCAGAGCTCCCAATGTTGCTCCCCTATGGATAGAATTTGAATCAACATATTGTTTTTTTTCTCTCCAGTATAAAATGTTCCTTGTCTGTTTCATACGCCTTTTGCTTCGTGAGCAAAACAACTTCATGGCAAACAAGCAAAAGGCTCTTGTAATCACTGCTCTCATTTACTTGGATTTGTTTATGCTCCATTTTAAATTAATACATTTATTAAAGAGGGAAGGAGGGAGAAAGTTTGGTTCAACAGCTGCTTGTCCTCAGTTTGTACTCAGAAGAAATCTAAAGGTCTCCAGACAAATATTACAGCTGCTGAACTTCCAATGTGAAATGTGCTTTTCTCTGGCGCTTAGGATTTGAATTAGTGTACAAGCATAATCACGCTCCTAATAAGAGATGAATATTCTTTGTGTGTCCCATTCCTCCTTCTTTAAAAGCTGGATTCAGAAAAGTGCTTACGCATGTCTTTAATGGCGAGTGCTCTTAAAGCAGTTGTAATTGCGGTTGCGATGTGTTTGCGGTCACGTCTGCCCTATCCACTCTCCCATCTTGATATCCTCAGCAAAGTGTGAAGCACTTTCATACAAGGTTAACTGAATGTCAGGTTTCCCTCTTCTTTTGTTTCCAATTCTGACAGGAACAGTGACATTTTCTACCATTAGGGATGAATGTTTTTGATAGAATCTTGACAACTGTACCAAAAAAAAAAAAAAAAAAAAAAAAGGAAAAAGAAAGGAAAAAAAAATCCAACCCTGTAAAACCCAAAGATCGTATAGAAAAAGTCCTAGACTATGGGACACAAATTATATGGTTCAAATCTGACCTTTCCCATTTGCTTTCCTACCGGACTTCAGGCAAACGACTTGAGCTCTCCAGTTCTGTATCCGCACGCGCTCACCAAATATCTTTTACTATATAGAAGACAGCATTTAATATTCTTATCACTGCTGCTCTATTCTACTATAGTTTAGATAAAACTAATAATAAGGATTTAATAGTGTCTAATATGAATTAAATTTGGTATACTAGTTACTTTTAATCCAAGAAAAAAAATGGAAAGAGAAAATATCTATGAATTTTTGCCTTATCTGGACACGACTTTTATTAGCTGTTTCCTTGGTAACTTTTTGCAAGAAACCTTTAAAGATAATTTTACATTTGGGAGCAAGGAATCTTGAAATAAGACAATGGCTATTGAGAAGTCTTTATACAAAGGCACAATGCCTCCCAAGGAAGCATTTGTGATATAGCTTTTATGTTGAGAAAAAAAAATCTAAAAAGAAAGGCACAGCATGAAAGCAAAGATGGTCAGATGAATTAACATACAGATAGACCAACATCAAAGCAGCTACATCCTTACATCTTTTTTTTTTCTTTTTTTTTTCCCCCAAGAGACACTGCACTGAGCTCAATAGCACTTCTCCAACTGGGAGAAGTTGGGGCAAGAGTGAACATTTTGACTTCCTTCATGGGAGCATTTCCTAACTAAATTAAATGTGTCATGGGAGATTATACAGAGCAATTTGTAGAAGGAGATGATGCAATTAACAACCATGTATAGAAGGCAGAAGTAGTCAATAAATATTTCTGTTCCATAATTGAAAACAGGCAAGAATAATGTACTTATACAACACAAAGATGATGAAATACTTTTCAGTTTACTTAACAACAGCTACTAAAGGGAAATATTAAGGAATTTGCGTGGCCTAGATGACTTGCATATTGGATTCAAAAGCATTGATGGACACCTTGACAAAGCCTGAAGAAAACCCAGAAGAGTGTCCATAATCTATAAGTATTCAAAAGGTATATTTGATTAACAATATTTCTGTTATTCCTGATCGAGTGGGAAAAATGGGATCTGATTAACTAAGATTAAAGGATTAAAATATAAGTAATGTCAAATGCATTTTTTTATGCTTGCAAAAAAAAAAGTCTTTATTTTTTAAAGAGAGTAGAAATTTGGTTGCCAAATGTATTTGCATTATTCAGGTCATTATTAATTGTTACATTTACTTAAAATTTGTAAGCATTAGATTTAGAATCGTGTGACATTCTAATTAAAAATATTGCACTATGCATTACCAAGAAGGAGCTGATGAATGGTATATCTGACAAATAAATGTTAGAGTTGTTACTCATGGGGAATTTTATTTATAGCTTTTTCTAGTGGTAATCTTTAGAGATAGAAAATGCACCTGAGACTATTCAACATTTTAACCTGTGATTTGGTAGTAAATATATCATCACTGCCAGTAAAACCTGTGGCTCAAGTGAAGACCAGAGGAACAGCAAAAAATGATGAAGTGCAACAGTCAGAAAAAATGACCATCATTGCCCAGGAAACTTTTATTCAACCAAGGTGCTTTTTAGTTCCAAAATTTTGACCATGCAAGTATAAGGAATGCAGGTCATTCATATAATCTGCGAGTGGTACTACAGAAAACGATGGTATTTAAAGGTTTGAGAATCATAGCAGAGCAAGAATCAACAGACACTCCAGCAGCCTGATGAATCAAAAAGGTTCATGTTAGCCACATATGTCACAACAAAGGAAATAAATAAAAAATATTTTTACCTCTTTTTGTGATACTGATAAGATGAATACCACTATAATATATATAATTCTAATGTCCACAATTTATGAGTAATATTTCAAATTTGGAGAGGAAATCTATCAAAATTTTTCAAGATCTGGGGAATGTTCATTGTAGTGAATCATACTGAGTTTATAGACTTTTCCAGTCTAGCAGGGAGAGACCATTAAGAAGGCTGGACAACAAAGGTGATTCAATCAGGAAAGACAAGAGTGTTTAAATACAGTTTTAATCAGTAATTGAATATGAATATAATTAATAAAACTGTGATTTTTTTTCCTCAGAGGCCTTTCTAAAGGATATGCTATGGTGAGAGACATGTTACTAACTCTGTAAGGGATAACATGGTCAAGCATCAAGAGCTATGATTTGAAAATGTTCAGACTACAGGACCATCTAATGGCCCCTCCGAGTCAGAATCCATGGAAAGAGACATTTATGAAAAAATGGAAGCTTATCGCTTCTTACAAAAGGTGAAGATCTTTGGATCAGATCTTGGCTGTGTCAGCTTTCATCTCAGTTTAATTAGCTTTAGGCTTCTGGAAATAAGTCTGAGTATTAGGGTAATAATTCCCATTGCCCTATCATAAACATGTGCATATGACTCCCACGCTAATGTGCACAACATTAGAAATGCAATAGAAATTACACTTACGGAAAGTGTATGTTAGAAGGTCCTCTTCTGCACCCATTCCATCAGGATGAGAGCTGTGGGTAACCTTATAGCTAGGAACAGAAGATTTTCTCCTTAGAGGGACTGGGTTAAATTCCAGCTATGTCAGGCAGCAGAGTAGCTATCACAACAGCAACTTCTATGTCGGTAACCAGACAATTTTCTTTACAGCACTCCTGAGTATATATTTTATGTACTACTGCTAAAAATATCATCTTAATTCCTTCTTTAGTAACCTTTTCCGTGGATCATGAATTAAATTACACATCATATTTCATAAATAATTATCTTACAAGGAAAATTAGCTTAGTGTAAAAATAAAATGTCAATCCAATTTTTCTTTTGCAAAAATGTTCTTATGCCAACACAAAATGAATCCTTCCCCATATGGCAATAAATAAAATAGAAAATATGTGATCTAATGGTGCTATGTTAGCAAACTATTCTAACTGATGTATTTTTCCTAGCAGCTACACCACTAGAACACATCTATGCTTAAACTACCACCAGCTCTGCTTAACATCCTCTATTTTAAAGAGCAGGCAATGAATGTGCAGGATTTATCACAGTCACAGCCGATGAATTATGACTTCATATTTCTAATGCTGCCTGAAAATGCTTAAGTTCTAAAAATTTATCTTCATTATAAAATAAATATAAATATTTACTTGAGACTAGTTATTAACTCAAAAGTCTGAGCTGATAAAGAGCAGAGCCAAACCACTTCATTTTTTTCTTTCCCTGCATTTCTGAGCATACTCAAACAGGTCTGATATTGCAGATATTCAAAGTATTCTCATTTCAAAGATGTTTAGATATTTTTTACAGGCATGCCATACCACAAAGAATGAAAAAGGGAGACATACTGGCAAAAATGAAAACAGAAGGGAAAGGCTGGGGGAGGGAGAGATGAGAAGGTTTTACTTTCAAATTGCTGAGGCAAAGTCTGGGAGGCAGGTGGCATTTGTCACTCACATCACTACAGCTTCTCTTTTTAAAGTTTTCCTTAGGAGCACAGAGAGGAAAATCTATATTATTTCATGGGAACATCCATTGTTTGGAAAATCATCAGAATTCTCTTTGAAGTGACAATTAGGAAAAAAAAACAAATAAAATATTAACAAGTTCATTAGTGCAAACACAAATTCAAGGTATAATAGGTGGTGCAAAGTTATGCTATCCCAGGAGTTTAGCTTGAAATAAATGGTGGCTCAGTTATTTCTCTGTGTCTGCTAGTTCTGTGTTTGTGGAAGAGACAGAGCGGTATGTCACTACCTCTAAGTACAAATGATCACCCTGCCTGAGTACTCCTCACTGCTATAAAAGTGTCCTACCTTAGGACCACGGTCTAAAGAGCATAGTTTCTTACAGAGCTAGAAGGATAATTAGTCAATAATGTAAATTCTTAGGCTGTCCCCCAATTTCATTATTTAATAGAGCTCTCAAGAAATATGTTGCAAATGTTAATTATAACAAAAATAGTCTCTTTGCTGACTAGAACCCTGATCCAATGCCTGCTAAAGTTAGTAGGAGCCTCTATGGATTTTGATCAAGCACTTAACCCCCTTGCAGGTATTGCCATAACAGGATTATACTACTTCGCATTGTGAGATTTGCTACCTAGCAGGTTAGAAAACTCTTGATGGACTCCTACTGGGACAGTGAAGTTATATATCCTCATGAACCTTTCATTGATTAAATTCTGGTGTGGTGAAAACTGCTGGAGAATCACCTCTAAGACAAGATTATCTGACTAATGGTTGGAAGATCTACAGCCTACTAAGAACAAATCTCCATCCCATAAATTCCCTCTGTGAGATCCAGACAGCTGTGTAATATGACAACAGATTCCCACTTATTAGTCAAGAATTATAATTCATTATTCAAAGGAACCTAAGACATCTGCAAAAATTGTTGTTGCTATAGATAAAGCAACATCAGGAAAATGATTTTTTGAAGAACATGCCCAAGCTAACCATGAAAATGACATGAGTAAATCATATGAGGAAAGCAGGGATTAATGGCTATACAGAGACTATGGTTGTGATTTTTAATATATAGCATCCTAGGAGAATTCAAGTCAGAAAGGGCTTCTGGAGGGCTGTAGTCCAACCTCCCACTCAAAGCAGGGCTAATTTCAGAATTAGATCAGGTTGTTCAGTGTCTCATCTGATTGAGTTGATGACTATGCTAAAGACTATCTGGCCCAGTGTTAATCCTTAAGGAATATCGGTCACATCAAGCTGATTAGCTGGAGTATGAATTGTTGAGCACCACTCCTTGAGTCCAACAGTCCATTAGTTTACAATACACCTTGTAGTCTACTCATCCCGACCATATTTCCTCAATTTGGCTATTAGAAGACTGCGGGATTCTGCATTCACCCCTGCTGAATTTGATGTAACGAATATTCACTGATCTTCCTCCATCCACAGAACCAGACGTTTCATCAGAGAAGACAATCAGGTTGATCAAACCTGACTTACTCTTAGTAAACCCATGCTCACTGTTCCCAACTACATTCTTGTTTTTCATGTTCCTTTCATGAACCAAATTACATTGAACTTACTGTTTCTCTCCTTTCTCTCTCCTGAGTTTTTATTCTACTCTGAAATTTGAAAAATCATAATGAGAAGAAAAACAGATTTGGTATTATCTAAGGCCCATTTGGAAATCAGTCTGGCAAGGGATGTTAAGGACAACAGGAAGGGCTTCTTCAAATACATCAGTAGCAAAAGGAAGAGTTGAGAAAATGTGGGCCCTCTACTGAATGGGGCGGGGGCCCTGGTAACAAGGGATACAGAGAAGGCAGAATTACTGAATGCCTTCTGTGCTTCAGTCTTCACTGCTAAGGGCAGCCCTCAGGAATCCCAGAACCTGGAGACAAGGGAGAAAGTCTGGAGAAGCGAAGACTTTCCCTTGGTTGAGGAGGATACGATTAGAGACCTTCTGGGCAGGCTAGACATCCACAAATCCATGGACCCAGATGGGATGCACCCACAAGTACTGAGGGAGCTGGCAGATGTTGTTGCCAGGCTGCTCTCCATCATCTTTGAAAGGTCCTGGAGAACTGGAGAGGTGCCTGAGGACTGGAAGAAAGCCAGTGTCACTCCAGTCTTCAAAAAGGGCAAGAAGCAGGACCCAGGCAACTATAGGCTGGTCAGCCTAACCTCCATCCCTGGAAAGGTGATGGAACAGCTCATCCTGGATGTCATCTCTAGGCATATGGAGGAAAAGAAGGTGATCAGGAGTAGCCAGCATGGATTCATCAAGGGGAAATCCTGCTTAACTAATCTGATAGCCTTCTAGGATGGAAGGACTGGCTGGGTAGATGAGGGGAGAGATGAGGATGTTGTGTACCTTGATTTCAGCAAGGCTTTTGACACTGTCTCCCATAACATCCTCCTAAAGAAGCTCAGGAAGTGTGGGTTAGATGAGTGGACAGAGAGGTGGATTGAGAACTGGCTGAAAGGCAGAGCTCAGAGGGTCATCATCAGGGGTGTGGAGTCTAGTTGGAGGCCTGTGGCTAATGGAGTCCCCCAGGACTCAGTACTGGGTCCCATCCTGATCAACTTCTTCATCAATGACCTGGATGAGGGGACAGAGTGCCTCCTCACCACGTTTGCTGATGATACCAAGCTGGGAGGAGTGGCTGACACAGCTGAGGGCTGTGCTGCCATACAGAGAGACCTGGACAGGCTGGAGAGCTGGGCAGAGAGGAACCTCCTGAGGTTCAACAAGGGCAAGTGCAGAGTCCTGCACCTAGGGAGAAATAACCCTAGGCACCAGTACAAGGTGGGGGCTGACCTTGTGGAGAGCAGCTCTGCAGAGAAGGACCTGGGAGTGCTGGTGGATGACAAGTTGACCATGAGCCAGCAATGTGCCCTTGTGACCAAGAAGGCCAATGGTCTCCTGGGGTGCACTGGGAAGAGTGTTGCCAGGAGGTGGAGGGAGGTGATCCTGCTCCTCTCCTCAGCCCTGGGGAGGCCTCATCTCGAGTCCTGTGTCCAGTTCTGGGCTCCCCACTACAAGACAGGCATGGAGCTACTGGAGAGAGCCCAGCGTGGGGCTACGAAGATGATCAGAGGGCTGGAGCACCTGCCCTATGAGGAACAGCTGCGAGAGCTGGGCCTGTTCAGCCTGGGGAAGAGAAGCCTGAGGGGGGATCTGATCAATGTGTACAAGTACCTGAAGGGAGGGTGTCAAGGGGATGGGGACAAACACTTTTCAGTCGTCCCATGTGACAGGACAAGAGGCAATGGGCAGAAATTGAAGCACAGGAAGTTCCACCTGACCGTGAAGGGGAATTTCTTCCCTGTGAGAGTGACGGAGCACTGGAGCAGGTTGCCCAGAGAGATTGTGGAGTCTCCTTCTCTGGAGATCTTCAAGGTCCGCCTGGACACAACCCTGTCTAACATGCTTTAAGTGACCCGACTGAGCAGGGAGGTTGAACTAGATGATCTCCAGAGGTCCCTTCCAACCTTACTGATTCTATGATTCTATTTCCTGAAGAACTTGCAAATATTTTTCCTAACCTTTACTCTTTACAGTTGTGTTGTAGAACATTAATTTAGGACAAAACTTTTCTATATAGTAAAACAATCTACCAGTCACCACAATTTATTAATTTGGAGTTGGAATTCCTTAAAGAAAAACTTGATAATTGTGAATTTAACTTTAAATGTTTTAAGTATATTTAAACTGTGATAAATGTTTGTCTGTTATGTTCAAAGCCTTGAGTTCATTCTTTCTAATTCTATTTTTACCAAGATTTGCCATGGTATCATGAGCAATTCAGATTTTTAATTCACATTTTTCAGGCTTGAGTATCAAAAAATTAACACCTTAATCCATGTTCAGTATCCAGAAAGCAATCTGAATTTTAGGTGTTGTGTTCAGTAGTTCACTTTAGAAAATGTTGTCTTTAATTTCTCTGTGTCTCGGTAAATTCTACCTCTGATTCAGAAGGAAGCAGGCTGAAACCGACAGTGTTTTTCATATAGACTACTGAGCAGACACAGGTTATGTTTTTCCACCATGAACAACGTAGGCCAAATATTAAGTGTATAACTTACCAGTGAAAGGCTCCATATTTCATTAGTAATCTCTAGCATCGCATCATTCATTCCCTTGTGCTATTAGCAAGATGCAACGAATTACAAGGATGACATGCAGTGCAGCAGAGAGGAACATTTTAAAAGGCAATATTTAGAAAGTGAGAAGTGGCTGTGCTCACTTGTTAACTGTTTGTATAGAAACTCTTGATGATGAGAGGAATAGAAACATTCCTTTTTTTTTTTTTTTTTTTTTTTTTTGAATGCATTGGTGTATTGCATAATCTAATTGAAACTTGTGGAGCAGAGAGCTGATCTTGCAGTAACATTTGTGGATACAATTATGGAAATCCTTTGAGCATGATTAAATTATACAGTGCCTGGATATGGAAGTCATCTCAATACTAATGTCTGAACTAGAGTCACTGGCAATGTATGAGGTAGCACCTTCCTGACTAAACTGCTTATAGAGGAAGAATGTGGAGAAGTCAGCAAATTGTTAAGTTTTTCGAGTAATAAATACATCCAGAAAAAAGTCACTTTGGCATGGTCTATCAAACAAATTTGAACACATATGATGTGAGGCCATGTTTAAAAGATCACTCAGAAGCAAAAATCAATATGAAACTTATCACATAATACAATAAAGGACATATCTTCATATCAATTGGAATTTGAAAAGTTTCTAATCTGTTAAATCATTGTTAGTTTCAAATCTTTTAGTGTATTTTACATATATAATTTTTGGATCTTGGTACAGTTACTTGTTTCATTATTGAAACAAAACAAAAAAGTAGGTTGATTTTGTTTCTGTTGTGTATCTTAAAGAGGCTGTTGATTTCTTTTAGTAGGTAAAGTGTTTCACTCTATTATCTGTTGTGAACAACTGGGCAAGTGTCCAAAGGTCAACAAATTGTTTTCAAGAAACAAATCTTGAGAATAGAGAAAGATTTTTTTTTCACAGTAAATGAACATTATAACTAATATCAAGATTTCTGTTTGTATAGGCTTCCCTGTGAAAAAAATTGGACTAAGTTAAAATCTAAATCTTAAAGGACTCAATTTTGATGTAAAATCTTATAACTTTGGTATAAGGTAAGTTCTCCTTACAATATGCTGGCTCACAAAATTCACACAAACTCTACAGACTCAATTACGCTTTCCCATAGAACAAATACATTCCATTATCTTCCTTATTTGTAGAGACATGAATTTTTGAAGTCGTTATGAGTTTGACCACCTCCATGACTCAGGGCTAGTTTTCATCCAGAAACTACCAATTATCCTGAAAAATTTTAGTTCGTCGAAAACTGATTTAGTTCTTATTTCAGAAGAGAACCAGCAATCTTTTAACGACTCTGAGCGAAAGATTACTTGCCATATCTATTAGTAAACAGTTCAAATGGTTAAGTGTCCTCCTACTAAAGAATTGCATCTCATTTCCAATTTGAAGTTTTGGCTCTCAGCCATTGGTTCATGTTATAGATGAAAGAGCCCTCTGATATCAGACATTGCTCCCTGCGTAGGTGGATTGTTCCCCACATTGTCCATATTAACCTGATTCATTACTGCTACTGTGTTATCTTTCATGAGTTTTTCTAACTGCCAATTTTAAAAATACATGCTAGATTCAATATGCTGGCTACTTTTATAGCTGAGATGCCATGAAGTAGCTGGAGAGAACTTGAAAGAGATCTTCAGCTGGATAAATTATTACTGATGGAAGAAATATATCTACATCTTTGAAGGATGTCTTATACTCTGGACTATAATTTTGTGGGAACTTTCATCACAAAGGGCTTGCGTTTGCTCTAATAAATGACTGAAGTACCTAGAAATTCATTCTTGTAATCCTAGCTCACAAAACAGAATCTGAAACCCCTGAGATGATAGGCATCCCATCTCAAATTTCTCTTGTCTAATTTCCACCTATGTCTCTGTGATTCCTACCAGCTACATGTCCTGGCAGCATAGAGCCAGACAATAGAATATCCAATGCAGAGGGATTTTCATGGAATTTAAGAAATTCTCCAGTGCCTGAGAAACGTTAGTCACTTCAGAATATGCCATGCAGTACAGCAGATAGCCCTGAGAACGATAACTATAACTGCTAACTATAACTACTTTAATGTAGGAGTATATCTGGAATTCCACCCCCTTTACAGCTTACACACCTGTCTTGAAGCTGATAGAGGTCATATTCAATATTCAGCATCCAGAACCTTCTCTGGTGAAGAAGTCTACATATACTCCTTCTAAGAACTCTGAAAAACTTGCCGGAATGACACTATTTTATATCTTCTCTAGAACTTCCTAGTGGCTTCATGCATTTGCCTAGGAAGTGAGAGAAAAGAAGCGACTGTTCTCATTGAATTTACAGCTATCACCTCAAGAAGGTTCCATAAGCACTGAGATATAAGCAAAAGGCTGAGGCCCTTTTTGTCAAAGGTATGAAACAGCAATGGGGAATCTCTCTCAGATCTCTTGGGCCAAATTCAACCCCATCACTGAAGGAACCTTTTTCCTAAAGAGCTACCAAATTTCTGTGTATCAGAAGGATACATAGTCACCCTTCTCTTTTTTGATTTTTTTTGGTGTGGTTTCATGAGCCATGAAAATTTTTATATCAAGACCCAAGAAGAATGTGTTGAGTTGTTCAGAAGGATGGTTTCCTAATAACTATAAAAATAAAAATAAAAGACAATATTTCTGTCATATTTGTATTGAAAATTGATCAAATACATGCTATGTTCTTATTTTTGTGGTATTCCTTTCAGCTTAGGGAAAAGCTTATTTTAGAATATAACAGGCAGGACTGTGCCTTCTGGCTGTTTGGAAAGGGGAAAAAGTTCTGACTGGTTGGTTACCCTGTCATTTTCCAAGGATTTTTAATACATGCTTCTGCCAGATGAAGCTACAAATAAAGATGAGTTTGAATGTATTGTTACTTGGATGAACTCAGATTGCTCATTGCAAAACACAGAGGCCTCCTCAGAGGCTGCAGTGTGGTTTCATTCCTCGCCTTGGAATAGGAAAATTGTCGTCTATACTTAAAAGATGATACCAAGAATCAAATCATGTCCCATTAGTGTCTCATGAACTGCCTACCCAGTTCAACTTCTTCCTAGATTCTCTCTCCTTATGCCTGTGACTGCACATATTGAATATCCTAACTTTGAGAGGGTTATGATGGGGAATGTGGCCCTGATAACACGTCCATACCTCACCTAGAACTGATGAAGGATGAAAATCTTCAGAGAAGAATATCCAGGCAGCCTGGATTTGCACCCACATAGTGACTGTAGGGAGAAAAGAAGTCCCCAAGATTTGAATAACCTCCAACTTTTGATGATTTTTGTATACAACTCTGGTTATGAATTTGTATATAAAAGTTCCTCATCAGATAGTGAGAAACATAAGATTTTACAAGCTAATTAACAGAGAGAGTTAGAAGAGTGAAAAAATAGTCTCTCTCTGGCTGGCAGGATGAGGACTAGAAAAATGAAAATATGGTCAACTAAGTAATTGGTCTTTAAAGTGTGCCAGGATGACCACAAAATTTAGTTTCTCTTAGGGATCAAAATAAGGAGAAATATCTTGATAATGTAACATTCAGAATCTAGCCTGGAACAGCACAGTGGGAACTGACAGCCTTTCTGAGAAGGTCTGAAAATTTGGCTTTAGTGGTAGTTGATCAGCATTTCCAAATTTGGCTCTGAATGCCAGCAAGAAGCATTTAGCAGAACTGAGTATTGGACCCAATTTTCTGAATGAATATCCATAGGATTCTTGTTTCTTCCCAGACTGAGATATTTTCTGATAAAAGACACACTGACAGCATCCTTGGACATCTTTGTTCTGAGGTTACATCCAATATGCCATTGTCAGAATGAAAATCTCAGAGCAAAATAAGAGAAAAATACCAAACCTGCTTACTAAAATAGCCAGAAGGAAAAGGGTAATTATTACTGAACACTTATTTCCCAACAAAGCAATTAGAAGGAATAGGAGGAATAAAAGCAAGTAAATATGCACAGCATTCCTGAAGGAGAAATGACTAGAGATCCTATTACAGTATTGCTTTTGCACATCTTGGAAACTTCACCATCAAAACTGCAGGGTACATAAATATGCTGCATGCACGCAGAATGTCCTTGGACTGTGGCACAGCATGCATAAGATATCCTGTGTTTCCTACAAAATAAATACTGCTTACCAGCTCAAACTATTTGACTTAGCGGTGGTATTTGTCATATTTCCTTCCATTCGAAGGAAGAGTATGTTATTGTATAGGCTGAAGTGCTAGAGCAGAATTTCCTAATCTTTTTCAGATTTTTAGTATGTTTCACACCACAGTTATAGATCTCAAGTACTTGGAATTTATGCCTATCTCATGACTTCTCCTGTAACAGCTTGAATTAGACAAGGATCCATAACTACTGATTTTGAAACTTTTTTAGATGATGTGAGCTATTAATATTCTGTGGTAAACAAGAGAAGGTGCAACCAAGAAGTACTTTAAAACCTCCCTATCTAGGAGACTTGAGACATTTAAATTTAAAAATGCCTCCCAAAAACTTGTGTTTTCTACATTTCCAACTTCCATAGTTCCAGCTATTAATACTGAGAAGGTTAAAAAAAGGATGATAATAAAGTCAAATAATGAAGCACATTTATGTTATAGTATGATATAATTCAATTACCATAATAAGGTCTTGCAAAACTTTAGATACATCCTAAAAGCTGTACCTCAAACTGACAATCAAAATAGGAGGTAGACGACAGCCACATTTTCTGGGAAGGCTGAGCTCTGTTACTTATATGGTGGGCTGTCAGTGGACTTTCTCCTGAAAATGGAGAAAGTTTTACCCTGAAAATCATCTTTAATTGTGAATATTCTTTATTTTTGTGATATTAATTTAAGAAAAGGTATAGCTGGATGTGTCTATGCCTTCCCTTAAGTGCTTATTTCCAGAGCTCCATATTTGAATACAGGAAATACAACTAGAAGAGTACCTACAGGTGATGTAGTAGCTCTATTTAATCCATAAATCTCTGTCTCTCAAAAAAAGAAGACTCATAGTTTTTTTTTCTTTAGCCAGTCCTTATCCTAAACATCACATGATTCTACCTGGCATATGGAGCAATTCTTCAGATATAGCAGGAAATTTCTACCAAAATTTCAACTATGTTACTCCATTTCCCTGCCTGTGTATGTCACATGTTAAAATGCATTAGTTCCCTGGGCTCTGATGTACATGTACAGCCAATGGGGGTTGCTAGAAATGGTGCTTAGTCCAGGGCAAAGTATAACACTTAATAAACTTAAACATGTTCACTAAGCAACAGACAAGTTTGTTTCTTTTAGATTTTCAACCTTAACTATTTCAATCAGGGAAAATTGTTCAAAACTTGACTTAAATCCATGGTAAATTAAATAAAGTGGTCCAGGCACTACCAGAACTGTCATATTCACTTCAGCCCAAGAGGTGTAAGTTTGTAAATGTGCACACAAAGCAGTCTCTCCTAAGGACTTGGAAATGTCTATGTCACATCTGAAATCAGATAGAAAGAAAAAATATTAAGCAAAGACAATTTACTTTTTCAGCCTGTACTAACAGTTAATGAAAGTGGAGAATCAAAAACACATTTATTCTTTCTATGAATGTTGCATATGCCATTTATGAGAAGCAGTTCCCTACGAATTTGGTTAGGGGAGAGACAATCTGAGAATGATTTCCCTTCCTGAGGCTGCTCCTACAATTGAAGGAGGGGAATAACTGTTGCAAAAACAGGGAGATAGAGTCTGCAGCAAGTGAGGCATCCAGAGAAGTGAGATTCCAAGGATAAATCACGTCAATATAGGAGCTTTAAGGAAGTACCGGAGACAGCTACTGCAGTATGTGCCCATGACTCTTGCGTAAAACCATGTTTTACTTTGTTGCTTTGGCAAATCATGTTTCCTTTCGCAGGGCTGACTTCTCTGCCACCATCACTCCTGGTGGACTCCCAGACTCAGCCCACTGAAGTATCTGAATATCTCCATGGCCATCAAGCAACCTGAAGGCTAAGTCACAGAAGGTCTAGGTCAAGGGTCTTCCCTTACAGTAGGGAGCAGCTCTGCATGGCGGCAGAGCTCACGGAGAACTTTACAGGAAGTCAGCGATAGATTTTTTTTCCTCTCTTTTTTAGGGGATATTAAATTTTCTCTTAGAATAAACAGTATATTTGATGAATTTCCACCTACTGATACTTACCTCTGGGAAAGGACAGGCTCATTTTGCCAAAATTGCTTCTGGATTGGGATGTTGCATATCCCATTGCGAGGGACATGGCCTACTGCAGAAAACATTAAAATTTAATGATATTGGTGGCTGCAATATTATTTCTGAAAGCGAATTGTCTTATTAGGATATTTAGCCATCTCGGATCTTTAGAGAATCATTAAACAAAGTAATTCTCTATTACCTCAATGAAAAGGAATTAATGAAAAAAGCAAAGTTATCAGAAAGGTCTAAAAGCAAATGATTATGAGTTAATAATGTTTCAGGAATTAAAATGTACAACCTTGCAAACAATCAGAAGAAATAGCTGTGCAGGATCAAACTATCATGCAGAGCTTCCCGCAATGATTTATTCATTAAAGATGAGGGAAATTATTCTCCATTACTCCAGAGACTAACCTCATAGTGAAAAATAAATTGGCATTTATAATGCTTCATTTCTAGAAAGAAACAGGAAATTTGTGACTTACAAACAAAAGATTTATTTTTATTAAGAAGAAGAAGAAAAAAGGGAGAGTAGTTCAATTTACTTTCCTCAGTGTCCTTTTCTAATGTTTTCTTCTACCTCTTCAGCTGTGTCATAGCAAAATAATAATCTGATCATTTAGGATAATTTAAAATACTCTATTAGACAACTTAGTATTTAGTTGAGTGTTCTGAAGGGTCATTTTCAGCTGCATCTGAATTTTCCTTACAGATTTTACTGTATGACTTCATTTATGTGTAGTAGAATGAAAATATTTTTGTGAAGTCACAGATTTAAACCTTGATTTTCACCACTGGTTGTCAGTCTCAGATATTTGATATAGTTTATGGTCAAGAGCTCTTCCTTCAGAAGCTCTTGGGAATTCTTGGAAGAAACTCTGCGCAGTCTTATGTCTGCATATGGAAAAATTGTAAAGCTGATGCATGATGAGGCTGCCAAGAATGGAAAATTGTAGGTCCTCCTTCACCCAGTCTGTTTCAACATCTTATCTCACCCCAACTCAGTTGCCTATGCTTAGGCCTTCAGTGTTCTTTCAGATATCCTGAAGTGTTTAGACATTTGAGCAAGACTGGCAAATATAATATTAGACTCGAAAGAGACCAGAACTCTTCTCCATTCAGTCTGAATGGAGAGTAGGCAGGACACCCCCAAGTCCCAGGCTGCTCCTTTTGGGCAATAGAATCTCACTGCTCAGTATTTACATGTGAACTCGACATCTAGCTTTCACTTGGCCTTTGGTAACCATTAACCACTTCTGTGGGACATGGATTTCCTATAGTTCCTGTGTTGTATGTGTCAGCTTAGTGTGAGAAAGGTTCATACAGAAAATGAGGAAAAACTTTTTCACTGTGAGGACAGTCAAGCAATGGCAGAGGGTGCACAGAGAGGTGGCGCAGTCTCCATCCTTGGAGGTTTGCAAGACCAGACTGGATAATTAGCCCCAAGCATTTTGATAGAACCCCATAGCTGAGCCTGCCTTGAGCAGAAAGTTGGACTATAGACATCCTAAAATCTTTTTCCACCTGAATTATTCCATGACTATATGATCCTTGGTTACTCTATAGCACCCTAGATGCTGATATTTTGGCAATGATAATAAACCCTTGATGTCCACTGACTCTAGCTGGTGCTTATACATTCAACTCACATATACACATTTACATATTGACAGCTGAATTTTCTGTCCTAATCAGAGCATGATGAATCCTGCTATCTATGAAGTAGCCATTTACACATAAAAAAAGGGTAGGATTCATCAGATGACATGTAGTTTTACAGCCTACTTCTCAGTGCATTTGTGTGTGAACTTGGGAGTACAAGTGTGAGAAGTGTATGCAGAGATACTGGAAAATACTCTGCCTGCTTTTCTCCTTGTCTTCTGAAAAAAAATGTTCTTCGATTGTCTTCTGCATAATCAATTTTTTGCTATTTATGTCTTAGAATAGAATAGACCATGTCAGTACTTGTTTTATTTAACAATCAGAGAATAAGTAGACTACTTTGGTTAAAACAAAGGGGTGCTTTATAGCAAAGATTTAAATTTCTTAAGTTCTGAATCTCACTGAAGAAAAGATGTAAAAATGCAGAATATTATTACTCCAATTATTTCTCTAATTATTAGGGAAGGGGAAAAGGTGGGACTGTAGTTTCCTCCTAATGCGATTTCCATTTGAAAAGCTATACTTATTCTTAACATCAAGTTTTTGATACTGAAAATCAGGAAGATAGGTAGTTTTAGAAGCTTTCAGTTTGAATAAATTTTCTGGAAAAGAAAAGAATCAGAGTGCTTTTTAAGACATTTGTATGACTCGTAAGTCAGAGAGCTCTGAATAACAGTGCTGATGTTGAACACTCAATACTAGTGCCCCTCCAGAGCTCAACTGCAACTTAAGGCAAATTTGGAAATTACACAGTCTGTGCAGCCAAAGCTTTCTTTTCCTTTGGTTTGACTAGTTCCATGTTTGGGTTACTGAGTTGCAACTAATAAATTGTAAATATGTCTGTGGGTAAAACTGCCAACTCTGTGGGATATGAAGGAAGCATGAGAAGAGAAATGTATTTCAAAAGTTATTTACATACCACTTCTGTGAGACAGCCAAAAAAATTCTCTCTGTTATTGATAAGAAACAAAGGTGAATAAGTATCAACATCTAAGCGAGTCATCTAGGGCTTCAATAGTATGCCTAAACACAGGCATTGTAGTATCATTTAATATGTCCTAGTGCATCCTCCTTTTTTTCCACTACCACTCCAGAAAAAACAAAACATTCCTCTAGTTTCTGTGTCATATCTCTCAATATCTCTCAGTCCTACACAGTTGTCTTGGATACCATGGAGTATCTCCTATGTCACTAGGCACCTCTGTGTAGGCAAAGAAATTGAACACATAGTAATAATTAATTTTAGGGCACAGTCCATGTCATAGAATCAGTAAGGTTGGAAGGGACCTCTGGAGATCATCTAGTCCAACCTCCCTGCTCAGCAGGGTCACCTACAGCATGGTAGGCAGGGTTGCATCCAGACGGGCCCTGAACATCTCCAGAGAAGGAGACTCCACAATCTCTCTGGGCAACCTGGTCCAGTGCTCCGTCACTCTCACAGGGAAGAAATTCCCCCTCACATTCAGGTGGAACTTCCTGTGCTTCAGATTCTGCTTGTTGCCTCTTGTCCTGTCACATGGGACGACTGAAAAGAGTTTGTCCCCATCCCCTTGACACCCTCCCTTCAGACACTTGTACACATTGATCAGATCCCCCCTCAGGCTTCTCTTCCCCAGGCTGAACAGGCCCAGCTCTCGCAGCCATTCCTCACAGGGCAGGTGCTCCAGCCCTCTGATCATCTTCATAGCCCTATGCGTGGACTCTCTCCAGTAGCTCCTCCTTATGTGGACATCCAGCTTGTTCTGATTAGTTGCATTACGGAAGTACCCATTTCCATCCATTTATTGTAAATGGACATTTCATCTCCCATGTTTGATGTTACACAAAACGAATCTTGCCAGTGATACTCAGATTTTCCATCCCCCATGTCCTAATTTCTGTTACAGCTATACTCTGAGTCCTCTCTGGGATGAGACCTGGGCATGGACCACATATCCTCCTTTCCAAAGCCCTCTAGGTGCCTGCATTGAAAGACAACTTCTGTGCTCTCCAAGCCTTATAGTTCCAAATGAGATTGTGACATGTAATGAACCTGCTGTAAAGTAAAGGCCTGTGACCAGGAATGTAAAGAAGCCCATGGTAACTGCCATGGACTGGCATTAAGTCCGGATCTTTCCAATCTTGTGTTTTTATCACATACTTATGTAAGAAATGTTTGTTTTCAGTTTTGACTTTATCAGAGTCAAAATCTTACTCCCCTTCCTTCCCTGTTGTCCCCAAATTAAGTTGATTAAACAATAACTCAGAATTAAATATATTAATGAGCCGCATTGATTATTTTCTTAATAGAGAATTGGTTTAAGTACAGAGTCTAACTTGGATCATCTATAGCTTCCAAAGAAACAAGAGACTGTGAACTCTATCTCTCAAGCTTGTCATTTGTTTTCATAGTTCCTCACTTTCTAGAAGATCTTCATTGTTATGATCCAGATTATGTCTTCACGTATGCATGAAAAAGCTGGATACTTCTGCAGCATGGTGTTGCATAGACCCCTCACATTCATCTGGTAGTCTCTGGTTTAGAACCAGAATTGTTTATGTCCTATTCCATGGGTTTTATGGTTTTAGTGGGTGATATTGTTTTTACCACAGAATTGCCACTTCTACATACATAAAAGCTTCTCTGGCACATTAATAGCACTTTCCTCCTGGTCTAACTAGCTTTAATGGGTGTGTAAGCGGTCATATAACTACATAGATTTATGCACTGAGGATGAAGAATAACTCTTAGTAGCGTATACTATTCTCTAGTTTCCTGGTATGGACAAGAATGTGCCCCCAATTCACTGAGCAAGAATCATGAAGTTTCTTAGTTTAGATTAATACTGAGGACTGTGGAATATTTTCCCTTGAAGTCTTACAGAAACCTATAGTGATTGTAACTTCAGGATTGACACTGCAATGACAAAGCGAAGTCTTAGCAATGTAGTTTATCAGTTCAGCACAGATGTTCAGATATGATTCACCAAGGGTCTGCTCTAAAGTGGCGTCATCCAGGAGTTCATATGAGAGCGTTTGGAACATATACCTTAAACCTAGTCTAAGAATTTTGAGGAATAAGATAGCATGGGAAGAAAGGTTAATAAAGACCTCAGTGTAAAAATACAACTCCATATGTATCCCAATAGGAGAAAACAAATCATCATTTTCTTAAAGTTGAGGATAATCCAGTATTATGAAGAATATTTATGAAGGATATAGTGGCTGCAAAGCCCAGTATCTACAGCTTGTAAAAAACCAGACAGCTACAATGAATTACAAGCAGTCAGTCCCTCACACATTGTTTACATGTACTACATATGGATGTATATTTTATTTTGGTACTATGCATAATAAATAAAACCCAGCTATTGCTTATCACAATAACAGTAACAAGAGCTCTATACTTCAGGGGTAGCCAAGAGTCAGGATGAAGACTGTCCTACTCTTGTCGCCGTACACGTAGCTGTGTGTTCCTGTCTAAACATCGCAGAGAGAGACAACCTTTGTCTGAACACATTCCCATGGGCTTCAGCGACTTGGGTCAGATCCCAACAAACAAGATGCACAAATTTTAGAGAATACTAATGAATCCTAAAGCTTTTAGAGACTTGAATTATCAGTCCAAAGGCTAAATGACCAGCTAAGTTTTGTTATTTAGTTAATATTGACATGCACTTGTGTGAAATATGCATAAACCTGTAGGGAATAACTACATGCACTTAAATATGTATGTGTGTGCAGACACGCACAAACACACACAAAAATGTACATACATACATTTATACAGATAAAAACAGCTTGTATGTACAGACATTTTGAATTTTCCATTTAAAAATATTTAGATTTAAGTCTGAACAAATAATTTACCGTTAAGTCTGAATGAATAATGGCAGAACAAATTCTCGTTTGTGACTGAATCAAAGTAATTGTATCATGAGCTTCCTTTCTCAAATTGCTTTCACAAAGATAGAATTGCTTCAGGTCCAGAAAGGAAACTAATCTTTTATTCCCACCTCAAGTGCTAGCATATGTGCATATGAAATGCATCGTTAATCCTGTGGGTAAAAGGGAATTCATTGGCTATACTGTAGCTTCAAAAGATCAATATACTGACAGAAGAGCAGGTAGAGCCTTGACACTAATATTTTTCTTCTATATACAGTTGCTGAGTGTAAACACATGCTACCAGCCATGCAGCTCTAATCTAAATTAATCTAAACTGTTTATTGCCACATCAAATGAGACCAACAGTAAATTAAGTGGACTAGAAAGATCTTGAAAACAAACAAAAACTTCGCAGGTTACATCAATGACTTGATACTTTGTTGGTCAGTTGCTATTTGTATGAATAAATATAACAAGATACTTAGAAATAGATAAGAACCTTTAAAAATTAAATTGGAGTATTCAGGTATTGTAGGATCATACATGATAAGATAAATATCTGATCACACTCAGCAGCTTCATGTTCCCGTGGCAAAAACTGTGGCTTCTGCTGGCCAGTGTGGTACCTATGTCACAGAAAGGATCTCCTAACAACCAGGTGACCACACTTTTTTTGTACCAGCTTTAAATTCAGTATTTGATCTAATATAAATCTAAAGTAACTGCACCTGAATATAAATGGAACACTAATAAATATTTCCAGCTTTATTAAAGATATGTCAGCTTCTGGTAAAATTTTGAAGCCATCTGAAAGATGAAAGCATATTTTTCCTTTCTTTTCCAGTCACATTGTTGTCCAGTTAGGCAGACCCCCAGACCTTTTGCCATCTGAGTATGAAATCAAGTGCTACCACCACTCTGCTCTAGTTGGAGGTCTCACCAGCACTCTGCCAAGGTCCTGTCCTGCTTGCGTACCCAGTACTCACTGAGGTTTGGTGCAGTCCCCAATGAGGAGGATGGCAAAGTTTCTTTCAGCTTTGGGGTACAGGTCTTTGGAGCACAGAGACAGATTCTCATCCGGGGAACTGATCTGACTGTTTCAATACCAGGCTCCCTAAGTATTCACAGGACAAACATGTGTATGCATGTTAAGTTCCCCACAGAACATGATCTTGGTCTCTGGGACCATATTTCACATTTTCTTCCAAACTATTTATGTTCTACTTTGAAAGTAAATGAATACTAAATTGAATTAGCAATTCAGCCTTGGTACATTTCATTGATCTATGACAGATCAGAGCCTGATGCTGAGCTAACGTGGCCCCAGGCATCAACCTTTACCGCTAATATGGATTTTAAATTCTCTACTCAAGCCTATTTATTATGAATGTAATCTGTTTTAGGAAAGCACCTACATCTGTGCCAATGATTCATTCAGATGCATGCAGTGTCCTCATTTAAGATGTCCAAGTGAACCCAGCTTTTTCTGATTATTTTAATAGCGTGCGTTGTTCCATCTTGACTGGTTTGCTCCCAGTCTTACTCTGTTTTAGATATTTTTGCCTCATATCCACTGATGATAGACTGAGTAGATTTATTTCCTTATCCAACACTCTCTTTTTTTTTTTTTTTTTTTTTTGCTACAGTATTTTTTTGCTATTCTTTGCTACAGTAACTCTGCTTATTAACTCCCTTGCCCAGCAACTCACTCTATCAGCAATAAGTAAAAATAAGGAAGGTTTTCTGAATTTTCTTCTAACCTGGTCAGTCAAACTTTTACATGGGATTCTAGACTTCAGCTGCTCCCACTTTCTTAACTCAAAAAGAAGCAGCTCTGGTGCTCAATGCACCTCCAGTAATTGTCATCCATCAGTGCTAACAGGGAAGAGAGTGGACTCAGCCTCTGTTTGCAGGCAGAGTTCAAAAACATATACATTTGTCATCCTGCTTGTCACCTTTGATGAGTCCCTTTCCTCACTCCCTTTGTTATGATCGCTCGATCTGCTGCGTCCCTTAAAATTTCTTCTTAACTCCCTTGCATATGCTTATTTCTCCAAGGTACAAAGCAGAGCTGAGAAAGTAGAAGATGATACTGGCTAATGACTAAACTAAAAAGTAAAACTCTGCATTCAGCTGGAATAGAAACATTTTGTTCCTTTGTCTTAAGGGGCTAATAAAAGAAAAAAACCCAGCAAAACCCCAGAAATTGTTTTGGTCTTCTCCTAACTTTTCAATCAACAGTAGATGACAGATCTTCTCTTGGGGTTTTTCTATTTTTCTTTTTTTTTTTAATGATTTTTCCCTTAGAAAGCAGGTAAATTTTAAGATCAGAAAGTCAAACTTTGAACCAAAAAGGATATTTCACTCAAAAATGCCTATGTAATATATTTCAGGATCTTGAAATGAAACTCTTTTTTGGCCATTTATTGGCCAAACTACTTCTCAGTTAACCTAGATTCATGAGAAGTTTCATTTTCCATGAAATTTTATTTTTCAGTGAATTTACTGCCCACAAATAATTTGTTGCACATCAAACAGTGAGAGTTAGAATATGCTATTATTAAAATAAAACTTATTTTCTATTATTGTTATGTCTTGCTACGGTCTGTTTTTGCTTAGATTTTATACTTTCATATTGTAACAATTACAAAATACCTATCCTTTGATTCTGTAAATGACCAAGGTGCTTCTAGTGAAAAGTACATTAAATCTAATCATTTTTGAAAATTGAGGTCTTCAGATTTAATAGGGATATACGAATTAATTCCATGTTAGGCTTATCTGTATATCTCATGAAATCATCACCATTCTCTTGAAATTTCTTACTCAACAGTGAAAATTCTAGTAGATCATCTTGCAGTGTTTCCATCATCTTGAATAATGGAAATATTTCCAGCCTATTTGCTTTTACTGATCAACTTCAGGCTCAGTTCAAATTTGGCCTTGAATATAAACTCTCTTCACACCTTGGATGTACACCTAGTTTTCAGGAGTCTGTGGTACAGTTTTGGCAGAGTAGGTCTTTGTTTCAGAGGAGTTAAAAAAGCACCTGAAAAGTCATGTGCATTATAGTTGTGCTTTTCTTTTGGTTGTCAAGGTAACTGCCTTAGGATTCCTGGCAACAGCTTTCATCCAAACTGGTAATGGAAACACCACAGGTATTAGCCAGTCACTCACCTCCCACTAGGTGCTATTTTCAGAACAAGTCAATAGATCAGGTTCTTCTTCAAGCAGCTACAAAACAGTGAGAGAGTTTGTCATATGCCTTTGCCTCCATGAGTCTAGGTTCCTCAGGCTACACACATGGACAACTTCTCCATGTAGGCAAGCATATTATAGATGAGGCTGGTAGAAATGCTTACTGTTGAGCATTGCTGTTCAAAGCTCTATTTTAAAATTTTCTTTAACTTTATTCAAGTTTTGAGCAAGGACTAAACATCAACAGGAGGAAGAGAGTAGCTTTTATTTCAGATGTATGTTGCTTTCTGTTTATGTGAAATCTGTACAAATGTGTTAATGGTTAAAAACCTTAAAGTAAATAATTATTACTTGCACTTTTACTGTGGATACCTTGATTTAAGACATGAAATATCGTGAAGATGTAGATCAGAAGCTCCAGTCCTGGGATGAATCTTGGGCTCTTCTGTGAATGCTGAATGCTGACACCCAAATGGAGAGGTGGAGACTGTTCCTGTTACCAGCTTATTTCCAAACTGAATCTGTCCAGGCAGCACCTGTAAGGGTTAGAATGCTTGACTTTACTGAAGAGGAAAGGAAACCTATATGCATGAGTGGGGTTTTTAAGAGGAAATGAAAGAGCAAGCTTGAACAAGGAACCTTCAATGGTAAAGGCAGAAAATAGGACAGGATGAGGGGAAAGACAGATGGGAGAAAGAGAAGGAAAACTGTGCTGGGTATCTGAAACATGTAGGTAAAATGGGGACTGCAGATCCATGGGGTGGGTATGAAAGAAAGATAAGAGATGAAATGCTGGGGAGAAGTGGCTGTGGAAGGACAAAAAATCAAGGACAGAGAGTTTATGGTAGAGAATGGGTGGGTTGAGACTGATCAGCGAGTTTGATGAAAAAATGCAGATTTTGAGCTCCAGATACAAGGAAAAAGAAGTGGACTCTGTGTGCATGTGTGTGTGTGTATAAACAGGCCTGATATGGGAATATTGAAGCGGACAGTCCAGTGGTGTGATATTAGGATTAGGAAATTCCACATCGAATAAAAAGTCTGAGCTGTGGCAAGTCAAGAAAAGCAAAGTTTCAAATAATGATCCAGATGATGGTGCAGTGATTAAGATTGTATTAGGACCTTTATGAGGAAAATCAGGGTACTTGTGAGGAAGAAAAAGAGAAGGAAGGAGAACCAGTCAGGATGATGTAAGAAAGGTGCGAGAACTGGGATACAATAGCATCGACGAGTAATATTTAGAATTTGGATAAGAAGATTAGAGAAAATGAACAGAAATATTTGAATCATCTAAATAAATGATACAAATGGAAATGAAATTAACATTTTTCTATGTAACTTTAACATACAGGTGTCTGTAGTTGAACTGTTTATACTCCCCTTAGAACAACAGAGACTTAATACGGTCATTCAGTTGACCAGACTCAGGTGCCTACACTAGGCTGAGATTATTCACCTCCTAACTCCACTGATGATGTTGATTAACTTTTCATTGTCTACTAGGGGATCCTAGGAGACTTAGATGTAGACATCTAGAGTTAGTCACATGAGTTTTCTCCCCAAACCTTCTGATTCAAAGTGCAGGATCAAACTTGTTCCTTCTGGGAAACCATAGGATAGTGGGTCTCCATTTGCACTGTCAGAGCCCACTGGAAAGACAGTTAGGAGAAAGCAGATGTTCTCCAAAAGGAATCTAGGGCACAGCTGAGTTTTACTGAAAAATTTTTGGAGAAAAATTAAAATGCACATGCGTTTTTTCTCTCTGATTAACAGTTTCTCTTCTCCAAGATATATTCTGTGAAGCTCTCTCACAGCCTATGGAAGAGATTTTTTTGTGATAGATTGGAAAAAATTATGGTATGGTTTTGGATTGCACATCTACTTATGCAGTAGCTGGCATGATCAATTTACCAGATGGCATAAAAAGGAGATTTTGAAAATCCAGGATAGCCTCATGTTGATTTCAGTAGGAATATTACTTGGTGCATATGTGCACTGACATAGGACTCAGGTGTTTACACAAGACTAATCAATGTGGAACCCTCCAAAAAAGAGAAGAATGTAAATAATAGGGTAAAGCTGGAACACCTGGCTAACTGCTGTAATCTAGTGACAAAAGCCTGAGGATAGAAAATGGGAGGCTGACATGGCTAACAGTAGGACTAAGGAAAAGCAGGTTAGCAACTGGCAAATTAGAAATAATTCTAATATTGGTGTTATGAACTTTTTTCTGTGGGATGACGTTTTGAAAGATGATCTTTAAGTATCAATTTGCAGTTTAAAATGCTAATGATGTGTCAAATACAGAAGGACCTATTAATATATTAGGTCACTTGAAGATCTTGGTTCTCTAATTAAATAACAAATACCTTTCTCTAGGGAGATGTATTTTAACTAAAGTTCTCCTTGGGCTATAGTGCTAGTCAACCTTCTTCTCTTTTGGGGAATATGCTAGGGAGGAGTGGCGTTGTCTAAGGATTGGGAGAATCATCTTTCAGTTTCTTTCAATGTTACCCTCCTGGAAAAGTCTGGGCAAGAGCTAAATGCTTCCAAGCATGGCTATCAGGAAGATCTCAGGAGTGCCTGTCTGAGTCCCAAGGCTTCATAGTGACTCCAGTGAGATCCAGCTGTAAACAAACCTCCTCTGTCCCCCAATAACCTAGAAGAAGCTGTCTGATAGACATATGCATTTGTGACATTGTATTTGTGATACTCACAGAATGCATTCTTTGATCCTCCTGTACATTTGTTATGTGGCTTTATGCTACACGTGCTGGTTTCTGGACTGCAAGGAGCAGCTGAAGGATAAGAGAGCGGTGAAGTGCTTAGACCAAAGGTGATTACAAAAGGAGGCAGTTAATAAGGGAACTGTGGTCGGCGGTTGCACCATCTGCAAATCACTGCAAGTAACTTCATGACCTAGTTCAGGTCAATGTTTGGAGCAAATCGGTTCCTGGAAAGAAGAGGGAGACAAATAATCATATATAACTTTTGTAAGCACCTGAAAGACAAACATCAAAAGAATAACAGCCAATATAAATGAGATAGGAATAAATAATGCTAAATCACATCTAATTTCCTTAGTGACTGGGTAACAGAACATGTGAAGAATGTGTTACAGTGTATACTTCAACCTTGAGAGTGAGCATCCTTCTTTCCTTTAAAAAATGCATTTCAGTTTTGGAGTTCTTAGAATTCAGTACTACATGATCTTGAATGCTGGTGTACCTGTTTTCTAACTAAAAAAAAAAAAAATGCTAGGAGGAGATATGCTGGTACCATGTCACAGACCACTGAGCCAAATGCAAGAATTTGACTATAGCGCATAAAACTTCATTTTGGGAGACACACAGATGATACTTCATATATACCTCTGAATGTAAAACAACATTGAAGCTTTTTAATTTTTTGTCAAAAAATAGGAAGTAGTCACGTGGAAAAAAACCCTTTTCTTTTAACTACAGATGAACTGATTCCTTGATTGTCAGTAGGTGATTGCATGCAAAGCAGTGCTTACATACCTTAGGCCAGCCTTAGTGATTAACCTTGTTGTTTCAAAAGGCTAATTAACCCTCTCTCCAACCCCCATCGCCCCCCAAAAAAAGGAGGGGAGTAATAATTGATATTGATAAGGAGAAACAAACAACCACAGTTAAAACTGTGAATTAAAACAAGATGCTTTTAGGAAGCTTAATAGAGGGATGAAAGTCCCTTCTGATCCCAGGAGGAAAAGAACAGCAGCTGAGCAACTACTGTTATTAACAGCATTAGATAAAGGAGCTGGAAAATTATGAATAGTGAAATCAGTCTTGGATTAATGCAACTGAAGGCAAACTTTTCTGTAAACCACTATCTATTCACCTGTAATTTTGAGTCTTTCATATTTATAATCTTGTTTTATACACCAAAGGGATGGATTTCCACTCTTTTATTTAATTCTCCATCATCTAGTTATTGGCCTTTGAAAATCTGAATACCTGTTTGCTCACTTCCCTCTGCAGGTCTGTGTGTTCAGACCCTCGCTTTATAGCTCACATATCATTGTTCCCACAGTCCATATCTTCCTACATGTCTCTCCTGAGAGGAGTGAGTTATGAAAATTTTTTGCATGCAGTGGATTTCACACTGAAAAATGGAGACTTGTTCTTTTAAAAGCTGAAACAGGGTTTCATGGTTATTAACAAGCTGTTTTGCTCAGTATCACTTTCCTATGTACTTATTCTAGGTATAAACTTTTATTAAGCTTATCCACCACTTACTATTGTATAACCTTACTTTCAGTCGCTTATAATTTTGACAAAGCTTTGATTATTTTGGCTCACATTTACTGATTGCAGTCTGAGATTGTGATATTTTAAAAATTATTATTTTTTAGACTTGAAAACACATGAGCCTGTCACATATTGCACATACATAGGAAAGGATATGGGTAATAGAATAGCAGAAAGAGGAAACATTGCTTCACGGGTATAACCTTCAGCCGTGTGGGCTTGATATGCCAACAGGAAAGAACCAGGATGGAAAAATGTGTTATAAATCTTTTGTATTGTAAAAGTGTGTTTTTGAATCACTTAAAAGGATAGGGAAATGGTGGGACTTCCAGATCTCATTTAGGGCAGGGAGAAATGGTATAGAGGGTCCTAAATATCTTGAAACTCCATTTCTTTCAAGGAGCTGGAGAAGAACATTCTTGGCTGGTTTCAGAAGAGGGATTAAATGTCCTGAGTCACTTCCATGAGTTCCTCTCATTTATACCACTGAAGACATGTGATTATGCTGAAGAGTAATTTTATACCTGTTTCTCTGACACAAAGCTTCAAGACATTAGCAAAGCATTTAAATTGAATTTTCAATAAATCAGGAATAAAAGAATTGTTGTGAGGTGAAAAGATGGAACGGAAAGGTATAGAGGTGGAGGGAAGGTAGAAGAAAAGTGTCAAAATGATCACCACAGAGTGAAATAGAGCACCACAGGTTTTCTTTGCCCAGTTTAATGTAATTTATCTGCCTTAATGGCGTAAAGACACATCAGAACTTCTATATCAAGCTACAGAAATATAAGCTGATCTGATGTGACCAGTATAGCAGCGTCAGTGAGATGAGGGTTGTTCTACATTGCATAAATCTGTTTGATAGAAGGATGATGTTTTTAATATTCACAGAAATACCTGATCTTTTTTAAATCCTACCATTAGACTTAGCTTCATTACATCTTGTGACAATGACTTGTGCAGATTAATTACTTGACTAATAAACCACTTTCTTCTCAATATAAAACTTGCCTTATAACTGTATGACACATTCCTCTCTTCACTATCCATCATGTTATCTTTTATTTGCCTGCTACTGAAATATGAATATTCATGACTGAACTTGTTTTGTACAGATTTTTTTCCATTACTCTAATTATGTTAGCTGCCATTTTCTGATTTTCTTCTTTTGGGTTTATTTTTCCACTTTGTCATGTCCTTAGGGTATTTGTATTTACTTTTAAAGAAGAATAAAAATAGTAACAAACAAGATTCATGCAAATTCTAGTAAAACTTAGTGAATCATTGTGTCTGTAAAGGCCTTCTTCAAACTAGTTAGTCTTTTCTACAGCTTGTGCAGGCTGTGAAGCTAAAATGTTGCCTATAGTTCTATTTTGTGTCTCTCCTGAGTGCTTAAATTGCCTTTGCTTGCAGTTTCCACACCAATGTTACGGCAACTTTATTTTCAGTTTTGATTTTTTAAAGTTTTGGGTGAAGATGTTGCTTTTTCCGCCCCCTATTCCGAAAGCTTAGGTAAGTAAGACCTGTGTCACATCTCAGCAAGAACAGATATGCAAAGTCCAGATCAAATGTCCAGGGACCACTTAATACTGTTAATATATTTCACAATATGTGTCTTCTGGCACTGTCCCTTGAAGTCACTCATGACTGTGAAGTAACAAGGTACTTTATTATTCAAATACTAGCATTATTCAAATAAACTTTAGAGGAACAGCCCTGATTTTGGTCAACAATGGAGTTTGAGCCCAGCTCTCTCGTAAAGGTAGGACAGAGGGCCTGTCCCAAAATCCAGGCAAAGAGACTCCCTCTCACTCAGGAACCTTTGAAGCACCTCCTAAAATCACTGCGTAGCAGTGGACCTACCAGCAAAGGATAATACATGCAGCATGGTGGGATAAGCTGTTGTACCCTTACTGTAGACAAATTGACTTTAATCTAAATTTTCATGCAAAATCCCTGTTTCGCCAGAAGTTTGGTTGACATGTTTTTATGTGTGGAAAGCAAGTAAACCGTGTGTGTAATGAATGCACCACAATTTGCTACGTTGTACTACACTCGTCAGTTGATAACTGTATTGGCTTTTGCATGTATTCTTCTCTCATTTGTAGCCAAAATTAGCTCTCAGACAATTGTAAACAACTGGTAAAGATAGTGATGGAAATTTGTGTTTAATAGGAAAGCAGCAATCAAAAATCTGCCATCCCAATAAATGTTGTAATATTATCAGCTGGTATAAAACAAGTTTGATAGACCCCTCTGCCAGCTGGATGGACTAGGCAGTAAATAAAGACTTCAAAGAAATTACTTTGCATTTTCTCTAGAGAGGAATACAGAAAAAAGAGCTTATAACTATAATTATAATAAAAAATATATAAATATATATAATAATAATAATCCTTACAATTAAAATGGTTCTATGTCCAACAGTCCAGTATTACCTGCTACATATCACATATCAAAGAATTTTGTCTAGTGACTTCACAAGATACAGTACTATACTTGACTGGACCAATGTCAAAAATATTATTTTAGCCTCTATTTTTGCCTGATGGAGGGAATAAAGTGTAGAATAGTAAGAAGAGTTTCCTTGAAGGTCTGATAGATAAAATACAAAAGATATCTGATATAGCTCAGAAATCTCTTATAAATCCAGAGAATTAAGGAGCACAGAACGTTATTAGGTATGAAAGTTAAAAAAAAAAAAAAAAGTAAGAAACTTTGCTGAACAGAGCAATAGCCCTCAAGTATTTTTTTTTAATTCTCCTTCATAGTTTACTGATATGAAGATAAAGTCATTATTTTAATACATACTTTTCCAATTAGCCTTATTGTCCATGAAAAATCTCATAAAGACATAGCACTTCATTAGTTTCAAGATGCATTGTCATATAGAGGATAAGGGGATGAAACCTGCCCCAAACTATTATAGTCTCCACATGAATGAGATAGTCCTACAATTTCATTATGTCTTATATTAATGACCTAACCAGCAAACTAGTTAAACTCATTCTAACCTTCAGTGTTTTCTGGATTAATAATTTCATTAGTGTCATCCACTTTCTTTACTGTCTTCTCAGTGATTAATTGATATTGAACAAAATTTTTAAGTGCTTTTCCCCTTCAGTGCAAGTGAAAGACACCACATTATCAACCAAAGCCTCTCAAGTACTGTCTGCTTAGGTAAGTTCAATCACAAAGATGGCAATGCAGCGCAGTAGTGGTGGGCGGTAAGTCAAATTTATAATTGCAGTGCACAACTTTATCCTAGGTAATGTAAGAAGAAGCCACAAAGCTGGTATGTAGCCAGATATTTCCTGATATTAGGACAACACTCACACAATTACTTTATCTTTCTCTGAAGACACTCTGGCCTATTGAACATCAAAATCAATCAAATTATAGTCACATCAATAAAGCCCATCAAATGTTGGGGAGCCAATATTCAATAGTCATGTTAATGCAAATGATCAGACATGTTTTTTTTTCCCCTTCCATTTTGCTCAATAGCTGCAACACAAAATTCCATGGTGCAGATCAGTCTGACCTGATTTTCAGTGAGGCATTTCCATTAGCAAGCTTGTCAAGGTAGGTAAATTCCAGTGCTAGTGGAGGGTTTTCAGATCTTGTGGGGGCTGAATTACTCTCTGGGGATGCTTTTAACTTGGACTGCTATACACATAATGTAAGGTAAATAGGCTTTTAACATAAATGCCTTAAATGAAGTAAGCTGAATCTAGAAGCTTTTGTTCAGGATTTTTTAATACTAAAATGAATCAAAGAAAACAAAGCTATAACAATAACAACAACAAAAATAAAAAGAACTCTAGCGGATTCCTCCTTACTAAGAAATGAGAGTGAAGGCATTTCACAGACGTACTGCCGGTACTTCCCTGGGTTAATTCAAGACAAAACAAACAGTTTTGGCCACCAGTTACAGAAGCTTGGCTCTATCTCAGGCTATAGCATTTCACATTTCCTATTTAATATAGGCAGCCATAACAGCTAACGTTATTAAGATTTCTTTACAAGGAGAAGAAGAAAGAAGAGCTCACTAATCTTCCCTGTTTCTTTAATTTCACAGTTGAATTATCAGAGACTTACTTAAAGGGGGAAGGCTACAAGAGAATTCAGAGCTGCTGAAAACATGTATATGTACATATAAATATGCTCAACCCTCTGGGTACCATTAGAGTGGAAGTAATGTCTACTGTATGCTAAAATTCTGTGTAATAAAGAAAGAGGGGCATGTATTTTTTAATAGGGAATGACAGAGGATATTTCATCACTTCAGAACAATGTAGTTTTACCTAAGCTAGTTTTAAAATAGCTAATTTAGTTTATGGTAGCAGAGAGCCCAGAACAGGCACAGAAAACTGTGTGAGCATTTCCCTTCTCTCCTGGAGTGCAGTGGGAGGTGTTGCCGCCCGTGGTGACCTCCCCATGACTGACATCTGAGCCTGCTGAAGCTGTTAAATCTAGCTACGATGGAAAAGGCAATGCAGAAATACTGAGAATTTGCAGGCCAGGCAAAACTTAAAATGTTTGAAGGATTCAAACGTTAGACCCTTTGACCACTAGTCTGAAACAATGATTACTTGCATTTTTTGACAGACATACTATTTTAACGGGTGGGATTGGAAACTTCAAGTGTACGAAAGCTGGTGCTGGGCAATGGCTGAGCAACAGAAAGCTCACCCAGTACGTCCGATGACACAGTAATGGTAAAGAGAGAACTGAGCTTGTACAGAATTCTGGAAATTATAGACAGGATTGATTTTAGTGAAAGAAATTCACTTAAAGCATTAAAGACTAGGTTGATCTCTATCTGTGCTGTTTTCAAATTTACCACTAATCCGAGATGATTACCTTCTATCAACTTCAAAGAATGCATTTGCCATGGTTCCTGGGGCTCAGCATTTTTCAGAGATAATTTGTCCATAAATGTGGTGCAGACTGGTGATGAGTATTACCATTCAATTAGAACACATTAGGGCTATTTTCAGTGTGACAGGCAGGTCTTTACCTATTATGTGGTGACAAGACAAGGGGCAGGGGATCTGCTGAGGATATTATGCTGGTTAGGGTACATGCAGAGCACCCTAAGGGCCCAAAGGCCCTTGCCAGGCTATCCTTATAGCTTCATCATTCCTGAGTTGTGTGGGGTTTTTTGTTTCTGGCAAGCATATTGCATATTATTGCCATACATTTATGATGGAGTGACAGGTCATCCTAGGAAAAAAATCAGTAATAATCTCTCAGGACTGATTTATAGTATACGGCATGCTTCAATACAACAACATCTATGATTATAATGTTATGAAGTATGTGATCCAGTAGCATATCAGTGATTTTTCTTCTTATTTTTTATTAAGTGGAAAGCACACCTGCCATCCCCATTAATGCTTTGCCAGCCTAATGGCCTCATGTGCTTGCTACACCTGGTAACCTGCTAGAGCCCTGCAATACAGACATAGATATCTGCAGCCGAGCCTAACAAATTCTGCATGGTAACTTCTGTGATGTTAGTGACTGCTGACTGCCAGACTCCACCATGGTTCCTACAGAAAGAAAGGACACAGCACCTTGGGTATGTCTCCGTAAGAGTGTTTTGGCAGACATTGACTTGTTATTGATGCTCCTGTGCTAGCACAGTCCAAAAAATGCCTGGCCATGTAACTGGGGCCCTGGGCCCAGATGGTGCCTCTTGTTGCTCTGTTACCTGCAGCAGCATAGCTTTGGCCATACTGTATTTCTGTCTGCCAGGGGCAAAAATGTGTGAGCTGCACTGCGATTCCTGTTTAATGTGTTCATATCTGGTTAGCTCCCAGTTCTACCCCTCTTAATCACTCTTGAAGAGTCTCATCCTGTCAATAATTATTTTACTTTAGTCAGGGAGTAGCTTTCTATCTGTATCTGGGTCAGTATTAAGCTTTGCTTCCAGTGCTTATTTTCATGCTAAATTTTCTTAATTTGTTCCTCCTTTATAAGCAGAGCCTTGATCCATTAAATCTTCTTGTTCCTCCTATGGTGTCTCTTAGTTCAGAATTGTCATGATTCAATGAATCTACAAAGAAACTATTTTAATCATCCTCCCTTTCCTTCTTTATTTTTTTTTCATTCTTTCACTAGGATGTCCAAGCCTCCTGCTGAGGGCACATTCCTACCTTCCTTCAGCTCCCCTGAAGTAATGAGCAATGTTTCATGTCAGATTATCATTTTATCTCCCAAATCACACTGGATCAGCACTTCTCAGTGCTGTGAGGCTGATTTCTGCTAGGAAGCTCCAGCTGCTTCTGGAGCAAGCTCAGGGAAAACTGCCAGAGAAAAGGGATACGTAGTCACATTTCTGTAAGACTTGGCAAAGCCGAAGAGGCCTGATCTGCTATGTTGCTCTCCAGGCTTCAAATGCTTCAAGTTTTAGCTTGACCCTGGTAGGGAGAAAAATGCCATTTGCAAACTTTGTAGCTGGCAGCTATGTCTTTTGGACTCTGAACTCCATCTCATTTTTGGAGTGAGTGGCAGGTGTGGGGGGAGGGAGGAAGAATCTTCATATCCCATGTAATGAATGCACTGAATCCAAATCGAAAAGGACTTTTCTCTTGGTTCAGTTTGCAATAATCCTGAAAATGCAGGTTGTCAGGCATGCTAAGATCCGGGAAAGAAACATCACAGAGGCTGCAAACAATTAGGACTTTGCTTCAGGCTCTTACTAACCAGGCAATGGCTTAGACAGCAGCTCAAGTATTAGTGCAGTTAGTTGAAAAAAAAGGACAAAAGCCTGGATAAAGTGCTCGCCTCTCAGGCAGAGCACTGTCACTCATCCATTGAGGCGTCAGAAGTTGCACGGCGTGCTTTGTTCAGCGAGAGGCTTACTGGAACCACCACATACTGTGTCCAACTACCAGGAAATCCTTTATCAGTACATCCTTTTGAAACTGTCATTGAACTGGATGGACCTAAAGAGCGATAAGCATTAATAATACCATGTTCTTTTTATCCGTGCGTCTCTTAGTTTAGTCTCACTTGGCTCTATCTGGAACTCAAGGTTTGCAGTTCGAGCTAGTCTGCAGCATTCCTCCTCTCCCCCCCTATCCCCCTGAACTTCCTGTTTAAAAAATGGAGCTTAACCCATCCCATATGGACATGTAAGACAGCAAAATATTAAATCCCTTCTTATCTAAGCCAAAGGCCAATGCCTTTTGTTCATAACCTGGACTTCTTTTGGCAAGCGCATCAGCAGCCTGCTGAGTGATCTACTTGCGATTTGTTTTTAAAGAAGTTCCAAGTTCAGCAGAGCTGGCCAGAATACTTAGATTTCAGTGTTTTCGTCTTCTTCTTCTTTTTTTTTCTAATTTATAAATAATTACTTTAAATTCATATGGCAGAGGTAGGAAGCAAAGATCTTAGTCCATTTCTATATCCATAGGAAATTCTAATCTCAACATCATCCATCCTTAAGAACATGCCTACAAATGCACCCAGCTGTCCAAGCAGAACAAGATGCAGAAGGCTCTGGGTAAAAAGCCCACTGTTCATTGTCCAGCCCAGATTTTCTTCCCAGTGAGCTTACCTTCTTCTTTTTTCATGAAGCCCAAGGAATTGAATTAGAGCTCTGATACTTGCACATGGAAACAAGCATGTAAAGAGAACTGAATCTACAGAGCAAAGACTTAACTTATAAGGTGCAAAGAATTTTCATAAGTTTCTGCTATCTATTCCCTGCACAATCCTTTGGGGATGACTTTGCACTGACAGAGAAAGAGAAGTGTAGTTCTTAGTCCTAGAGCTAGTCATAAGTGATATATGGCATAAGAGGAAATATGAGTGTAGACTTGTCCAGAATATGCTACTCAAGTGAAATAACCCTCTCAAACATCTTACACTTTGCAGCAAGGTAAATTGGTTAAATCAGCAAAAGCGTACAAGGGCACTGTCACATTAGACAACTAAATCCCAAATCTTCAGAAGTCCTCTTCAGCTCTATTCCCTGCTTGCAAACAAATGAAGTCTATAGGGCCTAACAGTACCCTAAATTTCTGTGGATACCTTGTTATGTGGAGCAACTAAGCACTCACTGCACATGCAAGTCCTACCAGGTTTGGTCTACATCTAGCTGTCCTTCCTCTTATCTCACCTACAGAGCAGTCCAAAAGTCCTCCTCAGGATACACATAGGAGAGACTCTTGCATAAAATGCAGAAGCTACAAAAGCAGGAAGTGATGTTATTGGCTGTACAATGACTTTTATTTCAGTATTTCAGTGGTTTAGATGCTCATTTAGCACAGCAAAGCCCTGTCCGTGTCTGAACCTCAAAGCCACTTCTGCAAAGACATCTGACTCTGAGTGCAGTCTGGATGGGGGACAGCGCTCTCAATCTTTCATGCTAGAATAATGACATCGTTATACTAATAATTTAGAGGGCAAGAGAAAGAGCAAGCCAAACTGAGTCTAAAGTCTATGGGCTAGGGTACTTGCAGAGAAGACCTGGTGTCCTTTTCCTGATCCATTAAACACACCCTATGGATTATGGTAAAGAAACAGGTAGTGGTTTGGAATTAGATGAAAATTTAATTTACTTTTTGATAGAACTATTGGCATAACTGAAAGCATTGTGATCACTGCAGTGATTTCATTACTTCTTTTTCCCTTTAAGGGTAATTTTCCAGAAGGTGGAATTTAAGAACAGGTGAATAGGGTGGTCACCCCCTGGATGAGCTGAGGGCAAAATATTTATAGATGACAGCACAGACACATAGCCTGTGCCAGCATGTGCTGACATACTTGTAGAGGCTAGCATACCTGAAGGCTGCTTCTAATTTATTCTATCTTTCACATAGTCCCCGAGAAGCACATATAATGAGAGAGCTTTAAGGCCTTGCTGTGCTCCAGCTCTTTTGCTCCTCCCATAGTTATATGTCCTAAAGTAAGCCCAGGAGCAAAGCACAACTTCTGTAGCATATGGTATCATAAGAAGTCATTTATATAAGGATTTTTATTGGAGACCCTTCCCTGTACCCTTTAAAGATACTGAATACTAAGCATCAAACTGTATTTCTGTGCAACAATATTTGAGGGGCTCATCAGTTCAAAGAACTAGCTGTATAGATTTCCTCTCCCTGACAAAAATATATATATATATATATTCAAAGAATAATTATCTTTTTAGCCTGTGATGTTTTACTGATTATTTATTATCTATCTGGCAGGATTTTATATTTTTAATAAAAGCTGCTAATAAAGCATTTGCTATAGCTCTGACCCAGTTTCATAGGAAGTGAGTCTTCAGTTTTAGCTATAGTTAAGGTGCAGTTTAGCTACAGTTTAAAGTGCAGTTCCAGAGCAGCGCAAATATATATGGCAGCAAACAGAGGTCAAGAATGAATCAAATGGGAGGACTCATTTTTAACCTACACTTATAATAATATTACATCTTCATCTGTCTATAAAAAGAGCTATAAATGGTGCCGTCAGGGCTTTGAAAGATACACTCTTGATTCTGAAAAGATGTAACTTCTCGGTGCTTGATTTTGAAAAAATAGTAGTGTTCCTGTAGCGTTTTTATTTGTGTGTGCAAAGATTTCCTTATGCTTTCACCAGATAAACCAACAGACTTGTTCCAGAGTGTGGTGTGATATTGATTCCCTATTAGTCTATCGCTAAAGGAAACCTTTGGTTCTGCCTTTGGGAAAGGCAGTAGATAGCGATAGCACATTGTCTTCTTCTATATTGTGGAGCGGGCAGAGAGCCTAAAGTGCACCAAGAAGGGGCCAGTCTTCCGCAGTCGCAAAATCTCTGTTTGTGCCCTCAGACTGAATCTTTTCTGCTCTACAACTGCTAAAGAGTCTCATCTAAGTCACTTATCTCTTTACTCAGCTGGTGTCCATTTTTCCTCTATGGGTTTCCTGCCAGAGTCCCCCCCCTTCTTATCAGCTCCCAGTATCTGTACTCTGCTTGTCTCTGTTCATCCTGCTCCAGCTTCTCTGAGCCACTGGTCTTCTGGCTCGTTCATATTTCTGTTTTATACTCATTCCTAGTGTCTGCCCTTCATCAAAGATTCTCTTTTCTTGCTCTTTACTCCAACCTGTTTTCCACAAGGTGGTCCCATTTCATCAAATTAATTTCTCATTATCCATATTTTCGTGCCTACACAGATCATTCTGATCTTATCACTTTGTTGATTCTCCGTCTAGCTTTTCCCTGTTTCATTTCCCAGTACTCTTTCCCAGTCAGCCCCAGACTATAACTCTCCTCCACCAATTCTTTGTCACAGGTATTTTATCTTTTGCTTTTCCACTTGATCAGCTTGCCTAATATTATTCCCCTTTTCTTTAGTTGTTCTCCCTCTTTGCATTAAAATCATTCATCTTCCTTGATGCATGCAGGGGACTATGCTGGAGAAATGAAAGAGGCAGACTCCATCCTCTCAGAAACTGCATGGAGAAAACAACTTCTTCCTTTTAGCCCTTCCTCTGGACAGACAGAATATAGAGGATTTGTCTATGAACCACCAGCAAAGGTTTGCTGATTAATAATATTTCTTAGCAAAGTGATCTTGGAGACAGTAAAAAAGCAAATATAATAGTCTACTTTTTTGCCAAATCTCTGATTCCAGCTCCTAAGTGTAAAGATATTGGATCTTCTCAAAGAAAAGGCTACAGGAGTTTTAATATGGCAAAAAATGATGTATTTTTTTCTAGTCTCATTCTTGGAAACAATTGAATAAAGTTGGTTACAACTATAAAAAGCAACCAGAAGCAGATACCAGCATGGAAAATGCCATCTTGAATAGTCAAATTTAAAAACATTTTTATTAGCAAATGGAAACATGGGAAATGTTCTTACAAGAGGAGGTGTAATCCAAACCTAATTATAGAGGACGTTTCCACTCTTGATGTAATATAATTTAAATTCATTTTACATCTGTAGTGAGAGAAGGCTGTATTTTAATTCATATGCCTTGTCTAGCATTGCTGAGTCCAAAATAGTTATAGCTACAATAGCTACAATAGTTATAAAATGGTGGAGGTCAAATTTACTCTATGTGAGGGACTATTGTTTATCAATTCAGTGTCAAAAGTTTCAAAAGCACTAGAGAACTCTTTTTTAAAGGAAAATCTTCAAATTGTATCATTAAGCCTCGATATAACCCCCAATTTGGTAAAGCCTTTTTGACTTGTTCAATTTTTTGCAAATTGATTATAGTGTACGATTTCAGTGTCACTAGCTAAAGAAATACATGGAAACTGATGATTAAATTTCTGCAGGATGGTGGCTAGGTATCTTTTTTTAAGTGTAAGAAAGCTGACTATGTTAGCCAGACTATGTAGTTTAGGTAACTTGTATGTGCTGTACAAGCATCTAGTACTTGCCGAAGTGTATAAATAATTATTTATCTTACATTATTTCTTGCACATTCTTTGGAAATGAATAATTTAGTCCAGCTGTTGAAACCCACTACACTTTCCATTACAAATTATTTTAGAAAGCATAGCATTTAGGTACCTTTAAAACTCTATGGCTACACTAAAAGAGACACTAGATTTGCATAAACTCAAGCTATTGTTTATTTCTTTCAGATATTTCAGCTTAGAAGCCTTTGTTCCTTTCTTTTCATGTCTCTGCAACCATTTTCCTAGCTCTCCCCCTGTAGTAGTTTCACAAGCTGATTCAAAGCATTAACATGAAAACCAGACTGGACTATAGCAATGCACAAACATCCTCTGGAGATTTTGCGACTTTTGTAGTGAATTTGAATATCAAAATGTGCTATATATAGTCCTATGCCATGCAAATGTTACCTTTTCTTTTTTTGAAAAATTTTCTTTTATCCAAGTACAGAATATTATGCAGTGAAAATATGTGTGAGTACACACACTCACATTAATTGCTTTTGTGCAACACCTTACTAGTATTCTCTATAAAAATCTGTAGGACAGATAGGACATAAAATTTGGCATAAATTATGTTGTAGAGACACTTAAATCAGTAATACAATGATAATGTGCACTAGTTGAGTGTTTGAATGGCATATCTCAAAGAAAAGATGAATAACCAATTAAAAAAAAAAAAAAAAACACCAAAAACAAACAAACAAAAAAACCCCCAAAGGTCTCATAGTTACCATCTCACTCTCTTTCTTAATATCACAATAACATCTTAAAACAAAACTAATATTTATCTATTCCTGCAAATAATACATTTGAATCTGAGCCTTCATTACCTAGTGCAAAAATAAAACTCAGAATTAGTAGCTGTCCAACAAGGAAAAAGGATCTAGCTAAAAATATACAATTACACTGACACCTGTTTCCATCAGAAACAATTGTTAGGTCTCAAATGACACCATACAAGTAAGGACTTGGTAAAATAAAGTAGGAATG